>NC_086018.1:20093167-20404758 GCF_029281585.2 Gorilla gorilla gorilla | reverse complement strand
TTGTTTGTGAATACCTGTGTGCCTGTGAGGTGTTCATGTGTGTTTATGTTTGTGAACATGTATGTATGTGTGTTTGTCTCATAGCCCAAGCCCCCCATCCTGTGCTACCTCCTGGGACAATCATCAACCCGGTTCTTAGATCCCACATACAGCTCTTAAAAAGACCAATTGGTTTACAGGCACGTCTATGGCACCACTCTGGAATCTCATGATTGACTTTGACCTCCCCAGCCCCACTGACCATCCGTGGATAACTGGACATTAGGTACTTGAGGTGTGGTCAGTTTTGGGCTGGTTACCTAGGGGTGAGAGAGAATAGAGTTGACCCTTATCTCCCAGGGGACTTGGACACTGGTGACACATGTGGGACCAGGGGTACCCAGCTGGCGTGTGGGGTGAGTGACCTGGGTCCAGAGGGTCAGGGTCCAGTCTGTGCCTGCTTCAGAGATAGATGTGGGGGTAGACAGCAGGGTCCTGGGAGTCAGGAACAGGGTGGGCCCCTAAGGAGTAGGGGAGACCAAGGGCCCATGGACTGGAGAGGCTCCTTCCGCCTGAGAAGGAGGGACCCCTTGAGAGAGGGAGGCTGTCCAGGGGTGAGGCCTGATGATCCGTGGAGGGTACTCGTTCTTCTGGGCCATGGGGAACTAAGGAGTGGTCGCCCCAGGCCGCTGGAGGTGGACATGTCCACACAAACACAGCACGTATGGGAAAGGGGCAATCCTGGGGCCTGCTGCCCAAGGCTCTGTTCTGGAATATTCTCTGGGCCTTTCTAGATGATGGTGGAACTACCCCTCAAAAACAATCCAGACTTCATTCCCACAAGGCTAAAAGAATTTTGTTCATCTTGCAGGTTGGACCAATTTAGGGTAGAAAATGTATAAACAGAAACAAAACACAAAACCCAGGGTTTTTGGTTGACTGAGGATATTTATTGAGGGTTTATTGAGTGTAGGAAGAAGGGCTGGATGACTTGGGATGGGGAGAGAGACCCCCTCCCCTGGGATCCTGCAGCTCCAGGCCCCTGTGTGTGGGGTGAGGGTCGGAGGCCTAAGAGCATTCTGCAGGGGCCACTGTCTTCTCCACGGTGCTCCCTTCATGCGTGACCTGGCAACTGTAGCTTCTGTGGGACTTCCACTGCTCAGGTGTCAGGCTCAGGTAGCTGCTGGCCGCGTACTTGTTGTTGCTCTGTTTGGAGGGTGTGGTGGTCTCTACTCCCGCCTTGACGGGGCTGCCATCTGCCTTCCAGGCCACTTTCACAGCTCCCGGGTAGAAGTCACTGATCAGGCACACCAGTGTGGCCTTGTTGGCTTGGAGCTCCTCAGAGGAGGGCGGGAACAGAGTGACCGAGGGGGCAGCCTTGGGCTGACCTGCGGGGTGGATGAGGGGCAGGGGTTCAGAGTCCTGGTGTCCACCTGGGGAGCCCCTGGCCTCAGTTTTCAGGTGGGTGAAGGACTAAGGCCCAGGATAGGGACCTCAGGCTGGGCCCTTGCTGTACTGAGGTCAACTTGGCGGTGGCGGGGACGCTTACCTCCTGATGGGAAACTCCTCAGCATCTGAGGACTGAGGAGAATCAGGCCTCTTCTGCTCCAGCCTCCTCTCCAGATTCTCCCCTCCTTATCAGCCAGCTCTCACCTCACCTATGCTCCCTGACGCTGGCTGGGTTCAGCCCTGGGCCCTCGTCTTTCCTTGGGGGACGTCTCTGTCTGAACATCCCCTGCCAGGTCCCTCCTCTGGGTCTGTTCACGAGGGCATCTGTGTCCTGTTTTTAGGTTCTCCTCGCTTTTGACAAGTGAATTTCTTCCCCACATATCCCCCGGCACCATCATTGCAGTCTCTGCCCCACTTTCCCACAGAGGTCCCTTGGTGGGGAGGGGATGTCAGTCCTGGGAGCCGGGTCCTGGGAGTCCAGGAGATGGAGGGCTTGCATGTGAGGTATATTTTCTGTTCTGAGCCTGGTGCTATGTCTGCTCTATGGGGTCTCCCTGTCATTGGGAGATCTGGCTGTCCTAGGACAAATGTCTGTCCTGACAGGTCCCTGTCACCTGCGCCCACCAGGAGTGCCTCCCTCAGCATCTGCTTTGGGGTCTCTCTTTTTGGGTGGGATGGGGAGGCTCTAACCTTGGACTGAGTGTCCTGAGAACCACCCTGTTCATGGCAGCCTGCCTGTCCTGGGGGAGGAGGAGGGACCCAGCACCCTGGGGCCACCTCATAGGACATTCTTCCTCCATCCTTGTCCCCCTTCATTTCCCCAAGTCCCCAGTCAAAGGCCTCCCTTCTTGGTGTTTAAAGCAGCCCCATAGTTGGGACCCAGAACCCTGGGAAGCTGAACTTTTTCCAGCATCCTTCCCCTGTCCCATGGCCCTGGTGCCCCAGCCTGAGCCCCTGCTCTGGAGACTGGAGACTCTGTGCGAGGGAGCAGAACATCCCAGAGCCCAGGGAGAATGCCCCCTGAGTGAGAGCGGCAGGTTCAGGCCTGAGCAGGGAGCATTAAGAGGTCACTGGGATCTTCCCATCATGCCCCACCAGGTGCCTAAGAAGGGACAGGCTGGAGGAATTTGGGGCCAGGAAAAAAAGGCAATGGTGGCACACCCCAGAGAGATTGAGACCTCTACCCTAGAGAGAACAGAAAGGACAGAAAAGTCTCCCAAGATCTCACCCTAGACCCAAAAGAATAGAAAAGGGGACTCACCGAGGACGGTCACCTTGGTGCCACTGCCGAACACATTACACTGTGATATAACCCTGCACACAAACCCTCCTGATACACCCGACCCAGGCCACCCACCCCCACCCCCTGCAGCTGCTCACAAGGCCCAGGGTCCAGCCCCCTTTTCTCATGGGTGGGTGAGCCATGGGTGGGGTGAAGGGGGTCACCTTCTACTGACCTGAATATCACTTCCTTGGGGGCGTAGGGGTTCATCCACCTCAGTCATGGGAAGGGTTGACAGGTCTGTGTGTGGAATTGTCTCCCAGGTAATTGCATTTCTGAGGAGTTGGGTGGCCTGGATCAGCTGGTGTCAGGAATGCCAGGGAGGAAGGGGAAGTGAGCGGCTGGGTGACGCCACTGACATGGTGCAGCTGGGACCTCTTTGAGAAGTTGGGAATGGTGGGGAGGGTCCTTGATGCCCCCCACATCCTCAGCACTGGAGGTTATGGTGGGATGGGCTTCGAATGGGAATTGCGGGTTGTGGGAAGAATGACTTTGACCACAGGGACACAGACCCCACTGCAAGGTCTGAGCTCCAGCATCCTTGGCCCAGCTGTCCTGAAGGAGCAGCTCACAGATCACTGCCCAAGTCCGCCTCCTGAGCCCATGGGGACAGCTTCCTACCTATAGGCTGTGTGTGCTGGATTAGAGCTGCAATGGCCCAGAGGAGAGCTTCTCAAGGGAGGTCATAGGCCTCACTGGCAGTGTGGTTTCCTCCAGGAGCTCTACGTTTGGGGGATCTCTGCTGTCCACTTCAGCTCCCCCGGCTTACACACACACCCACATGTATGTGCTCTGTAGTCCCCTACATGCACGGGTGACCCACACAGCCTGTGCTCTGGAGTCACCAGCACGGGGGGCACCCACAGTGGATGGGCACGTGCAGTGTGGGGCCTGGACACACACAGCCTGGACCTACATCCTGGTCTGGGCCCATCACCTGAAGAGCTCACACCTGGGACACACCCCTAGCACCATGCAGTCCCCAACAGTATTCCCCACAGCAAGTGCCTCCCCGGACTGCTGAGATGTGGCCTGCTGCTCCCTGATCAGAATCCCGTCCACATCTTCTCCTGTCTCCCTCTTGGCCTGGACAGAAAACCCTGCCCCACCCTCCCATATCCAGGGGCGACCCGCTAGTCCCAAAGCCTGGAGACAGCAGGTCTCAGCTTTGCTTTTCTCATGTCCTGACCTGGGCCTGACTGCAGCCCCTTCTACCTTCCTGATCCTCCCAGAAGGATGCCCAACATGGACATGTGTGTTTATGTGCATTGTGTGTGTGTACACGTGTGTGTGTATTATAGCTCAGATCCCATGCTGAGTTCTTCAGAAGAAGAATCAGCGTCACCCAAGCTCCTGGCATAACCCCAGAATCTGACTTTGAACTCACCAGTCAATTGACAACTTGTGCACAGCAGGACATTAGGCATTCATAATGGCGTCAGTGAGGAGCAGAGCCGACCCTTGTCCCCTAGGAATGTTGAATACAGCTGGGGCATCCGGTGACACATGTGGGATGAGAGGCACCCAGAGGGGGATGTGGGGTGAGTGACCAGGGTCCAGGGGGTAAGCATCCCATCAGTGATTATTATAGGGAGGGCCTGTGGGGGCTGAGGGCAGGGTCCCTGGGATGACGGGAACAGAGTGTGCCCATGGAGAAGGGAGATTCTCTAGGCTTTGATGAGGGGAAATACAGGTGGGGTGACCACAGGGCCTTGGAGGGGGATGGACAAACACCTTGAGAGAGGGATGGCATCTGGACAGTGAGGGCCGAGGACAACAAGGAAGGGAGCTGAGATGTTCTCCCGGGGCCATAGGGATGTAAGGAGGGTGTGTCCCCGGGCAGCCAGAGGTGGACGTGCTCACAGGGCAGCAGGAAGCACAACAGAGACGTGGGTAAAAATGAAGATGCCTGGGTCCTTCTGAAGACTATTTCCTTGTTCTGGAACATTCTATGGGGATAAGGTGATGGAAAAAGTATGGCTCAGAGAAACATGAGGATGGTCCCAGGCTGCATTGTCACAAGTCCAAAGGATTCTGTTGATCTTTGGAGATAAAAAAATTTAGGATGGAAAGTGGATAAACAAAAGTGAGCAGACAGCATGTTTTCTGATTGACAAGGAGGACGTTTATTGAGGGTTTATTGGGTGTCAGCAGAAGGACTGGATGACTTGGGGTGGGAGGGAACACCTCTGCCCTGGGATCCTGCGGCTACAGGCCCCTGTGGGTGGGGTGAGGGTCGGGGGCCTAAGAACATTCTGCATGGGCCATTGTCTTCTCCATGGTACTTTCTTTGTGCGCGTGACCTGGCAGCTGTAGCTTCTGTGGGACTTCCACTGCTCGGGCGTCAGGCTCAGGTAGCTGCTGGCCACATAGTTGTTGTTGCTCTGTGTGGAGGGTGTGGTTGTCTCTATGCCCTTGGTGACTGGGGTGCCATTTTCCTTCTATGGCTCCTGGGTAGAAGTCATTTATGAGACACACCAGCATGGCCTTGTTGGCTTGGAGCTCCTCAGAGGAGGGTGGGAACAGAGTGACCAAGGGGGTGGCCTTGAGCGGACCTGCAGAATGGATGAGGGGCAGGAGGTCAGAGTCCTGGTGTCCACCTGGGGAGCCCGTGACCTCAGTGTGTGAGGAGTGTTCAGGCCCCCCAGTACCAGTGCAGGACCTCTCAGATGTGGTCCACACTGTCTCAGAAGGGTGTGACATCATGTTCCTAAAAGAACTCTGTCAGTCAGAAAACCTCTGAGCTTGGCCCCTGCCCATCGCCTGTTTGGAAATCTTCCAAGGACTTGGGCTTTTGTATAGACAGTGGACCTTCAATTGCCTGGCCCTGCCTCACCCTGTCATCCTGACGTGGTCCGGCTCTGGCTTTGTTCTCTGAGCTTTGTGAGCCTCTTGTTAGATTCACTCTGGAAACTTTTCTCACCTGACACAGCTGCTCGGGGTTGGGGGAGAGTGGGTCTCTCACCTAAGGGCTCTGTTTGTACCCACATCCGTCTCTCCTGGATCTTCTGCAGTGGAGTCAGGGCCTTTGCTCACCCAAGTCCCACTGTCTGTCTGTCCTGGGCTCTTTGTCTGTGGAGGCTGTGTTAGAGTCTCTCTGTGTTTAGGGCCAATCTACAGTTTTTCTGCCTTGGGATATGCCTGTCGGTGAACTCAGGGGTTCCTGCTTCTAGGGGTGCCTCCCACAGAGACCCGTCAGCCACCTCCCTGAATGCCATGGCCTTTCGTGACCCTTCACCTGGCTCCTTCATGTCCAGAGCCTTCCCGTCCCTCCTGACAGGGCTTCATGGGTCCCAGGCCAGCTCAGGGCTGTCTCCCTGGGAGCCCACAGAAACCTGGAGAGGCCCCTGCACCTCCTACCTTGCTCCTAGCCTGGATCCAGAGTCCCACAGTCCAGGGGACTGGGCCCTGAGACTCTGAGTTTTCATTCCCCTATCTTGGCTCTGAGGGTTTCAGGTCCTTCTGAAGTCCACCAGGGGGTCACTCCTTCGAGCCCCTTGTTCACTCTCCCTCATGAGATGAGGCCTCAGTTTCCCTTGCACAAAGTTCGTTAGGCAGACAGAAGCCCAGGTGGGGGAGGACAGAACTGAGCAAGTTTTAGGGAAGCAGCCTGGCTCTGGCAGACAGACAGACAGATGAGTCTCAGTAGGTCATCCAGTCTAGTGCCCTACATCTGAGGTCAGAGGTGAAGGGGTCTTGGTGACCCACTGAGGTAAGTGTCTAAACAGGGAGGGGAGAGGTCCTTGACCAGGGCCTAGGCTCCAGAGAGAAAGCATCCCCACAGGTCAACACAAGGTACAGAAAAGAACAAAAGCAGCAGAAAATTTCCCAGTACCTTGGGGAGACCAGGGAAGGAGGGGGAAAAGACTCACCTAGGACAGTCAGCTCGGTCCCCTCACCAAACACCCAATGCTGTGACACAGGCTCATACAAAAACCCTCTCTGTACGCCTCTACCCCCAACCCCCGCTGCAGCTGTGATGGAGGAAGCTGAGGCCACAGCCCCTGGTGGCATCTGCTCATGAGGGAGTTCACACGGCTGCCACACTCACCCCCACAGAGAGAAGGGGACAGGTGACATCATGTGACCAGCAGGATCCCTAGAAATCCTGGTTCCTGGAGGACAGTGGATTTGGTTTTCCCACCAACCATCATGCAGCCATGGGGATGAGTTTATTGGAGGGCATTGTGTCACTAGGAGTGAACTCACATGGTCAGGGATAAATGGTCTCCCTGGTGGAGCTGACTCGACAAGCTGACTGCTTGGTGACACCCTGGGGTAATGCAGAGAGTGCCCTCTCCCTCCAGGAAGAAGCTGGTTACCCTAGAGTGCGGTGTCTTGGGAAGCTTCCCATGAACCTAGCCGTGACTCCAGGAGCCTCAGCCCAGCCTTCCCTGGGCTTGTCCTAGTTGGGATGGGCCTGGCCAGTGAGGCCTGGCTGGTCTCCACTGGAAATGCCAGCCCCATCCTCCAGGGTAAAATGGAAGGATTTCCTGCACCCCTCAACCTGGTCTCATTTTGGTGGGTGAGGTGGGGTAGTGGCTGCCACTGCCTTATTCAAATGTTGGGGACATAAAGGAGCTCCCGAGTGTGGTCTCCAAATATCACCTTCTGCTAAGGGAAGTGAGGTCAGTGCGGGATCCCAGGCCTGGGGCAGGAAAGGGGCATGATGAGACAGAACCTCTCATCCTCTGAGAAATCAGGAGCCACGGAAGCTCCTGGGGCAATGGGAGAAAATCAGATGCCACCTGAGGAGGCGCCCAGTGGGTAAATGTTTATGTTTTGTAGCCGCATTGTCATTGCAATTCAGTATATCTGCAGTGGAGCCCGCATGTCAGATGTCCTCACACGCTAGAGCTCACTCCGGTACTACATTGTGCTGTGCACCCTGGAGGGTGGCTGGGCACCAGATCATCAGTTATCAAAGTGGTGAACAAAAGGGAAGAATGTACATTTTTTCTTCTTCCCAAAGCATGAAGCACACTCCTGAGCACACAGTGCAGCTGCTGTGCCCTCCCTTCTGGAAGCCCTCATGAGAAGGAGGTGGACCGAAGTCTTGACCATCTGCCTTCCTTCTCATCTGAGGCGCGAAGTTATTGATCATCAAATGCAGCTAATGTCACTGAAAGAATGACAACACAACATGGGTGGCCTTGCTGGAAGTAGCCACGTGTCCTGGGAAGCGATTTTGCCAATGCCCAGCCTGAAGCCCCTTGAGCCTCTTGATGCTAGAACCATTTTTCAGGAAAAGAGAGGTTGAGGGAAGCACTGGGTTCCTGCTCAGGGAGGTGGCGCCTGCATCCCGACTGTGGGAGGTCCCGGGACCAGCTCTCTGCTCCTGCAGCTCCTGCCTTGCCAGGGAAAGCCAGAGCCATTTGGGAGACACCTGCAGATGGAATGGGTCTAAAAACACATTCACCAATGATAACATCAAGTATTTAATCCACATAGAAATGAAATTAAACCACAAATATGCAACAGCACCACAAAGTCAACACAATGATATTCACAAGACATTTGATAAGACCCTCATTAACTATTTTTGATGTCAAGAAATCCTTGATATTCTCTCCAGTTAAGTGTGTGATGACTAGCATTTGCTTCACACCCTTGCCTGAAGTAGTTTAGTTATTCTGCTGTGGGTGGGTCCGCATTATCTGAAAATGGATGATGCTGCGGACTGGCTGATGGGAACCTTGGAGTCATTACTATTCTTCTGTCTCCCTATTTTTGTGTTCAGAGATCTTCATCATAAAAATGTACAACTTAGAGAGAGGGTGAAGCTTGGGACAGTGTCTCCCATGGGCTTGAATTTTCATAGCTGTGAAATGGGTCAAACAGAGGCTGAGGGACTCTGGGCACCTGAAATTCAATTCAGCTCACGGCTGTGATTTGGGGCAGGGGTGGCTGGGACTGAGCTCCAAAGGGGCCCCTCTCTTTCTGTATCATTGTGGAAAAAGCCCCCAGGCCTTGCAGCTCTGTCCCTGTCCAGGCTGGCCACCCAGCAGCTGCTGCCATGTCCCTGAGGAACCAGAAACAGTGGGGGTCCCAGCCCGGGCACTATGGATTAACCGAGCCTGTCAAGGCCTTCAAGGGACCAAATTGCCCACTGTCAGGGACCCTGGGATGAGGGTGTCTCTGAGTGAGGCTGCCGGTGCACCATGGTGCAGGGGATGAGGGAACGGAACAACGTGAGTGACAGAGGGAGTGGGGCCTGATGGGATGGGGGTGTTTGGGGGCAGTTGAGATCCCGTGAAAGCGTGACTTTGCCTATAGATAGCCCCAAGGTCATGTTCACCCTGTGCTGACCTTGCGTGACCCAGCCTTGACTCTAGTCCAGAATGAGACTCTGACACAGACTCTCCCCGACAACCATGGGATGCCCGTTCTGTGCCTGGGATGGTGTCTTTGCTCATTTGTCTCAGTCCACAGGAGTCCTCCCCTCACACGAGCTGACCATCACAGGCTCAGCCACACACCAAGCACACACTCACTCCACCCCAGAGCCTGACTTTAGAATTGGGAACTTCGTGGTTGAGATCTCAGCCACGTGCTGGTTAACTTTGAACCTCGCCCTAAGCCCATCTGATCATAACTGATCACCCGTGTGCCCCAGCCTCACCCCACTTTCCAGAGCTAGTGACGTGAACACCAGTATCTTGCAGAGCATCCTAGGGCTCGCTAAGTTGGCTGGGATGGTGAGCAGGATTCTGGACTTCCTGTTTCCCTACTGCAGGACTTGTAAGTGTCTTTACTTAGCCACCCTGTATTGTGAAAATCTGTGAAATTCACCTGTGAGTTTCCATTCCCAGACCTTTCCACAAGTTCCTGGTGATGGCACCACCATGGACTTCTCACCCGATAAACTGGGCACCTGGATTTTCCTCATCCTCACTTAGTATTCAAGGAGGTTGCAAATTAAATATGAGATAAGAAATGAAGACAGACAGCAGGATTTCTGGTTGACAATGAGGATATTTATTGAGGGTTTACTGGGTGCAGGGAGAAGGGCTGGATGACTTGGAGTGGGAGGGGAGACACATGCCCTGATCCTGCAGCTCTAGGCCCCCATGGGTAGGTGAGGGTCGGGGACCTAAGAGCATTCTGCAGGGGCCACTGTCTTCTCCACAGTGTTCCTTTCATGCGTGACCTGGCAGCTGTAGAGGTTGTGGGACTTCCACTGTCGGGTGCCAGTCTTAGGTAGCTGCTGGTCGCATACTTGTTGCTCTGTTTGGAGGGTGTGGTGATGCCATCTATCTTCCAGGCCACTGTCATGGCTCTCGGGTAGAAGTCACTCATGAGACACACCAGTGTGGCCTTGTCTTGGAGCTCCCTGCCTCTGGGGTCAGAGGAGATGAAGGTGTCTCAGTGACCAGCTGAGGCATACAGGGGTCTGAATAGGGAGGAGAGAGATCAGCCTCCCAGGACCGAGGTCCCAAAGGAAACCCTGACCACAGGATGTGGCAAGTCACAGACAAAGATCGAAATCAGAATAAAATTGTCACCAACTTGACGAGAGCAGGGAAAGAAAGGGAAGAAGAGACTCATCTAAAATGGTCAGCTGGGTTCCTCCACCGAATACAAAATGCGGTGACACAGGTTCATACAAAAACTCTTCCCTGGGGCCCCTAACTCCCCCTCCCCATCCCCCACCTGAAGCTATGGTGCAGGAAGCCAGACCACTGCCCCTGGAAGGCATTTGCTCAGCAGAGTCCACACACCTGCCTGCCCTTCTCAAGCTGAGATGGGACAGTCGACCAAGCGTATGCAGTAACGGGACGTCTGGAAATGGAGAGGCCTGAGGAGGTTGGTGTCTGGATCAGGTTTTCCAGGTGACTGTGACCCAGGAATGGGAATGAGCTCCTTGGAGGGCATTTGCTTCACGAAGGAGTGAAGTGACATGGAAGGGGACAGGGATTCTCTATAGGGTTGTTGTAACCCTGATCTCTTGGTGTGACTACAGGGTAAGAGCAGGAGATGTCCTCAGGTGTCCCCAGTGAGTGCGTTAGAGGAGGGGCAGCTTGCCCCAGAGTCAGCAGTCATGGGAAGCTCCAATGTGACCACAACCGCAACTCCAGGGGGTCTCACTTCCGTCCTCCTTGTGTTGTCTTAGTTTGGGATGGGTCTCACTAGGTTCTAGTATGAAATGCCAGCCTCAACCTCCAGGGAGAAGTTGGAAGCAAGCCCCTGTTACCCTTTCAGGGTCTTGTCTCATTTCTGGGTATGTCTGGAGTGTCTGACTCAAAAGGGCTGTGTGAGAAGCACCCCAAGTGTGGTCACTAAATCCCACCTCCCAGTTATGGGGACTAGTCCACTTGGGGTTAATGGGCAATTCCAGGCACAAGGCAGGAGAAAGATGTGCCCAGGACAGATTGTGAACAGAGAGCGGAAAGCCATCGAGGTCTCCTGGGTTCCTTCAGGAGGATCCTGGGGCCACCAGAAGAGGCACCGAGTGGGCCACGGTGGGTCATTGTCATCATCAATAAAATAGAACCATGGTGGACTCAAGTGAGTCACATACAGTAACATAACTTTGAGCTCACCATGAAATAATTGTTCATCTTCACGAGATGGCAGGCAACACGGTCATCATTATTAAGATGCTAAATGAAAGGAAAGACTCAACATGTCTATGCTATTTCTTACTGAAATAAGAATCACACTCCCAGAGGAGCAAAGAACATTTGAGGGCACACCTTTTACAGTCAGTAGAAGGAAAAGATGGTCGAACTGAAATGCAGTCACCTTGCATCCATATACCATCTAATGGCCCTGGATACAAAGTGTGAAGCCCAGCTAACGTCACAAATAGTTGAACCCACATGGGAGCCCAGTAACCAAGCGGTCTTGCTGAAAAGTCACACTGAGCCTTGTTAAACCTTTCTGGCCAAGAACCAATTTTCAGGAAACGCAGAAGCAGAGAGGAGCGCTTGTTTCCAGCTTGGGGAGGCCATAGGCTGCATCCTGACCATGGGAAGGTCCTGGGACCAACCCCCAGCTCCTGTAGCTCCTGCCTTGCAAGGAAATTAAAAATCAATGAGGAAGATACCTGCAGACAGAACAGGTCTAAAAACACAGTCACCAGTCACAATTTCAAACCATATTGAATCCTCATAGAAATGAAATGGAAAACCACAGAATAACAGCACAAACACAGGTCTAGTGAAAGAAGCATAGGACATTTGTGAAGTATTTGATGGGAAACATTCTTTTTTTGATATGAAAGAATTAGATATTTATATTTAGGTTTGTGAGAATGTAGTTTTTGGGGGGGGGGGTCCGTATTTTTAGAGACACAAATGGAATATTTAGACTAATGGACATGATGTCTACAATTTGCTTCAAACAACTGTGTAAAAGAGGTTACTTGATTGTGGGTAGGTCAACATGAGCTGTATTATCCTCCTGTTTTTTTATTTTCTTGCTGTCAGTTTCCTGTAATATCTTACAAGGCAGTAATTAGAGAGATTAGTCTTGGGACAGCACCAGGGGGACATCCAGAGGGGATCCTACCCAGCAGGGCCATTGAGAAGGTGGAGATCAATGCGGTCCTCTTTGCTGTAGGGGTCTCAGTGTTCACATCTATGAAATGGGGCCAGACAGGGTGGAGGGAATCAGGACTCTTAAGTTTCCTTCTAACTTGTAGGTTGTGACTTGAGGCAGGGGTTCTACAATTAGGCTCCAAGAGGACCCCCTTCTCTGCACCACTGTGGCCCTAGAGTTCCCTGCCCTTGCAGGCTCTATCTCAGGCCTGCCCTGGCCACCCAGCAGCTCTGGTGAAGGCATCTGCCACATCGCTGATGTGCTGGAGGCACCAAGAAGGGGCCTGACCGTGCCCAAGACTGATGAGGAGGGCTGGGAAGTGCATCTCCCAAGGCCACCTCACTTGCTGTCAGGGACCCTGGGATGATTGTGTCTCTGACATCAGGGTGCAGGTGCACATGGAGGGGCTGAACCACATGATTGAGGGAGGGAGTAGGCCCTGGTGGGGTGGGGTCTAAGGTAGCTGAGTCCCATGAAAGCTTGACCTGCCTGTAGCCCTTAAGTCACACTTACCCTGCCCTGACCTAGTGTGACCTGGCCCTGATTCTTGGGCGAGTATGATTTTCACACAGCCTCCATCAGACAACCAATGGATGCCAATTCTATGCTTGGGATGGTGCCTTTCTCATTTGACCCAGTCCACCTGAGTCCTACCCTCACAGGCTGGCCATCATGGCTCCAGCCATAACCATAATCTAACTCTACTGCGTCCCCTGACTTTAGAATTCGAGACTCTTCATGGTTGAGATCTCAGCCCTATGCTCTCTTTCTGACCTGGCCAGTGTTAACCCTGAGCCTGACCCATTTGATCACAACGAATCATCTGTGTGCCTCAGCCTCAGCCCATGTCCCAGCACTAGTGACATGAACACCAGTGTCTTGAAGAGCACTCTAGGGCTAAGTGGGTTGGGACACTGAATACAATTCTCGACTTGTAAGGTTATATAACATGAACTGTTTTCCAACTGCAGGACTTGTCAGCATCTTTCATAGCTAACGTGCATTGTGAAAGTGTAAACTACACTGAAGGGTTCCATTTTCCAGCCTTTTTCATGTCTCCCTGGTGATGGTACAACCACGTAATGTTGTAATGTAATGTAAGGTGATGGCACCTAGTAAATGGTCTCCTAACTGGGTATCATGGATGGGACAGGGAAGTTCAACCCTGTTCCTGCTCTGATCTTGGCCCGGGCTCAAGGGTTTTCTGTCTCTAGCCCAAAGCAGGGGGTCCTGGGACACTCCTCGTTTCTCCCCGATGCCCTGCTCAGGGCCACCACTCTATCCTCACTAGGCTCCACATCCTTCCCAGGTGGGCAAGAACTGCATTTCAGGGACCACTCTGCAGGGACAACTTTCTGCTCTGGAACATGGTTCCCACTGGCACAGGGAGCTCACCTGGTTCCCTGGCAGGTTGGGTGGGGTGTGGGATGACGGGGACATGGGATCTCACCTGAAACTGCCCCCTGTCCCAGAGCAGTGACCCTTCAGCACAGGCACATGACCAGACACAGACGGCACATTGGAAACTGGGTTTTACATGATCAGGTCTTTATTGAGAAGTAAAATTGAGGAGGGTGTGGGACTGGTCTGAGCTGAGGCCAGGCTGGAGGCTCAGGGGTATGGTGGAGAGTTGGGGAAGGGGTGACTGGAAGAGGAAGGACCTTCCTGAGAGATGACTCGGGGAGGCTGTAAGCCTCCTCCCTTGGGTGACTTTCCCACTGGGTGCAGAATTCCCTCCACTCTAAATTGAGAACCCAGGGAAGGCTAGGAATTATATGTGAGGAAAGAAAAAATGAGATAAAACAAGATTTCTGATTGACAATGAGAATATTTATTGAGGGTTTATTGAGTGCAGGGAGAAGGGCTTGATGCCTTGGGGTGGGAGGAGAGACCCCTCCCCTGGGATCCTGCAGCTCTAGGCTCCCATGGAGGGGGGTGAGGGTTGAGAACCTATGAACATTCTGTAGGGGCCACTGTCTTCTCCACGGTGCTCCCTTCATGCGTGACCTGGCAGCTGTAGCTTTTGTGGGACTTCCACTGCTCGGGCGTCAGGCTCAGGTAGCTGCTGGCCGCGTACTTGTTGTTGCTCTGTTTGGAGGGTGTGGTGATCTCCACTCCCGCCTTGACGGGGCTGCCATCTGCCTTCCAGGCCACTGTCACGGCTCCCGGGTAGAAGTCACTTATGAGACACACCAGTGTGGCCTTGTTGGCTTGAAGCTCCTCAGAGGAGGGCGGGAACAGAGTGACCGAGGGGGCAGCCTTGGGCTGACCTGCAGGGTGGATGAGGGGCAGGGGGTCAGAGTCCTGGTGTCCACCTGGGGAGCCCCTGACCTCAGCATATGATGAGGTGTTGGGGTGCCCTTGTTCAGGGGCTCTGCGTCCTAGGGTCTATGCCATGCAGAAGGGTCAGGGTGTTTTCCACCATGTCCTGATCTGCACTGGGAGCTGTTTTGTCTTAGACACCTGACCACCTGTCCTGAGATCTCTCGGGGCCTTGGCCCCCCACACCGACATCTGACCCTCAGCGCCCTGACCCTGTCCCCTCCTGCCATCCTGACAGATAAAGAGAGCTCTGTGTCTCTCCTGCACAGCGAACTCTGGGGTTACTTTTCTGGCCTGGCTCCTCAGCTCTGTGGGATGCTGGGGCCTTTTGGTCCCTCAGGCTGTTCCAGCCAAACGTGTGTTCTGGAGCCTGCATATGGGGCAAGGGCCTGGGGGGATCGGAGAGCCTGTCTGCTGTCCTGGGCTTTCTCTTATTCCATGGAGTCTTTTCTGGCATCCACCCCACGTCTCGGCTATCTGGTCATAGCAGTGGGGCTTTCACGCTGTGGACTCTGCCCCTCTGATCCACCTGGGCACAGGTGATATGTTCTGAAGAGACCCAGGAGCCCGCCCTTCCCTCACATCCACTCCTTTTGTGACCCTTTCCATGGCTTTCTGGTGTCCAGAGTCTGCTTCTCCCTTCTCCCTCCTGACGGGGTTTCCTGAGTCTCAGGCTGACTCAGGGCTCAGTCCCCTGGCAGCCCCCAGACACCCAGGGCAGCCCCTCCACCTCCTACCTCATTCTGGGTCTGGATTCTGGTTCTGGGTCCCAGCTCTGTGATTCCTGATCATCAGCCCCTAGGGCACTGGGTCCTTCTAAAGTCTCCCAGGAGGTGCCTCCCTCAGACCCCTTGTTCCCAATTCCCCAGGAGATGGAAACCAAGTAACCCAAGGGCAAAGCTGTTCCGACAAGATCCCAGACTGAGGAGGCCAGAACAGAACAAGGCTTAGAGACCCAGCCTGCGCCTGCCAGACAGACAGAGACACAAACAGAGAGACAGACAGACAGACAGACAGACAGACAGACAGACAGACAGACAGACAGATGAGGCTCAGTAGGTCATTCTATCTAGTCCCCTGCCCCTGCGGTCAGAGGTGAAGTGGTTGTAGTGACCTGCTGAGGCAGGCAAGGGTCTGAACAGGGAGGGCAGAGGTCCTTGCTCAGGCCTGGGATGCAGGGAGAAAGCCTGACCACAAGTTGAGACAAGATACAGAAACAAACAAAAACAGCAGAAATTGTCCCAAGAGCGGGGAAGGAGAGGGGAGAAGAGACTCACCTAGGACGGTCAGCTTGGTCCCTCCGCCGAACACCCAACACTGTGACACAGGCTCATACAAAAACCCTCCCTGGGATGCTCCCTAGCCCCAGCCCCCACTGCAGCTGTGAAGGAGGAAGCTGGGGCCAGTGGCCCTGGTGGCATCTGCTCATGAGGGAGTCCACATGGCCTCCACACTCAACCCACAAAGAGAAGGGGACCGGTGACATCCTGTGACCCAGAGCAGGATCCCTGGAAATCCAGGCTTCTGGAGGACACTGGGATCTTGAATTTGTTTTTTGTGCCAACCATCACTCAGGCCCAGGGTTGAATTTATTAGGGAGCATCAGTATCGCTAAGGAGTGAATTTCCACAGATGGGATAGGTGGTCTCTTCTCTGCAAAGTTGAACCAACCCATGGTTCAACTTTTGGTAACACCATGGGGTGGTGCAGAGGGTGCCCCTTTCCTCCCATGCAGAGGCTGATTGCCCTAGAGTGCAGTGTTCTGGGAACCTTGGTGGGTTTCAGCCCCACCTTCTGGAGTAGTTCTAGTTGGATAGGCCTGGTCAGTGAGGCCTGGCTGGTCCCAATATGAAATACCAGTCACATCTGTTAGGGTAACCTTGGGAGCATCCCTGCACCCCTGAATCTGGCCTCATGTAGGGTGGGACAGCTGGAGTGGTGGCTGCCGTTGTCTTTTTCAAATGGGGGACATGAGGGAGCCTCCAGAATGTGGTCTCCAAATACCACCTCTCACTAAGGGAAGGGAGATCAGTGGGGGATCCCAGGCCTGGGGCAGGAAAGACACATAAGACAAATAAGAAAAGAACATGATAAGACAGAACCTCTTATCCTCTGAGTAATCAGGAGCCATTTAATCCTCTGGGGCCATGTGAGGAAGTCTGAAGCCACTTGGGGAGACTCCCCCTGGGAAAATATTCATCATTGGTGGCCACCTGTCATCATCAATTAAATATAATGACAGTGGCTTCAAAAACATTAGATGGCTTGAATCCTAGAGTTCACTATGAGAGAAGACATGAATTGTTCACCCTGGAAGGATGGCTGGGCCCTGGATCTTCTGTGTGCAAAGTGGCTCCTTCCTAGAGCCTGAAGCACACTCCTGGGTGAACAGAGCCCAGCTGCAGACCTCTGACATCACAGACACTCTGCAGCACTGATGAGAAGGAGGTGAACTGAAGCCTCAACCCTCTGCCTTCCTTCCCTTCTGAGGGATGTAGCTATTGACCATCCTATGCAGCTAACATTACTACAAGAGTGAGAATCTGACATGGGTGACTCTGCTGGTAGCAGCCCCCTGTCCTTGCAAGCTATTTTGCAATGTCCAATCTGAATCAAGTTAATCCCCTTCATGCTAGAATGATTTTCCAGGAAAATAAAAGCTGAGGGAAGCCCTAGGTTCCTGCTCCAGGAGGCGTGGCTGTATAGCAGCCAGGGGAAGGTCTCCAGACAGCTCTCAGCTCCTGCAGCTCCTGCCCTGCCGGGAGGCTCTAGAACAATTGAGGAAATATTCACCAGTGACAACCAGCCTGATGGCACATGCACCCATCACCATTTGATGTCATATTGCTCCTCATATAAACTTAAATCCCCAAATACCAACAGCACCAACATGTAACTAAGCCAATGCACTTCTGGTGTTTGTGATGCATTTGAGGAGACCCTGCTTATTTCTCGATATTAGGGAATTAGTGATAATTTCTATTTAGGTTTGGTAGTGATATTATAGTTATTTTAAGGTCCATGTCATTCCAGGACAGTAATGGAGTACTTACAGGTGAACAGATCTGATGTCTTGTATTTCTTTCTAAATGTTGTGTAAGGGAGAATTTATTTTGCTGTGGGTGGGTCAGCATCATCTGTGAATTGCTTATTTTGAGTGCTGGGTGATGAGAACATGGGACATTGTTATTTTTCTGTCTCCTTATTTATATGTTCAGAGTTCTTCATAATATAAACTTATGACACAGGTCAGTCTTTGGACAGCTGCTGGGTGTGAAGTAGACCTTGGCCTTGTACCCAGCAGGGCTACGGAACTGGCCCTCCTTGGGTGGTCTTAGTTTTCTCATTTGTGAAATGGGCTTAGACAGGGACTGTGGCCACTAGAACCTTTTAGCCTTCTTCCAATTCAGAGGCTGGGATTTGGATCAGGGGTGGCTGTGATCAAGCACCAAGGGGCCATTTCTCTGCCTCATTGTGACTTCAGAGCTTCCTGTCTTTGCGTGCTGTGTCCCTGGCCTGTCGGGACCACCCAGCAGCTCTGGTGAACTCAGCTGCCACATCCCTGATGTGCTGGAGGCAGAGACAGGGAGTCTAAGTTTGCATGGGCACTAAGAACGCACAGTCATCCAGGGCCTCCATAGAGGTTTGGGTAGGAAGACTCCACCACTGTGACCAAGGGAGGGAGAAGGTCCCAGTGGGCAGGAGGGTCTGGGGGAGCTGAGTGTTCATGGATGCCTGACCTTCCCTGTAGCCCTCTGTCCGTATTCACACAGCCCTGACCCAGCCTGGCCCAGCTCCAACTCTTGTCATGAATTTGACACGGCCTCCTTCACTCCTTGAGCCTGACCCTGAGCCTGTAGCCATCTGATCATACACCCGTAACACCTTTGTTCTTAAATCTCGCTTTATGTTTCATAAACTACTTCCATGACATACTAGTATCTTGCAGAATATTATGGGGCTTTTAGAGGTGCCAGATGGATAAATGTGACTTTACATAAGCTAAGCTTTACCATAGGAAATTATTTCCCTAGTAGAGAACTTTTCATTGCCTTTACTTGGCTAACGTGCATTGTCAAGTCTAGGAAATGCACCTGTATGTTTGATTCTCCAAGGCTTCTCAGGACATCCTGGTGGCAGCACAAGTATGGACTCCTTTGCTGCTAAACGGTCTCGTGTGGAATGGGGATTTTCAACTGTGTTCCTGCTGAGACCATGACATTGACTCATAGGTGCTCTTCACCCTTACTTCTGCCTCTAGCCCACATCTGGGCTCCCCAGAGACCCCTTCACTTCTCCTGATTTCCCTCTCCGGACTGTCCTGCATCCTGATGCTGGGCCATGGTATTTCCCAGTTTGGCAAGAGCTACAGCCCACCAGATGCTTGCAGGACTATATGAAGCTCTGGATCATGGATTCCCCTGACACAGAGAGCTCACCAGAGTCACTGGCTTGTTGCGTAGGGTCAGGGATGCCATGGCAGGGACCTGGCATCTGACCAAGAGTGGACCTATCCCCTGTCCCGGACCAGCAACTCTTTAGCCCAGAGACTGGAGCAGACACAGAAGGCATGCGAGAAGTGCCGTGTGATGTGTGGTTAGGTTTCTATTGAAAGGCAGAATCTAGGAGAGTGTGACACCCCCCTGGTCCCAGCCAGGCCAGGCTGGTGGCTCAGGGGTACAGTGGAGAGCTGAGGAAGGGGTGTCTGGGTGAGGAAGGCATTACCTGCAGAGATGCCCAGGGAACTGAGAACCCCTTCACATAGGCAACTTTCCCACTGGGTTCAGGATTCTTTCCACCCCAAATCGAGAACCCAGGAAAGGCTAGGAATTATATGTGAGAAAAGAAAAAATGAGATAAAACAAGATTTCTGATTGACAATGAGAATATTTATTGAGGGTTTATTGAGTGCAGGGAGAAGGGCTTGATGCCTTGGGGTGGGAGGAGAGACCCCTCCCCTGGGATCCTGTAGCTCTAGTCTCCCGTGGGGGGGGGGGGGGGTGAGGATTGAGAACCTATGAACATTCTGTAGGGGCAACTGTCTTCTCCACGGTGCTCCCTTCATGCGTGACCTGGCAGCTGTAGCTTTTGTGGGACTTCCACTGCTCGGGCGTCAGGCTCAGGTAGCTGCTGGCCGCGTACTTGTTGTTGCTCTGTTTGGAGGGTGTGGTGGTCTCCACTCCCGCCTTGACGGGGCTGCCATCTGCCTTCCAGGCCACTGTCACGGCTCCCGGGTAGAAGTCACTTATGAGACACACCAGTGTGGCCTTGTTGGCTTGAAGCTCCTCAGAGGAGGGCGGGAACAGAGTGACCGAGGGGGCAGCCTTGGGCTGACCTGCAGGGTGGATGAGGGGCAGGGGGTCAGAGTCCTGGTGTCCACCTGGGGAGCCCCTGACCTCAGCATATGATGAGGTGTTGGGGTGCCCTTGTTCAGGGGCTCTGTGTCCGAAGGTCTATGCCAGGCAGAGGGGTCAGGGTGTTTTCCACTATGTCCTGATCTGCACTGGGAGCTGTTTTGTCTTAGACACCTGACCACCTGTCCTGAGATCTCTCGGGGCCTTGGCCCCCCACACCGACATCTGACCCTCAGCGCCCTGACCCTGTCCCCTCCTGCCATCCTGACAGATAAAGAGAGCTCTGTGTCTCTCCTGCACAGCGAACTCTGGGGTTACTTTTCTGGCCTGGCTCCTCAGCTCTGTGGGATGCTGGGGCCTTTTGGTCCCTCAGGCTGTTCCAGCCAAATGTGTGTTCTGGAGCCTGCGTATGGGGCAAGGGCCTGGGGGGATCGGAGAGCCTGTCTGCTGTCCTGGGCTCTCTCTTATTCCGTGGAGTCTTTTCTGGCATCCACCCCACGTCTCCGCTACCTGGTCATAGCAATGGGGCTTTCACGCAGTGGACTCTGCCCCTCTGATCCCCCTGGGCACAGGTGATATGTTCTGAAGAGACCCAGGAGCCCGCCCTTCCCTCACATCTACTCGTTTGGTGACCCTTTCCATGGCTTTCTGGTGTCCAGAGTCTGCTTCTCCCTTCTCCCTCCTGATGGGGTTTCCTGAATCTCAGGCTGGCTCAGGGCTCAGTCCCTGGCAGCCCCCAGACACCCAGGGCAGCCCCTCCACCTCCTACCTCATTCTGGGTCTGGATTCTGGTTCTGGGTCCCAGCTCTGTGATTCCTGAGCATCAGCCCCTAGGGCACTGGGTCCTTCTAAAGTCTCCCAGGAGGTGCCTCCCTCAGACCCCTTGTTCCCAATTCCCCAGGAGATGGAAACCAAGTAACCCAAGGGCAAAGCTGTTCCGACAAGATCCCAGACTGAGGAGGCCAGAACAGAACAAGGCTTAGAGACCCAGCCTGCGCCTGTCAGACAGACAGAGAGACAAACAGAGAGAGAGAGAGAGACAGACAGACAGACAGACAGACAGACAGACAGACAGACAGACGAGGCTCAGTAGGTCATTCTATCTAGTCCCCTGCCCCTGCGGTCAGAGGTGAAGTGGTTGTAGTGACCTGCTGAGGCAAGCAAGGGTCTGAACAGGGAGGGCAGAGGTCCTTGCTCAGGCCTGGGATGCAGGGAGAAAGGCTGACCACAAGTTGAGACAAGATACAGAAACAAACAAAAACAGCAGAAATTGTCCCAAGAGCGGGGAAGGAGAGGGGAGAAGAGACTCACCTAGGACGGTCAGCTTGGTCCCTCCGCCGAATACCACACACTGTGACACAGGCTCATACAAAAACCCTCCCTGGGATGCCCCTAGCCCCAGCCCCCACTGCAGCTGTGAAGGAGGAAGCTGGGGCCAGTGGCCCTGGTGGCATCTGCTCATGAGGGAGTCCACATGGCCTCCACACTCAACCCACAAGGAGAAGGGGACCGGTGACATCCTGTGACCCACAGCAGGATCCCTGGAAATCCAGGCTTCTGGAGGACACTGGGATCTTGAATTTGTTTTTTGTGCCAACCATCACTCAGGCCCAGGGTTGAATTTATTAGGGAGCATCAGTATCGCTAAGGAGTGAATTTCCACAGATGGGATAGGTGGTCTCTTCTCTGCAAAGTTGAACCAACCCATGGTTCAACTTTTGGTAACACCATGGGGTGGTGCAGAGGGTGCCCCTCTCCTCCCATGGAGAGGCTGATTGCCCTAGAGTGCAGTGTTCTGGGAACCTTGGTGGGTTTCAGCCCCACCTTCTGGAGTAGTTCTAGCTGGATAGGCCTGGTCAGTGAGGACTGGCTGGTCCCAATATGAAATGCCAGTCACATCTGTTAGGGTAACCTTGGGAGCATCCCTGCACCCCTGAATCTGGCCTCATGTTGGGTGGGACAGCTGGGGTGGTGGCTGCCGTTGTCTTTTTCAAATGGGGGACATGAGGGAGCCTCCAGAATGTGGTCTCCAAATACCACCTCTCACTAAGGGAAGGGAGATCAGTGGGGGATCCCAGGCCTGGGGCAGGAAAGACACATAAGACAAATAAGAAAGGAACATGATAAGACAGAACCTCTTATCCTCTGAGTAATCAGGAGCCATTTAATCCCCTGGGGCCATGTGAGGAAGTCTAAAGCCACTTGGGGAGACTCCCCCTGGGAAAATATTCATCATTGGTGGCCACCTGTCATCATCAATTAAATATAATGACAGTGGCTTCAAAAACATTAGATGGCTTGAATCCTAGAGTTCACCATGAGAGAAGACATGAATTGTTCACCCTGGAAGGATGGCTGGGCCCTGGATCTTCTGTGTGCAAAGTGGCTCCTTCCTAGAGCATGAAGCACACTCCTGGGTGAACAGAGCCCAGCTGCAGACCTCTGAATTCACAGATGCTCTGCAGCACTGATGAGAAGGAGGTGAACTGAAGCCTCATCCCTCTGCCTTCCTTCCCTTCTGAGGGATGTAGCTATTGACCATCCTATGCAGCTAACATTACTACAAGAGTGAGAATCTGACATGGGTGACCTCGCTGTTAGCAGCTCCCTGTCCTTGGAAGCTATTTTGCAATGTCTAGTCTGAATCCAGTTAAGTCCCTCCATGCTAGAACCATTTTGCAGGGGGGGGAAAAAAAAAAGAAGTAGATGATAGCCCTGGGTTCTTGTTTTGGGAGGTGTGGCTGTATTCCAACCGTGGGAAGGTCCCCGGACAGCTCTCAACTCCTGTAGCTCCTGCCTTGCCAGGCAGCACTAGAGCAACTTAGGAGATATTCACCAGTGACAACCGGCCTGACAGCACATGCGCCCATCACCATTTGATGCCATATTGAATTCTGAAATAAACCACCAAAAACCCCAAAATAACAACAGCACCAACACTTAACTAAGTCAATACGCTTCTGGCATTTGTGAGGGATTTGAGGAGCCCGTGATTATTTCTTGATATTAGGGAATTAGTGACAATTTCTATTTAGTTTTGGTAATAATATTGCAGTTATTTTTAAGCCCATATCTTTCCAGCATAGAAATGGGATATTTACAGCTGAAAAGATGTGATGTCTGGTATTGTGTAATGGAGGGGTTATTCTGCTATGGGTGGGTCAGTAATGTCTGTGAATTGCTTATTTGGGGGGCTGGGTGATGGGAACTTGGGGGCATTATTATTTCTCTGTCTCCTTATGTATGTGTTCAAAGTTTTCCATAATGGAAACTTATAACACAGTGAAAGGAGGTTAGGCAGCTGCTGGGGATGGCCTTGTACCCAGCAGGACTATGGATCTGGCCCTTGGTCATCTCATTTTCCCCTCCATGAAATGGGCTCAGACAGGTGCTGTGGCAACTAGAACCCTCAAGCCTCCTTCTAATGAGAGGCTGGGATTTGGATCAGGGGTGGCTGTGATCAAGCTCTAAGGGGCTCTTTCTTTGCCTCATTGTGACTGCAGAGATTCCTGTCTTTGCAGGCTCTGTCCCTGGCCTGTTGGGATCACCCAGCAGCTCTGGTGAAGGCAGCTGCTACGTCTCTGATGTGCTGGAGGCAGAGACAGGGGGTCTGAGAGTACCCAGGCACTGAGGACTCTCCAAGACAGCTGGGGTCTCCACTCCCAGGAGGCTGACATCATCTGCTGTCAGAGACACTGGGATGAGCGTCTCTGAGATGAGGCAGCAGGTGTACATGGGATGGGGTGGGGAGGCTGCGCCACCATGAGCTACGGAGGGAGAGGGTGCTCTGCGGGCAGGAGGGTTTGTGGGATCTGACTCCTAGTGGAGGCCAGGCCTTGCCTGGAGCCGTCAGCCCACATTCGCTCAGCTCTTATCCAGTCTGACCCAGCCCTGAAGCTCATCCTGAATTCAACTCTGATTAGCCTCCCCCAGGCAATCAATAGATGCAGAGTTTGAGCTTGGATTGGTGACTTTTCTCATTTTCCCAATTTCCCCACATCCTCCTGCTCCTGCAGACTGACTATCATCAAGCTCCAGCCACAAACCAATCAGAAATTAACTCTACCTGGGCCTGACTTAGTGGTCCACACCCTTCATGCTTGACATCCAGCCCCATGCTAGTGTTAACTTTGAGCCTGATCCCCAACCCACAGCCATGTGATCATATACCCATAACATCATGTGCATCAACCTCACCCCATATTCCACAAACTAGTTCCAGGAAACGCTGGTATCTTTCAGAGTGTTTTGGGTCTTCTGAAGGTGAAGAAGGAGATCAACATGCTTTTGGGTATGCTGTGGCTCATCATATTAAACTGGTTCCCTAGTGTAGGACTTGTCAGTATGTCTACTTAGCCAATGTGCATTGTACAAGTCTTAGAAAGACACTTGCGTGTTTCCTTTCCCAATGTTTTTACAAGTTCCCAGTGGCAGCATAGTTATTTATCCCTCACCCAGTAAACACTCTCCTGACTGGTTCCTCGTATACAATGGGGAATTTCACCTTCTGTTCCTGCTGAGACCGTGGCCTTGAGTCAAGGGTGTCCTTTTTCCATTATTGCTGCCTCTAGCCCTCATCTGGTCTCCGGGGACCCCCTTCATTTCTCCTGAATCTCCCCACAGGGCGCCAGCAAACCTCTCACTGGGCCCCTGTCCCTTCCCAGGTGGGCAAGGACTGCAGGACAATTTTGTGCCTTGGATTGCAGTTCCCACTGGCACAGGGAGCTCACCTGGTTCCCTGGCAGGTTAGTGGGGTGTGGGATGATGGAGACATGGGATCTCACCTGGAACTGCCCCCTGTCCCTGAGCAGTGACCCTTCAGCCCAGACACATGACCAGACAGAGACTGCACATTAGAAATGCTGGGTTTTACATGATCAGGTATTTATTGAGAAGTAAAATTTAGGAGGGTGTGGGACTGGTCTGAACTGATGCCAGACTGGTGGCTCAGGGGTACAGTGGAGAGTTGGAGAAGGGTTGACTGGGAGAGGAAGGACCCTCTGGGGAGATGACTCAGGGAGGCTGTGAGCCTCCTCCCTTGGGTGATTTTCACACTGGGTGCAGAATTCCCTGTACCCCACACTGAGAACCCCGGGGAGGCTAGCAATTTATGTGAGAAAAGAAAAAATGAGATAAAACAAGATTTCTGGTTGTCAATGAGGATATTTATTGGGGTTTCATGAGTGCAGGGAGAAGGGCTGGATGACTTGGGATGGGGAGAGAGACCCCTCCCCTGGGATCCTGCAGCTCCAGGCTCCCGTGGGTGGGGTGAGAGTTGGGAACCTATGAACATTCTGTAGGGGCCACTGTCTTCTCCACGGTGCTCCCTTCATGCGTGACCTGGCAGCTGTAGCTTTTGTGGGACTTCCACTGCTCAGGTGTCAGGCTCAGGTAGCTGCTGGCCGCATACTTGTTGTTGCTCTGTTTGGAGGGTGTGGTGGTCTCCACTCCCGCCTTGACGGGGCTGCCATCTGCCTTCCAGGCCACTGTCACGGCTCCCGGGTAGAAGTCACTGATCAGACACACTAGTGTGGCCTTGTTGGCTTGGAGCTCCTCAGAGGAGGGCGGGAACAGAGTGACTGTGGGGTTGGCCTTGGGCTGACCTGTGTGGACAGGGTAGGGGGTGAGAGAGGGCAGACAGAACACCGGGGTGTTGTGGAGCCCCTCTCTCTGTCTAAAGTCTCTGGGAGGGTTCACAGTGTGGCCATCCGGTCCACCCGGGGTTCTCTCCTCTCCTTTCCCCATCTTTTCCACTCATGCCCTGTGGAGAGCAGACAGCTCTGTGCCTTCCTAGGAGCCCTCCCAAGTCACCTTTCCCAGGTGTCCTGGCCCAGCCCCTCTCCTCTACAGCCTCAATTTCTCCATATACCCAGGGCAGGCTGTGTTCCTTCTTCTCTGATCTCTGGAGTCTGAGTTTAGAATCTGGCCTTGACCCCTGGATCCCTCATTTCCATCCCTATACCCCCCCCTCCACCACCCACTTTATTCTTCCGGGACCTAGAGCCTCCTCCGTGAACTGTGGGTCCCCTGCTCATCCTGTAGGACTGTCCTGGCAGGCAGTGTGTGGAGAGACCCAAGCCTGCTTTGAACTGGAGCTTCCTATCCCTCACAGGTACCGGGCTCTGCCCCAGCCCAGCCCAGCCCACTCAGCTCTCCTGGCAAGGAGTGGGCTCCACCTAGACAAGCTTCAGGGCTCCTCTGAGGCTCTGAGATGTTTCCTGTCTCCACAAGCCCGACCACAGAACCCTTCACCTCAGCTGTTCCTGGGGCTGCTCCCACAGACTATGAGACTCAGCAGCCCCCAGGCCCACCCCAGAAGCCTCTGATGACCCCAAACTTCACCTGGTAGCCATGGACTTCTCTGCACCCCTCATTCACTCCCCTCTGGTCGTTTCCTGAGTCTAACATGCGTTTTGAGGAAGGCAGGAGGCCGATCCGTGAACAGAGAGACACTGGGCCCCAGAGGTGACGGGGCTCCAGGGACAGACACATCTCTGCCCTAAGAGACTGTCTCCTTTCTGGTGACTGTCCTGGGAGGGTTGGATTCTGGCACCTCACCCAGTCTCACCTGTCCCTCTGTGTCCCCATGTCCTCATGACCCAGCACAGGCCACAGAGCTGCAGCCTAGACCCAGAGCCCTCTCTGTGCCCTCCATTGGTCTCCCCTTGGGGTGACCTCTGTGTCACCGGGCCCCCGTGTGGCCCTCCCAGGCTGGATTGGCACCCAGTCCTCAGCCTAGACCCTCAGCTGTTCTTGGGGCTGCTCCCCTAGACTATGAGACTCAGCAGCTCCCAGGCCCACCCCAGCAGCCTCTGTCCTTGACCCCAGGGGTCACTGGGCAATGTCCCTAAGGACACTGTAGGGCCCCTCATCAGAACCAGCCTCTGTCCCTCACTCAGACATCTACCCTGGAATACAGGAGGAGCCCTGACCCTGCCCAATCCCAGCTCAGGCCCCGGGACCAGGCTGCATCCAGCTGTTGGAGCCTGAAAGTGGCTGCTCCCACTGTGAAGGCCCTTCCTGCCGGTTACCCGGAGACTAATGCACCTCCTCCAGGCCCCATGGAGAAAGGTAAGGGTCAGTGCTTAAGGCTGGGAGGACAGAGGGGAGGAAGCCCCAGAGAGAGAAAACAGATTTTCCAGGGACAGCAGAGGGTGAGACAGGTTGGGAAAGGTTGAGAGCCACTTACCTAGGACGGTGACCTTGGTCCCAGTTCCGAAGACATAACACAGTGACTGAGGCTCAGACCAAAACCCCCGGGGCCAGCACCTGGGGTCTGCTCTCTGGGGGCTGGGCTGGAGCAGGAGCCTGCTGGGCATGACGGGCACAGGGTTGCAGTGGGCGTGGCTGGGACCTAGACATGAGGCAGGGGGGTGGCCAGCCCCCTAGAGGTGTCCCTGTGCCTGTCTCCTGTCCAAGGCAAGTGCCACACACAGCCTTGGAGTCACCCCAGTGTGTGTCTTTCCTGAGGCTGTTGGTGCTGATGACAACACTGGGACCAATAGGTCCCAGCAACTCCCTGAGTGACACATCCCTTCCTGTGCAGTGTGGCAGAGGAGTGCTGAGTTGGCTTGGACCTGTCCAACCTCGTCTGGCCTCATTTAAAGGGCCTCTGAGTCCCCCACACAAGTGTCCCCAGTGAAGCCAGGCTGGCTTTCTCCCTGGATTGAGAGCACTGGGTCATTCCTGACTCAAGTGGAGATTCCTCTGCTTTCTACCCATGGAGACGCGGTTCAGTCCCACTTAGTGCATGAAGCTTTTTCTGATCTCTGAGATCATTCTATCTACCCATCCATCCAATTTTCCATCCAGCTATTCGTCTATTCATCTGTTTGTCCATCAATCTATCATCCATCCATCCATCCGTCCATCCATGCATCTGTCCACTCATTCATCCGACAACAGCTCCCAAGCACCCATCCGTGTCAGGCACTGTTTTTATGCTGGGACATGGCAGGATCCCCTGGCTCTCAGCCTCATCTCTCCCTCAAATCTCTCTGGTTAAGGCCAACAGTCCTTTGCCCCAGTTCAGTCTGCAGTTCTTCCCCATCCCCTTATGTCTCTGCAAGAAGGTTTTCTTTCTAGTCACTCTCCCCTCCTTGGTGTCTGAGACTGCCCCCTCTCCTCCTCCTTGGCTTTCCTTTCTACCAGGCCCATGCCCAACTGCTGACTCCCAGATCCCCACCCTGGGTTCTGCTCTCTGTATTCTCCTAATTTTCTCTGCATCTGACCCTCATTGTGCACACTCACAACTGTCCAGGGGTCTTAGATCCCTATTTCCAGCCCTTACCTCTCTTCTTGGCTCCAGATTCACATATATTCTGCCTCCTCAACCTATGTCTGCTTGGATGCCCTGTAGACACCTCCAACTCAACAGATCACAACTAAACTTATTTCTGTATAACTTGCTCCTCCACAGAGTCCTCACTTCAGCAAGTTACTCTTCAAGCCAGAGGCCTGGGGACATCGCAGAATGCCTTCCCCTCATTGTATTGCCCTCTGTCCTAGACATCCTAGCATGACACAAGATACTATTAACATCCTACAGAGAAAAAGAAAAACACCCAGGTCACACTCTAAGAGTTTATGATGGCAACAATCCTCAGGTTTTTCCAAATCTGATTTTATTCCCCAAGGCAATTTATTCACATTGGAAGATACCCATTGTGACGGGGCCAGCAACTTTCATCTTAGCAGCAGGTTGTATTTAATACATTTGTATTTAAGACATGTGCAGAAGATTTTTGAAGCAGAATTTAATATAATAGTAATATAAATTCAACACTTGTTTCTCATATAAAGAAAGCAAACATTTAGCCTTTTATTGTTACTGAAGAAAATTTTCTTAACTCAGTGAAGAATATCTCCCCAAATTTACAGCAACCTTCATATTTAAAGGCAAAACATTTAAAGAATCAGAAACAAGGCAAGGTTGTCTAGTCTCACTTTTATTATTCAGCATATTGTATAGATTCCAGCCAATGAAATGACATAAAAGGGGGAGAGAAGGAGGTATAAATATTACAGAAAAAGAGAGAAAATTGTTCTTGGCAAATGGTGTGATAGTTAACTAAACACACAAACACACACACACACACACGGAGAATCAGCTGAAGAACTGCTGGAATTAATACAAGAGTTAAAGTGTCTGGATACAAGAGCAACATACAAAAGTTAACAGGGTTCCTTGCTATAGAAACAGTAATCATTTACGATATAAAATTGTGAAAAAATTTATAACTTCAATAAAATTATATTTACAAACCCTTTATGAATAAAAAACAAAGTGTGCAAGATTTGCATGAATAAAATATTAAACCACTTCTCTGAGTGAATGGAGAGTACATCATGTCTCTGAACAAAAACACTGAGCATTATAAAGATAGCAGTTCTCAAATTAATCCCTTATTCTGTGATATTACCACATAACACCAGAAGAGTGATTTTTGAAAATGAGAGAACCAATTCTG
Source organism: Gorilla gorilla gorilla (assembly GCF_029281585.2). Lineage (NCBI taxonomy): Eukaryota > Metazoa > Chordata > Mammalia > Primates > Hominidae > Gorilla > Gorilla gorilla. The sequence continues at coordinate 20,375,359 of NC_086018.1, read as the reverse complement.
CAGTCCAACTCTAAGAATGACAGATAATAGACATGACTATTTTGAGAAAAAGTAACAATGACGGGTTCTTTCCCTACCAGTTACCGAACATACCATAAAGCTAAAATAATCAAAACAGGGTGGGCGCAGGAATAGCTCAATAAACCAAGAGAACCACAGAAAGAATGTAATAAATCAGTAATGTAGTAGTTGAGAAAAGTTGCATTTATATTCAACAAATGTGTGATGATTGGCTTTCCTATTTGGAAAATAAGGTCTTATTCCTACATCCACAAAAATAAACTCCAGGGGAAGTAAAGAAAAAAAAAAAAACACCAATACACCAAAAGTACCAGAATAAAACAGAAAAATGACTTTATAATATTGAAATAAAGACAACTTCCTACACATGGTGGAGGTCACAGAAACCATAAAGAGAAGATTAAACCAGTTCAACACATAAAAATTTACCACAGTTTTATGGTGGGAGACCCCACAAACAAAAGACCCGTAAAACAGACCAGGGAAAAATATTTACAATACATACACTAAACAAGTGGTTAAAATCCCAAATATATCCCAATATGTTATTGATATATAAAAAGATGAAAGCAACTGAATGGAAAGGCGGGCAACATGATGACCAGTTAATTCACAGACGAAATAAAACCAATAAATAAAAATATAAAAAATAATTTCACCACTAATAAAATACACAATAAAACAATAAACGCATTCAATTTTTTGCTCATCAGATGGGTGGAATATAAAAAGATCAACAATTTTGCATTATTTGTGAGAATGTAGGAGCGAAGGCACTACCATTCACCAGAGTGAGTGGACACAGACTTTTGGAAACACTACCTATAACATTTCAAAAGTACATTCTCTCTGATCCAGCAATTCCACTTTTAGGCATCTATCCTGGGGAGATATATAAGCGCACTTTGTACACATACACACACACACACACACACACACAAATTTCCACTGCAGCATCATTTGTCATTTAGATTTTTTAGTGGAAATAAATTCTGGCTCATCTAAACTTTGCTTATAAAACAAAGTTTATAAGCAATGAATGTGGTTAATCCATATGGACTGATACAGAAAGTGTCAATAATAGATTAAAAGTTGGTAACATGCAGAATATGGCTCTACTTTTGCAAAATAAAATCCCAACACCAACTGTGTGTGTGTGTGTGTGTGTGTGTGTGTGTGTGTGTGTGTGTGTGTGTGTGTTTTCAGGGAAACACACACACACAGGAAAAGTTCTGGAAGTATATTGACCAACCTGACAGTGGCTATCTCTGGGAAGAGGTGGGAGATGGTAAGCAGAAGCAGTTGCTTTTACTTTATATACTTCTCTGCTTAATCTTTTTTTTTTGGCAAGAAAAAAGAGTAATGTACAAAAGTCATTACATTTTGTAATATACTCATTACAAAAAGAGTAATGCACATGAGTACATTACTGTTGTATTAAAAATTATATTAGAAGAAATGTCTCTTTTTGTGAACAGCTTCGCAAAACCAGAAAATTATAAAGCCACATTAAAATTAGGTGAAATCCCATCAGCCAGCCAGACACACCATTGACATTTTTCTATATTTTCTGACAGGTTTTTGAAAATGCATATATACTTTAAAAACACAGTTGGGTCAGGTGCAGTGGCTCACGCCTGTAATTCCAGCACATGGGAAACTGAGGCAGAAAGATTGCTTGAGCTTAGGAATTTGAGACAGGCCTGAGCAATATAGCGAGGCTCTGTCTCTAAACTAATAATAATCCTAATCAAAATTAGCCAGGCGTAGTGGCCTGCAACTGTAGTCCTAGCTACTCAGGAGGCTGAGGCTGGAGGATCTTTTGAGCCCTGGAGGTTGAGGCTGCAGTGAGCTGTGGCCACGCCACTGTACTCCAGCCTGAGCAACAGAGCAAGACTGTTTCAAAACAAAAACAACAACAACAATCCCCCAAATACAATTGTGTTTTTTCACACCCTTTCTGGTAGATATTTGGATTATTTCCAGTTTTCTCCCATCACTAATAATGCTGAGCTAACCACCCTTGTTATAAAGATTTGGTTACAGCTTTGATTATTCCCTCCACCAACCCTTAGGATAAATTCCTAGAAGTGGAATTGCCCAGTTTAGATAAACACACTTTGTTTTTTTGACTCGCTGCCTACTGCTAAAATGGTTATACATTTTCAATGCCCATAGACAGTCCCCGAGCGTGTCTGCTCCCCTCTGCTCAGCCCTCACTTCAACTTCATGCTCCCATTTCATAGGAAACTGGGCCCCTGGGTGCTCTGAATCTGAGTGTCCTCCCCATCCCCAAGGCACGGCTTCCTCCAGCATCCCCACCTACCCTGGACCTGGCCATCACCCCCCCTCCTCCCTCCTCTAATCGGGCGTCGCATCAGCCTCCAATCCGGTGCTGATTTTTCCAAAAACACAAATCTGACTCTGATAATCCATCTACCTAAATCCATCCAAGGACTCGTCCTGGACTGGGAATGGGGCACGGACCCTGTGGTCTTCCTGCCTCCCCTTGCCAGTCACCCAGGAGCTCCCAGCCTCATCCTGTGCTCTCCTCTCCTCTGATGCTGCTCTGTCTTTTGGGGGCACCCATCACCAGCCAGTGCCCCTCGATCTGTGAGACCAGCCTGGGCATCATCCCAGAGGGAGATCCCCTCTCCCTTTATTGCTCCAAACATGGGCCGTGGGCCTGTTCCAATGACTGGACAGCTCCCCTCGGTTCAACCCACCCTCCCTGTGTCCCTGAGCCTGGCCCCAGTAAGCATTTATGTGCAAGTCGGTGAACAGACAGCCTTGGGGGAGACCAAACCAAGCCCTTGCTGCCTTCTCCAGGGAGTGGCCCCTGCCCTCACTGGGCAGGAGGCACATGGGCAGAGAGGAGGAGGGGGAGTAACAGGCCTGGGCACCCTGTGGGGACAGTGGCCACCACCGCCTGTGGATGTCCTGTCCCTGCCTCTGTTCCTTCCCTACCCAGAGGACTAGGACTAGGTGATTGAGGCACTGACCCTGGTGGAAATTTAAGTGGCGCCAGAAAACCCAGAAATCAAGAAAAATAATATCGTAATATGATATTAAAAACAATAATTCAAACAAATCTGTGATGGACAAAATATCAACCCATTACTTAAAGCCAGTGTCAGCCCAGGCCCCTCTTAGGGGTTAACCTTCCTCCTCACTCCTCTGGCTTGTCTCCCCTTGGTCACCCTTTCCCAGCTCTGCCGCAGGACCCCCACATCCCCTGGAATCTCTTGCCCCTTACCTGCCCCACAGGCTCCGCAGGCTGGATCGGCTGCTTCCAACTGAGGCTCCAGGGTCTGGGTCCCCGCTTTGCAGTGCAACCATTGAGCGCAGCAGGCCATGGGCGACCACGGCCAGACCCAGCAGCAGCAGGGGCCAACGCTGCCTGGGACCAGGGCCCAGCTCCTCAGGGGTCTCACAACCCACTTGACCTGTCTTGGGTCTCATTGGCCTTCAGGGTCAGGGGCACCTCTGGCCCGACTTGCAGCATGGGCTCCCTGGAGGACGGTGCCCTGGTCCCTCTCGCCAGCAGGGCTGTTACAGTACACCCCAGTCCATTGGCTCTGTCCTCTCCCTGGACTGGCTCTGGTCCCTGTCCCTAGCCCAGGCCCTTCCAGGGTCCATGGCTGTCACCCCTGGGGATCTCTCCCAGAGGGGCATCTACCAACTGCCCTGAAGCGGTCACAATCCAGGGCTCAACTGCCTCCCACCACAGCCGCCTGCCTGGCCCCGCCCCTGGGTGGTGCACACCTGACCCACTTCGCTTCCCCATTTCCCAAAGGGCAGCCTGGGTCTGTGGAGCATCTCCCTAGGGCCTAGAGAGCTGCCCAGCAGGAGTCCCCAAGGGCTTGAGCTCAGGGGGTTGGGGCTGGGGCTGGAGCTGTGGCTTCTTTTCTGATCAGTCTTCCAGGCTGGGTGCCTGTACACTGCACTCCAGCCAGTTGGGACCAGCCCTTTCTTGGCTGGGTTGGTTAAGCCTGGCTGGCTACCCTGTGGCCCTTTCCTGAGTCAGGCAAGAGCCCTGCAGGGAGTGATTCTATATCCTTCAGGCAAGGAAGAGTGGTGAAGTCATCAATGTGGAGTCTATCTAGACCTAGGTTACCTCTGGGCCTCAGTTTCCTTATCTGTAAAATGGGGAGAGTTCCTCTGCAGCATGAAGCTTATGAGGATTAAAGAAACCATGTGTTTGAAAAGCACTCAGTGGGTGTTGAATAAATTCTGGTTCTTTTTTTGTTCTTCTCTTACTTTGGGATTCACAACTTGTGGGGTGTCCTTGGGGCAAGTGTCCCTGTTTTACAGGTGAGAAAATTACCATCCAGGGAAGATGAATGCAGGGTCCAATATCATTCCTTAAGTAGGGAACAAGCTGCGCTAGGATCTAGGAAGGGGCTCGTCCCCTGTATTTCTATTCGTCTGTCCACCTGGAATACTCGTGCCTGGCTCCATTCGGCAGTGGTGGAGGAGGAGAGGGCTGGCAGGTGCTTTAAGTTGGGGTCCTTTTTGACTATGATATGGGAATATGATGCACAATACAACAGTAATAGCAATGTTCTTTAGCCCTGGTGCTTTACAAGCACTAATCCTGGGAGCTAAGATTATCTACTGTCCTCCACATTTGAAGATGAGGAAATGCTGCTCAGGCTGATTCCCTACTTTTTTAATGTCACAGGGCCAAGAGGCAGTAGGTCTGGAGTCAGAATCTGAGGCCTGGTCCTTGCATGACACTAGGGCGTGCTTTGCTGATGATGGCATGGCTTTCTGGGTCTAGGTGGTAACACACTGCTTGGTGCATGGGAAAACCCAGAGCTTGGCACAAAGGAGTGGCTCAATTAAACATGGACTGAATCTGGTTGAATAAACCTCTTTTGCTTCATGTGGCCACTTGTGTCATTTGCACTCCTTTACGCCCCATTCACTGCTCCCATCTTTTCTGTTGCCCTGAGAGCCTAGTATAAAAATGTTTGAGGAGATCTTCAGGACCCCATACTCTGGTGAGAAAGACCCCTGCTCTGCCACCTTACATTACAGAACTGCAATGAGGGTCTGCCCTCTTGCTTTCCAGTTACTTTTTCTGCCACAAAATCTTTAAAAATATCTGCTCAAGTTCAGATCTGCAGCCCTCTAGGACTCTCAATGTTTTGTTTTAGCAACTCTCAGAGGAGCCTCCTAGGACTTCCTAAGGTGAATTTCCTGGGAGGCCCCTTTGAGAATTGCTTGGTTCACGTTTTGTGTCAGATACTCCTTAACTTCCTTGATACATTTGGTGACAAGCCAGACATTTTTGTGGGCTATGGTAACAAATAGCCTGAGACTTCATTTCATTGATAAAGTTGATGGTTGTTGGGAGACAGTGGTCTACTATGGATCTCTGCATTTCTGCATGTCTCTTGGGCAAAGGCACTGATTGTGGATTATCTTTTCAAGAGTGTTTGTAGAGTGAACAACCTCGGAAGGTACAGAGAATGCCTCTCTTTGGAGCAAAACACAGATATATGCTTACTGTCAAGTATGAAATATTTGGGATCCCTGAGCTCTGGCATGCAGATGTCACCTGGCCCTCTTTGCATCACCTTGTGGAACTGGTGCAAGACAATGCTGATACCTTGGCAACTGCTATTGCTGTGAAAAACAGATTATTCGTTGTCTCTGACCCAGGAGTCTTGTATCTTCTGCCAGCATCCATGGCACTGTGGCAGGCTTACTTTTTAGTCTGCAAATAGGATGAAGTCTCAGACTCTTAACAGTTCTTGAAAGTGATGATAATGAGGAGGAGGAGGAAGAAAGAGACGAAGTTGAGGATGGTGATCATGACTTAATGGTTCGACTCATTGAATCAGTTTTCAAAGATCTCCAGGCTGGATCTTTATACACACTGCTTGGGTAACTTTTGAGGACCAGGTGCTGGGGGCTGGATTATACAAATAATCACCACACATCCCTGTCCTTCAAGATAGGCAAGGCACTGAGCAGTAACGGGGTGTAGGTGCCCTAACAGACATCATTCAGGGCACAAGGGAGGGCCCTGGGAAACCCCTGGTCCAGCACAGCTTCTCCACTGGGGAGCTTGGCCTATTCCTGCCTCTGATCTTGGGCTCCTTGGATGTTCAGGGCTGGGGTAGGGTCTGCCCTGGGAGTATCTAGACTGAAGCTGCTCCCTTCCAGCCCCTCTGTGGGTATGACACTCACCCACTGCTCAGGACCCAGAAGCTGTGGTTCCTTTCAGGGACAGTCCCAGGTCTTGGGGATAAAAAGGGGCTGTCCCTAAATGTAGCATACCCAGCTGCTGCCCCTACCCCCACCCTTGCACCTGCCATGGCCTCTGGATAGACATCGTCACCGCAGACCACATCCTCCCATGGTGGCTGTAGTCGGAAATCCGAGTCTGGCTGGGGACTCTGGAGGACTGGACTAGGCCTCCCCAGCAGGTGCAGCTGCAGCTCTGGCCACCCAGGCCTACTCCCTGCCCTGAGATGTGCAAGGGCTGGATCCAGGCCTGGGCAGAAGAGGCCAAGTCCAGCTGTCCTGTTTGGCGGACCCCCTGCTCAAGGTCTGTGGTGCCTCTGCAGAGCTCTCTGGGTCCCGCCCTGGCCCTTCTCTCCCAAAGCAGAGGGGTGTACCCCATCCAGTTGCTTCTACCCTGCTCCATCTCTGAGGGTATCCCCCACCTTGGCCTCCTGCTGGTCAGTCCCCTGCCCAGTCTCCATCCCCCAGGTCCCAGAAACTCCACCTGCAGGCACTGCAGACTCCTCTCCCCAGACTGCAGGGATCCCCAGCTCCCCACTCCCCACCATCCCTAAATTCAAGCTGGCTGGTCCTTCTTGTCTCATCTTAAGCCTCTCACTCTTGGGATCTGGGGGAGTCTGAGGCACAGGATGACAAAAGTATTGGCTGGGGATATGACAAACGTTCTGGATCTCTGAGTCCCCAGAGTTAGAAGCTGGCTCTGCAGCTCCTGATCCCCCTCTGAGGAGTCCTCAGGAACCCCAAAGACCCCAGCTCTTCTGGTGATCCTGGGTTGCAGCCTCCACCCCAGCTCTCCTCCAGGAAATGGGAGAGATCCCTGCTCCCTTTGTAGATGTCACAAAGTGGACTTGCCAACCTGGCAGGGAGGTCTTCTAGCTCCTTCTACCAATGTGGAAACTCAGTCTCAGAGAGGGAGAGTTTCTTGCCCGAGGCACACAGCGACTTGGTGTAAAGACTGTGTCTTGGAACTTACTAATAGCAATCAAAGACCTGGAGGACCAGCCTTTTTGGACATGAGGTGGAGCCAGCCTGGAACTGGAGGGTGGAGTTTTGGGAGGTTTCTGTTCTTTAACCACCACCAGCTGCCTGGAGTGCAGCTGTAAGGGGACAGTCCAGTAGGGGGCAGAAGAGACCAGCAGTAGAGGAAGCCTGAGGAGGAACTGGCTGGAGCTCTTCAGAAGAGAAAGGCCAAGACCCAGGGGAGGGCTCTGGTGGCCGGGCAGAAGGGGGTGCAGGGGCCTGACTCTGGTTTTGCATCCCTGTGGGTACTCACTCACCTGTGGGACTGTGGGTAGGACTAAGAACGAAACCACTGAGGTGAGTGAGTCAGATCCTGAAATTTTGTTCATTGTGGGTTTGTTGGGCATTAATTTCGACTTTTGAAAATATTGCATTATTATTTATCTGGGCCACTAGGTTTTTGGATGCTCCTTTAACTTTTGCATTCAAGGTGAGTGATGGCTATCACTTGGAACTCCAGGAAACCAGTCTCTGGAGACATGCACATAGAGGCTATATATCTGACATACAATCGTAGAGCCCTGAGTCTCGGCTTGAGAATATCATACCTCTAGCAGTGAAAGAGCCAACTGTCCCACTCAACACTGTGTCCCCAGTCACCTGGCTTGGCACCTGGCACATAGTGGGTCCTCCGTGAATATTTCTTGACCAAATGAATAAATGGACCAGGATTCAACACCAGGCCTCTTTGACCAGAACCTCTTCCCTCTACACCCAGGGACCTCCAGCTTGGGAAGACCCTCAGGGTTGGACTCACTCACACCTCAGAGGACCACCAGCTCTTCCCTCTGCCACCTCCTAGGGAAGGGGCTATAGAGCATCTACTCACTGTGACATCACCTACCCCTGATACAGGCCCCGAGGCCCGAAATCTAGGTGACACTTAGAACCTCCTCTGTCTAGGACTCTCTCCCCTGCCTGGTACGAGGAGTACTCCAGGCACATCAACCACTGGTGTCTGGAGAGGCGAATCTCTGTTTTTGTTGTCCCTGAAGTCGTTTTTCACAACTGGAAACATCTTCTGTCTGGACCGAGCAATAAGACCCCTGAAGCCACTCTGACCCCCGCTTAAGGGGTCCCTAGGAACCTTGAAGACCCCAGCTCCTCTGATGATCCTGGGTTGCAGCCTCCACCCGAGCTCTCCTCCAGGAAATAGGAGAGGTTCCTGCTCCCTCTGTAGATGTCATGGACTGGCCCACCTGGCAGGGGGTCTTCCCACTACTGATGAGAGAGGAAAGAGGAGAGGAGAGAGAGGAGAGAGAGGAGAGAGAGAGAGAGAGAGAGAGGGAGAGAGAGGGAGAGAGAGGGAGGGAGGGAGGGAGGGAGAGAGAGAGAGAGAGAGAGAGAGAGAGAGAGAGAGAGAGAGTGAGTGAGAGAGAGAGTTCCAGGGCCCTTACTGCAGCCCTGGAAAATGCCTGTCACTGCTTCCAGTGGGCAGACTAGGAAGCTGAGGCCCAGGGAGTTTAGAAGCAACCCTAGTGGGAGTGAATGGGCCAGGGGAACTAGGATTCCAGACTCCCAGCCTGGATGTTGGAGTTAGCCAAGGAGATGCAGCCAAGTGGGCTTGAAGGCCAGCTTGAAGGCCATATGCCCAACAGCCTAGGTCACTGTGGGCTGGTTTCCCACCCATCATCTCTGAGGGTGATTGGGATCTCTACAAATATGAGACACAGGGACTGGCCTGGTTCTGTAGGGAAGGTTCTGCCCAAGTCTCTGGGCCTGGGCTTCTCTGCAGAGGCTGGGCATGGAGCAGGGGGAGGAGCCAGGGTGAGCACAGGGAGGGCCTTGGGGCAGGGAGGAGACAGGAGATGAGGAAGCAATGTTGGTTGTGGGGAGTGGAGGGGAAGCCCCAGTAGAGGGAGGAGGAGCCTGGAGATGCTGCTGGGAAGGACTGGACCAGACTTCCATCCCTCTAACCTCTGCCCAGCCCAAGCAGCAGGTAGCCCTGGGAGGCCAGTTCCTCATGACTGCCCCCCAACACCGCTTGGGGGACCCTCATGTGGTCATTTCCATCACAAGAGGAATGACCCCTGTGGGACTGGGCCAGCTGAGCCCGCATCTCTCATCTCTGCTTATGGATTTGTTTGTGTCTAGGGATTTAATAAACTCCTTTCTCTTCCGTTGTCACTTTTCAGCCTGCAATGAATGTTTGTGCTGAGGACCGAGACCAGCTGTGTCAATGTTAACTGCTGGTTCCAGGATACTCTTTCCCAGGTGGATGAGGGTGAAAACAATAAAGAATGTCACTCATTGCTTCAGGGAATTCCTGAAAACCAATTATCCAGGTAAGTGTTCTGCTCAAGAGAGCACACAGTTCTCACCTATGTAAATTGCTCACTTATCCAATAAATATTTACTGATCAAGACTTGATTCAAGACCTTCCCTTCTCTGTGTCCACCAGCCTGTGCTATGATGTCACAGATGGGCCCCAATTCTAGTAGGTTCCTTCCTTGTAAGACCTGCCTTTAACTGCTCACGTGCATATCCTGAAACCTCATAAACACTTTCCATTGCCCTGTGCCTTCTGAGACACTAAAATGATTCCACCCTAGGGCTAGTCTCCCTTGATACTAATAGAGTTGGTGCTACTTAGATATCAGGGTTTCTGGGGTCTTTTGGGAGCTGGCATTTGATCATCAAAATGACTAGCTCAGTTTATTCTGGGATAAGCTGAGCCTAGAGGTGGGCAGGAACTTGCTCCCGTCTCTCAGGAACATTAAGGGCAGGGATAGGACTGGAAACTTCCATTCCACGTGGAAGGCTCCCTCCTGCTCAGTGTGACAGGGCAGGAGAGAGGGAAGGGTCTTGTGAGCCAGGCCGAGGTGGCTGGTTTCTGTCTCACTTCCGCATCTGCCTGTGTCACTGTGTGCAGTGCTGCTGTCCCACGCCTGACAGTAATAGTCAGCCTCATCCATAGCCTGGGTCCCGCTGATGGTCAGAGTGGCTGTGTTCCCAGAGTTGGAGCCAGAGAATCGCTCAGGGATCCCTGAGGGCCGCTTGCTATCTTGATAGATGACCAGCACAGGGGACTGGCCTGGCTTCTGCTGATACCAGTAAGCATATTCATCCCCCAATTTATCTCCAGAGCAGGTGATGCTGGCTGTCTGTCCTGGGGACACTGACACTGAGGGTGGCTGAGTCAGCTCATAGGAGGCCACGGAACCTACAGGAGAGAAAAAGGGAGAGAAAAGGCTTGAAACTGAGGAGCCGAACTCCAAGTAAATCTTCCCACGTGCCTGGCCTGGACACAGATCCAGGGATGAAAGAGCCCTAAGGCAGTGTGAGCACATGAGCACTGTGGGGGCGGGGGATTTCAGCACCCCCCAGCCCATCCACCTGCAGCAGGGTCATGAGCATCCTGCCCACCACAGGCAGGGCCCTGCTGAGCTCAGAGTCAGGGCCAGGCTGGACCCAGAGCCCTGGGACTGGACCAGTGGCTAGGACCCTAGGGGCAGCACCTGTGCAGTAAGCAAGGACGCCGAGGAAGAGAGGGATCCAGGCCATGGCTGAGGCACCTCCGATGCTGCTTCCTGAGGCCCAGGCTGGGCAGGTTCTTCCAGGCCTCTCTTATCCCCTTGCTGGAAAGAGCGGCCCGTGATGCAAATCAGCAGTTAGGGGCTGCTGCAGGAGGAGCTGTGTGGTTTCCAGAGAAGGGCTCAGCCCCAAGGGACAGAGAGAGAGGGGGCCCCTAAAGACCCATCCTCAGCACACAGAATTCTCATTCTCCTTCTGGTCCCATCATCTGGGTTGACATCGTCACTGTAGGTTGTGTTATGGCCTCACTCCTGAGCTGATCTGGCCATGCAGAACTCTGAGAGGAATTCTTGGTGCGTTTTCCAGGTAGTATGATGTCCTGCCCATGTGGCCATTCCTTGTCCTGCGTGGAGATGGCCAGGGACTGACTTACAATGGTGACTGAGGGATTATTCTGAGATCTAAGGTACTTCCTCTGTTGGATACTGGCTCAGACTAACTTGGGTAATTGAGGACTCCAGGGGTGTCCTGTCCCTAAATATTTTGTGGCAAAATCCAGAAGTTAGGTGTGGTTCTAGCTCCCCCTCTGGAGGGCACTTTTCAACCCAGTGCAGTGACCCTCATGACCCCACTCTACAGATGACACCGTAAGGCTGGCACACATGCAGGGACCTGCCATTGCTTCTGAGTGGTGCTTTCCACAATCAAACTTCACCCTTGTCATGTGCACACGGAGTGTTGAAAGACTCAGGAGATGCTGTAAGTTCCTGGCCTTGGCTGTGAGCTCCTAGGGTAGGGCACAGGTGCTGTGCCTATATACCCCCAGTATGTGGTCATGGTCAGGTACAGCTTAAATGCTGAAAGAAAACTTTGCTGTGTAGCAGAATGAGGGGGCTCTCAGAGCAAACAGGAGGGTGATGAAACACATGTGCCCACAGGGGAGGATGGCGTTTGTGGCAATGACAGCGTTTTAGCACAGAAGAGTGGGCCAGTGTGTAGGGGGAAGCAAAGTGTCTGCACCTGTGTCAAATATGCAACATTGGCCAGAGACAAAGCTGAGAAACACAAAGCCTGGAGAATTTGTACTTGATGTTAAGGATGATGCTGTAGAAAAACGACACCTTTCTAGATCTCAGGTTGTGGTCACTGACCCTCCCTGCATGTCAGCATCTCCTTGTCACCCAGGTCTACCCTATCTCCAAGTGACTTTGCCAGGTGACTCTGTTCTGTCCCCTGGTGGCTGCTCCATACTGGCTGCTGGAGGCTCAAGGGCCTCCTGGGTCCGGGTGTATAATTAAAATCTTCTGTTCAGGTCCCTGATTCCCTGGTCTGCAGACTGCTGGTGCCAATGGAGGAAATTTTTCTCTTCTCTTTGTGACTCATGCCTGCCTCAATACCAGGTGCGAGGGGTGCAGATTACTCATGACAATATGAACATGAATATTTGGAAGAGGAGGAGGAAGGTCCATCTGAGGCTGCCTGCACATGTATCTGGGCGGTGGGTGGTCATGGGGGTAATACCAGGGCTTGGCATGCAGGGCGGGGATCACAGGACTCAGGGACTGGCTCTTACTGGTCCCCACTGTGGATGCAGGACCAGCGTACAGTGGTGACTCCTGCACCAAAGTCAGAGACAGAAGAACATCCACCCAACAAATGTTAATCCAGACCCACTGTGATCTGGGACACGTTCCATGCGGTGAATTCAGCAGGAACAAGACACAGCCTTCTTGAAGTGAGTTGTTCATCGTGCTGGTTTGGCTGTGCAGGAAAACTGGGTTTGCAGACCCAGCAGACAGTCCCTGTCACCTTCCACCTGAGCACTGTCTTCTATATTCACTGAAAAGACTGGTGCCTGTGATTCCCAGGTCCTGCTCAGCTGGGATTGACCATGTGGCTCAGGCCTGATCAGTGGGATGTGAGATCAGTGGGTGAAATTCTTCTTAGGAAAGCTTTGCTCTTGTGAAAGTGCACTAGATTCATGAGGCCCTTTTCTCCTTGAATATGGGAGTGATAGCTGGAGCTGCAGCAGCCACCCTGAGGTCACACATCGGCAGGGATGAAAATAAAGCCAATATCATAGGGATGGTGGGACAAAAAGAAAGACCCTGGTGTCTTCGTGAAAGTGGTGGGTATTATTGCAGCGAGAAATACGCCCTTAGCTGTTTGTCTCTGTTTTTTATGTGTGATTCTGTGGTAAAAAAGCATCCATGACCAATTAAGTAAATATTTAACACCAATCAATTAATAAAATTAACAATAGGCAAAGATTCCTACAGTTGTAAATGCTATGGGGATAATTAAAAAGATTTAGGCAGAAAATAACAGGCAGGTTGTATTATAAGAGCCTGGGAACATCTTAATGGGGAAGTGTCTCTGGAACTGCTGTCAGGACTGATAGAGAAAAATGAGTCCTGGGATCTGTGTTGGAAACAGTGGAGTCAGGCCCCTGTGGAAAGAGTCTGGCATGTGTGAGGACCTGAGAGGTCAGCGGCAAACCTGAAAGGGGTCCTGGATTCAGGCCATTTAGGCTAATTGTGCCATTTTAATAAATTAGTAATTTGGGAGCAGGAGTCATGTGTGGTCAGGTGTGGTGAAGGAAAATTTACAGGTAATTCATCAGGTTCTTTGGCAGCTGCTTAGCACACATAGGGGCTTCCAGGATGGTGCTGCTGGGGCAGTGACAGGAGAGGCCCCGGTGGGTTGAGCCCAGCCCACTGACCCCTCCCTAGTTCACCTGGGGCTGAAGACACTCAGGGGAGTGGTTCCTGGTTTCTTACCTCCACCTGGTGCCCACCATGCTGCTCTGTGGGGACCCCCACTGCTGTCTGTGTCTCTGGTCCTGGGCTCGCTGTCTTGAATTCCATGTGGGTGACCAGCACTGCTTTCCCTGAAATTCTACAGATACAGGACCTGGGAACACAAAATCTGCAAACTGCACTTAACACAAAAGGGAAGGGGCTGAGATGGGGAGGAACAATTCCAAGGTCACTTGGCAAGGAGAGAGAAAAGGAAGACGAGAAATGCCCTGGACCTGTAACAGTAAGTCTTCTTAGTGTCCTGGGACCAGCCTGCCAGGGAGGGCATGGGAAAATCCTCAGCCCAAATTCTCAGCCCAAATCCCTCCCTATGGAGACGGCATCTCAGTCAGCTCTTTTAGCTGCCTGTAGGGGGCGCGCCTGCCACACTCTGGGTTGAAAGGGAGAGAAAAGACGGTTGATTCCCAGCGCAGGAACCAAGCTGTCTAGAGACATTTTCTTTTCTTTTTTTTTTTTTTAATTTATTATTATTATACTTTAAGTTTTAGGGTACATGTGCACAATGTGCAGGTTAGTTACATATGTATACATGTGCCATGCTGGTGCGCTGCACCCACTAACTCGTCATCTAGCATTAGATATATCTCCCAATGCTATCCCTCCCCCCTCCCCCCACCCCACAACAGTCCCCAGAGTGTGATGTTCCCCTTCCTGTGTCCACGTGTTCTCATTGTTCAATTCCCACCTATGAGTGAGAATATGCGGTGTTTGGTTTTTTGTTCTTGCGATAGTTTACCGAGAATGATGATTTCCAATTTCATCCATGTCCCTACAAAGGACATGAACTCATCATTTTTTATGGCTGCATAGTATTCCATGGTGTATATGTGCCACATTTTCTTAATCCAGTCTATCATTGTTGGACATTTGGGTTGGTTCCAAGTCTTTGCTATTGTGAATAATGCCACAATAAACATACATGTGCATGTGTCTTTACATCTGCATGATTTATAGTCCTTTGGGTATATACCCAGTAATGGGATGGCTGGGTCAAATGGTATTTCTAGTTCTAGATCCCTGAGGAATCGCCACACTGACTTCCACAATGGTTGAACTAGTTTACAGTCCCACCAACAGTGTAAAAGTGTTCCTATTTCTCCACATCCTGTCCAGCACCTGTTGTTTCCTGACTTTTTAACGATTGCCATTCTAACTGGTGTGAGATGGTATCTCATTGTGGTTTTGATTTGCATTTCTCTGATGGCCAGTGATGGTGAGCATTTTTTTCATGTGTTTTTTGGCTGCATAAATGTCTTCTTTTGAGAAGTGGCCAGCATATAAACAGAACCAAAGACAAAAACCACATGATTATCGCAATAGATGCAGAAAAGGCCTTTGACAAAATTCAACAACCCTTCATGCTAAAAACTCTCAATAAATTAGGTATTGATGGGACGTATCTCAAAATAATAAGAGCTATCTATGACAAACCCACAGCCAATATCATACTGAATGGGCAAAAACTGGAAGCATTCCCTTTGAAAACTGGCACAAGACAGGGATGCCCTCTCTCACCACTTCTATTCAATATAGTGTTGGAAGTTCTGGCCAGGGCAATTAGGCAGGAGAAGGAAATAAAGGGTATTCAATTAGGAAAAGAGGAAGTCAAATTGTCCCTGTTTGCAGACGACATGATTGTATATCTAGAAAACCCCATTGTCTCAGCCCAAAATCTCCTTAGGCTGATAAGCAACTTCAGCAAAGTCTCAGGATACAACATCAATGTACAAAAATCACAAGCATTCTTATACACCAACAACAGACAAACAAAGAGCCAAATCATGAGCGAACTCCCATTCACAACTGCTTCAAAGAGAATAAAATACCTAGGAATCTAACTTACAAGGGATGTGAAGGACCTCTTCAAGGAGAACTACAAACCTTCCTGTAGTCCCAGAAACTCAGTAGGCTGAGCTGGAAGGATCTTCTTGCTCTTTATTTTATATTTGTCCTATATGTTCGTTAGTTTTCTTTCCCTTTTGCTGTCTCCTTTTTTGATTGATTTTTTAAATTATCTTTTTATTTCCTTGCTGGGTTAAGTGATAGTTAATTTTAAGTGTTAGATTGGGTAGGCTATGTGCCAGATTGATTTTATCAAATACCAGTATAGGAGTTGACATGAAGATAACTTTCAGATATGATGAACATTTTAATTAGTAAACTTTGTATAAGCAGATTTCTCTTCACAATGTGGGTGGGACTCTTTAGTGAGCTGAATGTTTTTAGAACAAATGTGGAGGTTTCCTGAAGTGCTGCCTTGCTAAATTTGGATGCAGGACTGCAACATCAACTCTTACTTGAATTTCCAGCCTTCAGCCTGACCAACATATTTCATCCTTGTCAGCTACCACAAATATATGATCCAATTCCTCAAAATTAGTTTCTCTCATGTTCTTTTTCTCTTACCATATACACACATATATATACTATACACATATGTATATATATACACACATATATACTATACACATATGTATATATATACACACACATATATACTATACACATATGTATATATACACACACATATATATACTATACACATATGTATATATATACACACACGTATAACATACATGCATATCTGATTTATGTTGTTTCTGTGGAGAATCCTAATACAGCTTACTAGTCATAATTCTTTTTTAAAAAAGTTTAATGTTTACTTTAGGCTTTGTGATACATACATCACTTATCAAAATCTGTCTTCAAATATGATTATATATTCAAATGGAGTTGCATTATCTGATATTTGTGTGAATTCATATTTCAATTTGGTATGATTTTCCCCCTGTCTAGGGGTGTCTTTTGTCATTTCTAATGACAAGAGTGATAGTAATCAATTCTGTAAGTTTTTATATGTCTGAAAACATTATATTTATCCTCCACTTTTGAAAGTTATTATTGTTGGATAAAGAATTTAAGGTTGACAGCTGTTTTCTTTCAGTATTTTAAAATTATTGCTCCACTGTCTTCTTGCTTACATTGCTTCTAATGAGAAATGTACTCTTAGAATCATACTTTTAAGTGGCTCTTCATCACCAGATTTTACTAATTTGACTATTATGTCATTTGGAGTCATTTGCTTCATGATTCCTGTGCTTCAGTTTTGTTGAACTTCTTGGATATACCAGTTTTTGGTTTTTACCAAATGTGGAGCACATTTGACTATTATTTATTCAAATATTCTTTTCTACCCACCCATACCTTTTACATTCCATGGATGTCAATTATACATACTTAGGTTGTTGTATTAAAAATTTTTTTTTCTTTTTTAGGCCAGGTGCAGCGGCTCACCCCTGTAATCTCAACACTTTGGGAGGCTGAGGCTGGAGGATTGCTTGAGTCCAGGAGTTCGAGACAAGCCTAGGTAACATAAGGAGACCCAGTCTCTCCAAAAAAAAAAACAAAAATTAGCTGGGCATGGTGGTGCACACCAGTATTCGCAGCTACTTGGGAGGCTGAGCTGGGAGGATCTCTCGGGCCTGGGAAGTCAAGGCTGCAGTGATCCATGATTGCTCCACTGCACTCCAGCCTGAATGACAGATTGAGACCCTATATTAGAGACAGGAACTTGCTCTGTTGCCCGGGCTGCAGTCCAGTGGCATGATCATAGCTCACTCACTGCAGTCTTGAATTTCTGGGCTCTACCAATCTTACTGCCTCAGGTTTATAAGTAGGTACGACTACAGGTGCAAGCCACGAAGCCCAGTTAATTTTTAAGTTTTTTTTTTTTTAAATTGTAGAGCTATGTTGCCTAGTCTGGTCTTGAATTCTTAGTCTTAAAAGATCCTCCCTCCTAGACCTCCCAAAGTGCTGAGATTATAGGTGTGAACCATTACTCCTAGTCAACCTCAGGCTGTTTGAAGTTGTCCTATAACTCACCTTCATTTTCTTTATGAATATCCGATAATGCTTTCTTCATTTTTGTCATTGTTTTTTCTTTATGTGCTGCATTTTGAATATTTTCTAGTGCTACATTATCAAGTTTGCTAATCTTTTGTTTTACATCATCTAATCTGTTGTTAATCACATCCAGTATGTTTTTAAAGTGACAGACATTGCAATTATTAGCTGTACACAAGCTCAATTAGTCCTTTTTTGGTTATTCTGTGCTTCTACTTAACATGTTCAATCATTCCTCTACTTCATGAAGAATTGGAACATGATGATAATAATAGTTGTGTATCCACCCCTGATTTACCATCTAATGAACCTGCCTGGAGGACTGGAGGGAAGGGCAGCCTGGGGGTCTCAAATCTGAATGAACCGGGCCAGACCTGCTGATGGCTGTGACCACAGTCCTCTTGGGGTTGAAGGGAGAGAATGACATAGATGGGAAGGGGTTTGCATCTCACTTCACTGTGTGCTGTGTCACTGTGAGATGAGAAGCAGTGCTGTTCCGAGCGACAGTAATAGCCTTGTTTCCATCCTGTGCCCCATTAATAATCAAGGTGGCCATGTCCTCTGATATGCAGTCAGAAAATTGCTCAGGAATCACTGAGGGCCTGTTGCTGTCACCACAGATTACCAGCACAGGGACCTGACCTGGCTTCTGCTGGTACGAGTTTGTATCAGAGTCACCTATGCTATCTCCCTGGCAGATGATCCTGGCTGTACGTCCCAAAGCCACAGACACCGCAGGCAGCTGAGTCAGCTCAGAGGAGGCCACACAACCTGCAAGAGGAGACAGGAGACGTGAGACTGAGAATTAGGGTCTCATTCCCATAGCCCCACACCCTGCATCACTCCCTGCACTGAGCTCAAGGTCAGGGCCAGGCTGACCCCTGGTTCCATGGGGCTTATTCCCTGGGAGGAAGCACCTATGCAGAGAGTTAGGAGGGTGAGCAGGGGAGGGTCCAGGCCATGGTGGAGATGCCCCAGAGCTCTGCCTCTGATTCCACAACTAGACAGTGGGTTTCCAGGACTCTTATCACAGAAAGGGAAGGCTCTTCATGGAAATCAACTCTTCCTGCTGTGGCCTTGTTGGGTGGCTCCTTGCTGAGCAGAGAAGGACAAGGGCTTGAGTGTATAAAAATATGCCCTGTCTCCATGTCTGTACCCAGTGTCCTCAGACACTCTCTGGTGTTGAGTGAGGAAGTGCTGCCCACACCATATGCACACACACACTTCATGTCTTAGGTATTCATAGGTGTAGGCAAGAACTCAGACATCTTCTCTGTTGATGTGAATATCCATGGGGAAGGAAGTTCCAACATAAATCCTTCTTGACGTGTTCTCATCGTGGATCTTAAAGATTCTTAGGCTCTCACAGCCCTGTCTTGATCATCCAGCAGCTGGTCTGGGTAATGGAGTTGAGTTGATCTTGAACAGGAGATTGTAGGAACAGGGGACATGCTGGGGGAGGTCAGAATTCCATGATGAGACTCAGTGAAATTGCTCCTAGCATCTTGGAGATTGTAGTTTTTATATTTTAAAAAATGTAAAAATTGAACTCTCATAAATGATGGGCGACAGGTCAAGATCCATGTCCTTTCCTGGGGCAGAGCCTGGTAATAGAGCACAGGGCACAATGAGACACTGGGACATGGTCATCTCATCCTAGCCACTCTCTCAAGGTCCTTTTCCTGCCTGGGCTGCTCTGGTCTCTCCCAGCATGGTCCCCACAGGCTGTTGTGGAGGAAACAGAAAGATGAGTTTTCAAAATGGCCTCAGTCATGGCCTGCATCTGCTTCTGCCTAGGGGTGTCTTGGAGGGAGGAGAGTCAGAGGTCTCAGGGTACTGGAGAGGAACCCAGGGCTGTTGACTCTGAATCCCTGAGGAGAAAGGGGAGGTGGGAGGTTTTGGCCTCACTTCCCCTTCGTCTGTGTCACTGTGGCTCAACCGACCTGGCCATCAATCGTGTGGCTCTCTCCACGGTGATACTCAGCCTCATCGTCAGACTGGAGGTTGGAGATGGTGAGGTAGCGGTCAGCCCCAGAACTGGAGCCCATGAAGCGATCGGGGATTCCGTCCCCCTTGCTGTGGCTGTCATCACTCTTAACCTCCATTATATACTGGGGGGACCTCCCTGGTCTCTGTTGATACCATTCGATGGTGTAGGTGCTGTGCTCACTGCTTAGGGTGCACGTGAGCTTGACCGAAGCTCCCAGCGAGGCAGATGCAGACGGGGGCTGAGTCAGCACAGGCAGAGCACAGAGACCTGTAAACAGAATGTCATGAATGATGCTGAATGCACAGAAGACCTGGAAAGAATGCCCCTGAGGACTGGTGCTCGTGGGAAAATAGCAGTGAAAACATTTCCCTGAATTCCCTGGGATGTTCTGACCTGTGGAGAAAATGAAGGGCAGTAGGTAGAAGGAGACCCAGGCCATGGTTGGAGGGACTTCCAAGAGCTCTATTCGAGACTGCCCAGTGGAACCTGGACACTATGAGCTCCTGTCTTATCCTCTTCTTGAAGCTCAAGAAGGGAGGAGCTTTGAATGCAAATCTGCTCTCCACTTTCCAGCATGTCTGTCTGAGCTACTGTCTGAGCTCTGAGTCTGAGGGCTTCATATTGGCAATTTCTCAAGGTCAGAAGAAGGGCCAGGTGGGTGTCATGAGTGGAGCATGAATTTTACCCAATAGAAGGGGCCTCAGAGGAAGCATCAGTCATGCCCTTTGTGCTTGAGCCCCACCAGGGAAGTCATTAGCGTCCTCACAACAAGGCCCTCTAGTGCACACAGGAGAAATGTCATCCTCCACGAGCTCAAGCAGAATGACTCCTTTGAGACATTAATACGTGCCAGGCCCTTTGGAGAGTGTTTTACAGGCACCACCTCAACCACACATTCACAGTAGCCCCACAGCAAGCATACGCTTAAGACACGACGTCTCCTTTAGTTTATTGATGGGAGAACCAACATCAGGAGGTTACAAGATTTATCAAATCCTCCCAGAGAGCAGTGAGTGGAGTCAGGATTTCACCCATACTCAGAGCCTGACCTTACAGCTTCTCCCTGCCCTGCCTCCTACCCCATGCCTCCTCATCTTCTCTTCCCTCATCCAGGACCCTGAACCCACTTATCACAGCCCTGCATTTTTTAATCAGGTGCACTGTCCTCCAAGTCCTTTGGACAAAGGTGTGGATGCTCCCTCTGCTCCCTTCACGGCAAGTAACAAAAGAGCGTGTGTTAGCAGTGACACTGGGGACATCCAGATGTGTGGTCATGCTCCTCATGCCAGCCTCCTCTCCAGACAAGTTAGGATCAGGATTCCATTTCTAACAAGGTGAAGGGTATTGAATTTGGACAACTGTCACATTAGATACTGAAGCATTTTAACTTTAATAAATACGAGTGGCGGGAGAATATTTCCTACCTAATATCTTAGAGACATGTATTGCTTTTCCAACCTAGAACTACTAAGGATGTGATGAAATGAATTCATTAACAAAACACTGGTTCATTAGAAATAGAAATAATGTGTGAAGCCCAAGGTGTCCATGGGTACAGACAGATGCCTCCACACATTGCACCTTGGAGTTTGGTGTAAAGAGATAACTGAGATAAGATGAGGTCACATGACACCAATATGCCTGCTCCTGTACTTGGCTGAGCATGTCACTGCAGCTCCTCCAAGCCCTTCCCAACCAATGCTTCCACTCCTCCTGTCACTTGACTGGAGGTTGGACATGGTTGGTGGTGTGGAGACCTCAGAGTCTCCACATTGGTTCCTGCTGACCGCTCAGGCAGGTCAGTTCTGACACCCTTGCTTGTGGGTCCTGATACAGCATTGGATGTAACTTGCTAAGATCACTCTGGGAAAATACACCTTAATAAAAATGATTGATGCCTGTGAGTTAGGCAAAAATAGCCCTTTGTGAAGAATAGCAACACACTCACCTTCAATACTATATTCCTCATGATCAGCCCCCTTTCATCTAGATCTACATATAAACAATAACTTCCTACTTTTAGTTGGTTTTATTGTAAGAATCTTCCCACAGAAAGGGATCCTTGGAGCACAATTCACAGGAACCATTGCCATTCATTCCACTGACCAATAGAAAAAAATGCCTTTGATGGCTCAGATTTATCTTCGAACTGGAAGTTATAGTCAATGTCTTTGAGAAGGGAAGAAGTGTGAAACACATTGTAAAAATTCCCTGGTTTCTGAGAGCCCGCCATATTTCTACTTTGGTTGGAAAATGGAACACCCATTCTTCCCTAAGGAGGCCCTCTGGGTCATAGGACTCTCCATTGCCCCAAGATAGTTCTAAGTAAGTACTGCAGGGGCTGTGATCCAAATGGACCATCATTCATGTGGATCTGCTCTGTCCAGTATAGCAACCATGAGTCCCAGGGAGCTTCTGAGTCCTTGAAATGTGGGTAGTTCAAGTTAAGATGTGATGTGGGGGTAAAACACACCAGATTTCAAAAAGGTTGTAGGAAAATAACATAAAATATCTCAATATTTTTATGTTGGTTACATATTGAAATAATATTTGGGTAAGCTCAGTTAAAGAAAATATAGTACGAAAGTTGCTTCCACCCGTTCTTTATTACTTTTAAAATGTGACTACTGAAAAATTTTAAAGGCATTGAAATTATATTCCTAGTAGACTCCTCAGCACCAGAGAATTCCTACTGCATTGGAAATCACTGCAAGTATGAGTTACTTGATTCAAAAAGTACAGAGAACTTTCTGGAGTCTTAGGGAGATGCTAGTGCTTTACCTTAAAGCACAGTGACAGGCCCACAGGCTGTTGTTAAAGAACAGCGTCTCTGGGACTGGAAGACCTCAGGTTCTGCTCCTGGGTCAGCCACTTTCTAGTTCTGACATCGGGCAAAGTCCTTTTCCTTTCTTTGCCTTAGCTTTCCCATGTGTCAAAATCTGTATCACAGATTCTCCAACTGGAAATGGAGAGATAATGACAACATTTGGCTCATGGAGTAGTTCGTATTGAGTGATTTAATAAATATAAATTGTTTTGAAGAGTGCTTGATATGTATTAAACACATAAGAATGAATAATTAAACATTATTCCTTCTCCTATTTCTACCCTAATCATTATCCTTATTCTTATGATAGTAAAAAGGTAGTAAAGATAGAAGCAGATAATTTAGGAAAACAGAAAAGTTTTGAGTTGGGACATTTGACACAACCCTTCCTTGCAACACTAAATGCACATGTACACATATGTACACACATACACACATGCACAATCTACATGGCTCACACACGGCACAAATTGTGCCCAACCTCGCAGCCTATTGTCCTGTTTAGTAGGCTTTCTGTTGCAGGGACCAAGACTGGTTCTCAGAGACATCACTAGGATGTGTCCTAGTAGGACTACAGCAAAATCCCTTTGTTGTGTCCAGGCGCTGTGATGCATGTTACTCCCCCAGTTGCTTCTCTAGAGCTGGCCTGGCTTGTGACTTCCTGGTTCTATGAGAAGGCACCCAGTTCCACAGAAACTGTCAAGATGATCTGCACAAATTTGGCAATCAGTTTGTGATCTGTGACTGTTCACAGTAGGCAGTGTAGAGGCCTGAATGGGCAGGTGAGGATTGCTGGTCAATAGGGCAGTGCTGGTGCCACCGAGGAGAAGAGGCCCTGGGAGCAGAAAGCAGGGGCACCTCACACTATTTACTCCAGGTTATTCCATTGAGGCACAAGGGGGTGTTTAATGGGCTCTTAGGATGCAAAGTTCATAGCAGAGCTGAGCTAGGCTTAGGACAACCAAAAACTGTCCCTGGGGGAGAGAAACTGATAAGCTTAGTGTCCCAGGAAGACTTGGTCAGGGAGGCAGCTGCACTGAGCCCCATGCGCTGAAGAAGGGGTCTTGCCTCACTTACAGCCCGGCTGGGAGCCCATGGGAGAAACTCTTACCCACATATCAGAGATTTGCTCACTCTGGTGATGGTCAGAGAGCATGAGTGGATCCTGGACATTCAGGGAATATTGTCAGCTGGTGGCTAATATAACTCGTAACCCACCGTGGTTTGATTCTCTGGAACCAGCATGGACGTCTACTTGGGATGATTGGGAAGGTGAAGGAGTCCTTCTTTAAAAAGCAGAGGATGATGTCTCCCATGTCAGCATGCAAAGGATGAGAAGGACAGCCAGAAAACATGTCCCTCAAGGTGGATGAGAGAGATGTCATTTTTCAGAGGGCCTGGGGTCCTTCTGGGCTGTCAGGTAATGCCCCACCTGAGAGGTTGGTGATGCACATCCCACCTGCAGACCCCCAAGGAGAGGTCTGAGTCATGGCAGACACACTGTTAGGAATTTGAATTTCAGGCCCCTCAAATTTGTATAATGAAGTCCTCACTGCCAGGACCTCAGAGTGGGATTTTATATTTAAATAGGGTGATTACAGTTGAAATTAGTTAAGAAGAGGTCATACTGCAGCAGAGTACGTACCCAATCCAACACGACTCATGTCCTTATAAAAAGGGGAAACTGTGACACAGACACGCACATGAGGAATACTCCATTTGAATGTGAGGCAGAGATTGGGGTGATTTACCTCCATGGCAGGGAACAGCAAACACCTCCGCAGCCAGCAGAAGCTGGGAGAGGCGTGGAACAGATTCTCCAGTGCTCAGAAGGAGCCAACCCTGTAGATACCTTCATCTTAAATTCTAACATCATCTGCAGAATAGTGAGAAAATACATTTGTGTTCTTTGAGCCGTAGGGCTGTGCTACTTTGCTATGGCAGCCCTGGCAAAATAATACAGACACCCCTAGGATCTCTGTGTTCAGGGCACCTCCAGTAGGGCTGGGCTCCTTGTAGATGCTTTGGTCTCTGTTATCCACAATACCCTGGTGAGGAGCCTTCCCATCCTGTGTTTTCTTCCCCTAAAGTGTCTGAATTTTTTTTCAAGGAGGCTGTCCCAGCCCTCTAGGCAGCAAACAGTGTCTCCAGTGACCTTAGACCCATCTCTCCAATATCTTCCCCCTCTGGGTGCTGCTGGGATCTCTAACCAGACTCAGAAGCCACTCTCCAGCTCCTGCCGGTCAGCGGAAGAATGAGGCCCTGGGCAGGGAGAGATGACCAAAGATCCCTGGGCCAGAAAACCTTAAACACCCTTCAGATGAGCTCAGCTGCCCCTTCCCACCCGCTGACTACATCACTCTCCCGTGGATGAAGTTGTAGCCCCTGGTTCTGCAAACCCCTCTGCTTTCCTCTCTGGTTGACGTCACATTGAAACAGTTTCTGAGACATTGGAAAAGATGGCAGTAAAATGCCCAGGGATGCTCTCCTCAGTTCCTAGAACTCGATTTCAAGTCACTAAGTCTTTCTTGTCCCTAAACTTCTCAAACTCTCTGCACTGCAGTTTCTCCATCTGAGGTCCAATTTTCATGAATGACATCAGCAATAATTGCCGCCAACTCGTGAGCAGCTAGGGTGTGTCAGGCTCTGTGTTAAACACTTTGTAAATATGATCATTAAACTCCTGCAGTATTTTTAGGAAAGAACTTGCTTTCTGTTTCCAATTGATTTCTGCACACACCGGCTTATCTTCACCTTCTGTCAGGAGTGGAAGCAGTTTGAGGTCTTCACTGGATGCAGATGCCCACTGTTGAACTTTACAGACATCAGAAGCACGACCCAAATAAACCTTGCTTCTTTACAAATTACCCAACTTCAGATATTCCTTTTTAGCAAAGGGACTGAGACACATTAGTGGAGGAGAAATAGGTCACTTATGCTTCTCAGAAGGTGCATTATGTAGGTGAGTTTCAGCTGTGCATGAGTGAGGAGGGTGCATAGGAGCTAAGCCACCCAAAGTGTGTTCCTTGGAGGACCAGCATCAATCAACCTCAACTGGAGGCTATTTGCCATGGAGAATCTGGGGCCCCATTCAAACCTGCAAAGACTGCATCTGCAGCTTAACCAAACTCTATATGGTTTTTGTGTACCCATTGAAATTTCATATGCTCTGGGCTTAGCCACAATGGAAAATCTCACTTCCTCTGCTTTTGACAGCAAGGTCTTGTCTCCCTGGTGTGCTTCCTAGGCCACCTGGGTTTTGTGGTTGACTGTCCTGCCCTCATTTAACTGAGCTTGATTCAGGTGCTACATGCTGTCATGATGCACAAGAAAGTTTTAAGAACAGATGTTTTTACAATCCACGTGGGTGGTATGTTGGGAGGAGACAATGCCCCAGTGAGTTGTCGAGAGAGAAACAGATGGTTCATGTCATTTGCCTTGTTTCCATTCAGCTCCAGTTATTCTGGACTTTGTTTATTTCTCAGACCTATTGAGCCATCTTCTGTGTTCAAGCGTCTATGAGTTTTTAAGTGAAACTTTTTCTGTGTGTAACTCACCTCCTTATCCAATACCTACCTAAATCCTAGTTATCCTTTCAGATGTCTGTACTTATCACTTGCCAAGGAAGTGGTCTCTGACCACCAAGTCTCTGACACCAAATTACAATCTTTTAGCATTTATGGCTAAGTATATTCATGGTTGGACATGACATATCCAGTTTGCATGAAGTAGCACCCCATCCAATAGCACCACAAATCGTGCCTTTTATGATGCTTTAACAGGAATGGGAAAACAACAGGAAGTCATGTCTGCTTACATGAAAACATTTGATGTGACTGTTGAAATAATCATGTGGTTTTATTATTTATTTTAATATGGAGCATTAAAATAATTAATTTCCATAGGTTAAGAATCCCTTGAATTTTGGGGATGAATACTAGTTAGTTATGGTGTTTAATCCTTTTTATATTTTGCTAGTATTTTGTTGAAGTGTGATCGTTTTGCATCTGTTTTCATAGAGGCTGTTGTGCTCCAGTTCACTTTTCATGTCTTTTGTTTTTGTTATCAGCATGCTTCGGGCCTCACAGAATGAGCTGCTCATGTTCCCCTTTCTTATATTTTTGGAAGGGTTTATGAATAATTATTATTAATTCCTTAAACAGTTCATAATATTCATCAATGAGACCCTTCATGCCTGGGCCGTTCTTTGTGGGAGGTTTCAATGACTAATTTAAACTCTTGTTATAGTGTTAATCAGACTTTCTATACCTCCTTGAGCCAGTTTGGTAGTTTTTATGTTTTTAGGGATTTTTTCTTTTCATCTAATTTTTGATATGCAGCTTTTCACAGTGTTTTCATATAATACCTTTTATTTTTCAATATCAGTGTTCAGAGGATGATATCATTGTTTATTCCTTCCATATCTCATGCTGGAAGATGAACTCCACTGTAGGAGGTGGGCCTAGTAGGAGGTGTTTGGGTCATGAGGGCTGACCCTTCGTGATTGGCTTGCTGCTGTCCTCATAATAACGAATGAATTCTAACCATTAGTTTAAACAAGATCTGGTTGTTTAAAAGAGTGTGGCACTTCCCCACTCTTCTCTCTCTTTCTCTTTCTTTCTTTCTTTTTTTCTTTCTCTCTTTCTTTCTTCTTTCACACTCTCTCTCTCCCTCCTTCCTTCCTCCCTCCCTATCTCCTTCCCTGCCTCTCTCCCCCCCCGCCTCCCTCCTTGTCTCTTCTCGTCTCATCTCTTCTCTTCTCTCTGTCTTTCTTTCTCTTTCTTTCTTTCTTTCTTTCTTTCTTTCTCTCTCTCTTCCTTCCTTCCTTCCTCTTCCTTTTTTTTGCTTCTTTCCTTTCCTTTTTTGCTGCTTTTCTTCTTTCTTTCTTCCCTCCTTCCCTCTCTTCCTTTCCTTTCTCTCTTTCTTCTTTTTGTTTCTCTTGCCATGTGACATGCCTGGTTTCACTTTACCTTCCACCATTTTTGTAAGCTTCCTAAGGGCCTGACCAGAAGTAGATGCTGGCACCATACTTCCTATACAGCCTGCAGAACAGTGATCTGATTAAACCTCTTTTCCTTATACATTACCCAGCCTCAGGTACATCTTTATAGCAGGTGCTATAAAAATGCAAGAATGAAAGAACACAGAAAATTGGTACCAATTGGTAGATTGTTGATGTAAGGATAATGCAAATGTGAAAGCAGCTTTGGGACTGGGTAAAAAGTACAGGTTTGAAGAGCTTAGAGGGCTCAGAAGAAGACAGGCAGATGAGGGAAAGTTTGGAGCTTCCTGGGGACTGGTCAGCTGGTTGTGACCAAGATGCTGATAGAGATACGGACAGTGAAGTCCAGGCTGATGAGGTCTCAGATGGAATGAGATAGTTATTGGGAACTGGAGCAAAGTTCACCCTTGTGATGCCTTAGTAAAAAGCTTGGCTGAATTCTTTTCATGCCCTAGAGATCTGTGGAAGTTTGAAATTTAATTACTGCACCATTGGGTTTAGGACTTGTGTGGGGCCTGTTCTTTTGGTTGTTTTCTCCCTTTTGGAATGGTAATGTTTACCCAAGGCCTGTACCACCATTGCATCTTAGATGTAAATAACTTGTTTAGATTCTACAGGCTCATAGGTGAGAGGAGATTAGTCTCAGATGAGACTTAGGATGTTAAACTTGATGCTGGAACAACTTAGAACTTTGGGGGGTTATTGAGAAGGGATTATTGCATTTTGCAATGTGAGAAAGGCATGAGATTTGGTGGGCCAGGGGTGGAATTATATACTTTTAATATTTGTCCCATCCAAATCTTATGTTGAAATGTAGCTGCCAGTGTTGAGGTGGGCCTAGTGGGAGGTGTTTGGGTCATGGGGCCACGTGGATCCTTCGTGAATAAATTGGTGCTGCCCTCATGACAATGAGTTGTTGCTCCCAGTTCATGTGAGACTGGTTGTTTAAAAGAGTGTGGCACTTTCCACCTCTCTCTCTCCTACTCTCACCATGTGACATGCCTGCTCCTCATTCACATTCCACCATAATTGTAAGCTTCTTGAGTCCCTCACCAGCAGCAGATACTGGCACCAGATTTCCTGTAGAGCCTGCTTAACCATGAGCCAATTAAACCTCTTTTCTTTATGAATTACCCAAGCTCAGGTACTTCTTTATAGCAATACAAGAGTGAAGTAACACAAAGTATATACTTTATAGATTTCCTATTTTTTTAAGGTACTCATTTTTTTTTGCAGGTTCTACCCTGGAGAGTGTTCCATATGCACTTGAGATTATTATATATTCTGCTGTGTGGATGGACTGTTCTATAGTTGTCTATTAAGTCTAGTTGTTTTGTAATGTAATTTAAGTCTTTTATATCTATGTTTATTTACCATTTCTATATGTTTTTATGTAGTTACTATATTTGATGTTTTTGTTTTCTTTATTCAGAGTCACATCTTTAGTATGATTTTCTATCTGAGAAGTATTCTTTAGTATTTTCTATAGTGTGTGTCTGCAGGTCATGAATAGTGCAAGTATATTTATGGTTAAAACCATTTTATTTTGCCTTCCCTTCTGAAAGATATTTTCACTGAGTAAAGAATTCAGAATTGACAGTTTTTTTAATTTAAAGAACATGTTTTATTGATACATTATAATTGTACATGTTTATGGGGTGCACGTGCTATTTTGATGCATGAATACAGTATGTGAGGATCGAATCAGTGTTTAGGATATCCATCACCTTGAGCATTTGTCGTTTCTATATGTTGGGAATATTTCAAATCTTCTATATATTTTGAAATGTACAATAAATTATGTTAACTATGTTCACTCTGCTGTGTGATATACAACACTAGACCTTATTGCTTTTATGTAACTGTATGTTTGTGCCCATTGACCAACTACCCCTCATCCCCACAACCCCTAACCCTTCCCAGCCTCTCTGGTAACTATTAATCTACACTATACCTCCATGAGATCAACTTTTTTTAGCTCCCACATGAGAGAGAACATGTGACATTTGTTTTTCTGTGCCTGGCTAATTTCACTTAACATAATGACCTCCAGTTCCATCATGTTGCTGCAAAGGATAAGATTTCATTGTTTTGTTTATGACTGGAAAGTATTTCATCGTGTATACATGCCACATTTTCCTTATGCATTCATCTGTTGATGAAAACAGGTTGATTCTATAGCTTTGCTATTAGGAATAGTGCTGCAATAAACGTGGGAGTGCAGGAATTCCTTAGATATACTGACATTTTTTCCTGTGATTAAATACCCAGTAGTGGGATTATTGCATTGTATGATGATGGTCTATTTTTAGTGTTTCTGAAACACTATCATGTTTTTCATAATGGCCGTATTAATTTACAATTTACCTTCTCACCAACAGTATATAACAGCGTATAAGAGTTCCTTTACACTGCGTTCTTGCCAGAATGTGTTATGTTTTGTCTTTTTGATAATAGTCACTCTAGCTGGGGTGAGATGATGTCTCATTGTGATTTTGATTCGCATTGCCCTGATGATTAGTGATGTTGAGCATTTTAAAAAATACACCCTTTGGCCATTTGTATGTTTCTTTTGAGGGATGTCTATTCAAATTCTTTGACCTCTTTTTAATGGTATTATTTGGCATTTTTTTTTTTTTTTGCTGTTGAATTGTTTTGCTTTCTTGGCTTATTGTCTTATTCTATATATGAATCCATTGCCAGATGAACAGTTTGTAAATATTTTCTCCTGTTCTACAAGTTGTCTCTTTACTTTGCTTATTGTTTTCTTTGCTGTGCAGAAACTTTTAGTTTAATGTAGCTCCATTGGTCTATGTTTGTTTTTGTCGCCTGTGCTTTTGAAAGCTCAGGTATAAAATCTTTGTCTACACATAAGTCCGGAAGCATTTTCCCTATTTTCCCTGTGTTTTCTTCTAGTAGTTTAATAGTGTCAAGTTTTACATTTAAGTCTTTAATCCAGTTTGAATTCACTTTTGTATGTGGTGAGAGATCGAGGTCTATTTTAATTCTTGTGCCTATGAATGTCCAATTTTCTCAGCAGCACCAAGAAGGCTGTCTTTTAACCAATGTATGTTATTGGTGCCTTTGACAAAAACCAGTTGTCTGTAAATATGTGGATTATTTCTGTGTTTCCTATTCTGTTACACTGGTCTGTGCCTGTTTTATACTATAAAACAGTATAGTATAATTTGGGTTACTATATCCTTGTAGCATATTTTGAAAACAAGTAGTGTGACACCTGCAGCTTTATTCTTTTTGCTCACTATTGATTTGGCTATTCAGTGTCTTTTGTAATTCCATACAAATTTCAAGATTGATTTTTTTTCTATTTCTGTGAAGAATGACATTGGTGTTTTGATAGGGATTACACTGAATATGTACAATGCTGTGCGTAGTAAGTTTTAAAAAGTTTTATGAATGTACCTCCACTGCCTTCTTGCTTGTATTGTTTCTAATGGGAAAGCTGCTCTCATCATTATGGTGTTCACCTGCATCAAACATGTCTTTTCTCTCTGGCTGCTTTTAAGAGCATTTCTCCATCACAGTTTTTTTTTTGTTTTTGTTTTTGTTGTTTTTTTTTTTTTGCAATTTGATTATGGCGGGTGTTGATGTTTTCTTTATGTGTGTGTTTTTTTGTGTATATGATGTCTGTGTGTTTGTGTTTGTGTTTGTGTGTGGGTGTCTGGGTTTTGTTAAACTATGTGAAATCATAAGTTTATAGTTTTCACCAAATTTTGCACATGTTTTTCATTATTTCTTTAAGTGGTTTTTGTACCCTCCCTCTCCCTCCACCAATCTTGTCTCCTTCAGTTCATTTAATTATACAATTAAGGCTCCTTGAAGATGTCGTAAAACTCATTGATGCTCAGTATAATTTTTTATCTTCTCTTTTTTGGTGCTTCATTTTGAAGAGCTTCATTGTTATATCTTCAGGTTCAGTAATCTATTATTTTGCGGGAGCTAATCTACAATTATTCTCAAACATTTTTTTTTTTTTGAGACAGGGTGTCATTCTATCACCCAAGCCAAAGTTCAGCGGCATGATCACAGGTCACTGCCATCCTAACCTACAGAACTCAAGCAATTCTTCCACCACTTCCTAAGTAGCTAGGACCATGGGTGTGCACCATGCATCTATCTGATTTTGTTATTTTTTTGTAGAGACAGGGTCTCCCTGTGTCACCCAGGCTGTTCTCAAACTCCTGGGCTCAAATAATCCTTCTACCATGATCTCCCAAAATGCTGAGATTACAGGCATTAGCCACCATGCCTGGCCCTTCTTTATTCATTTATTTGTTTTTATCACAGACATTTTAGAGGTAATTTCTGTAAGTTCAACTTTGATCTTTTTATGTCTACCGTGTCTCCACTTAACATGTTCAATCAATCCCGTACCCTCTTGAGCAAGTGGAAGATAGTTATAAGTATCGCTTTTGTATTCTTCCTACAAAGTCTATCATCTGTGCAATTTCAGGGAGACTTTGGACTGATGAACTTTTCTGCTTTTTATAGCATGTATTTTCTTGCTTCTTGCAAGGAAATCTGATAGGTGCTAGACATTTTGAGTTTTTCCTTGTTCGATTTAGAATATACTTGCACTTCTCTGTCTATTTGGTCTTTTATTCTTGGATTTAGTATAATTACTCGGAAACTTGGTACTTTTTAAAACTTGCTTTTTAGCTTACTTAGTTGAGACCAGACCAGCCTATTGTCTAGGCTGACATTTTCCCCAGGACTGAGGCAAAGCTGTTCCGAGGATTCGACCTCATGCCCCTTAACTCAGGCCTTTCCTCTGTGACTGTAGGAACAAGCAGGATTCATATTTTGTGTGTGTGTGTGTGTGTGTGTGTGTGTGTGTGTGTGAGAGAGAGAGAGAGAGAGAAAGAATGCTCTGTGGAGTGTTCCCGCAAGTGTCTTTGGATGGTTGTTTGTCTGAAAATGGAGTTTCCGTCCACACATGTGCTGCTTGATGCTTATTAATATTTGAAGACTCCAGAGTTCTCTCTTTGTACAACTTGCTTTTCTTTGATACTCTTCTCTCTATATTGTTTTCTGGTTGTTGTTTAGTTTTTAATTTTTGGGTTTCTTGGAAAGTTACTCTGAGAGGTTGAATTCCATGCAGTAGGGTTCGGGTATATAGTCCCAGAAAATAAGTGTGGGAGGCTCTTCTGGGAATGTGTTACAATTGAGCACTCAGCAGGAGGCACTTCAAGGTCATCCTGAATTAAAGCATGGCTTTGGAATCTAGGCATCAGGAAATCATTGCTCCCAAACCACATTATGGAGGGGGCACATCCTTGGAAGACACAGTTCTCTGCACTCAGTGGCATTTTCCGGTGAGAAAAAGCTGTGAGAAGCCAAGGATTCCCTGCGGCCTTGGGTAGATAGTGGGTAAATGACCCCTGATGTCACAGTTGCCATTACAATGGACTTCCCTCTTCACAATATCATGATGCCATGACAGCTGGGATCAAAGGTCTCAGTTAAACAATGAGGAGTCCAGGGGACTAATCCAGGGCATTTTGGACCAGATAGCTACCTTAGGTTTGGTCATTAAACAAAAGGAAATCCAGGCAACATGATTACTCAATGGTTATCTTGCTGTGACTGTCCTACCAGTCAGGTCATCTTAAGCCAATTCATACCCAGCTAAACAACACCAGGACAGCTTAGTTTTCAGCCCCAAATTTTCTCCTGACCCACCCTCTGTAGAGCCTGCCTGGATGACTAGAGTGAAAGGTGCCTGGGGGTCACACATCCAACTGAGCTGGGCTAACCCTGCTCACGACTTTGTCCACAGTACTCCTGGGGCTTAAGAAAGAGAGTGATACAGATGGTGATGGGGTTTGTGCCTCACTTCCCTATCTGTCTGTGTCACTATGAATGTGTTTTTATCTCCAGAAAAACAAAAATAGCCTCGTCTTCAACGTGAGCCCCAGTAACGGTCAGTGTGGCTGTTCCCCCTGAGCAGGAACCAGAGAATCGCTCAGTGATCTCTGAGCACAGCTTTCTATCATTGTATACAATGAGATTAGGGGTTTGGACTGACTTTTGTTGGTACCAGTGTGCATAATAGCTTTCTAAGTCCTCTCCATGGCAGGTGATCCTGGCCATCTGTCCCAAAGCCACAGACACTTCAGGCAGCTGAGTCAGCTTAGAGAAGGCCACAAAACCTGCAAGTGAGGACAGGAGAGGTGAGTCTGAAGATGAGGGTCTCATTCTCAGAGTGCCATACCCTGCATCACTGCTGTGATGAGCTGAAAGTCAGGGCCAGGCTGTTCCCTGGTGCTGTGGGGGTTGAGCCCTTGGAAGCAGCACCTGTGCAGAGAGTGAGCAGGGTGAGCAGGAAAGGGGTCCAGGCCATGGTGGAGATGCTTCAGAGTTCTGCCTTTGAGCACACACCTGAGAAGGGGGTCTCTAGATCTCTCTTATCATAAGAAGGGGAGACTCATCATGCAAACCTACTTCCTTATCTTATTGTCTAGTTAGGTGTCTCTCCACTGAGGGGTGGATGCAGATCTCTTCTCCATTTCCCAGTGCGTCTTTCTGAGCTCCTATGTGGGCCCTGAGCCTGAGGGTTTGGTGTGGCAATTTCCCAAGTTCAGAAGATGGGACACATGGCTGTCATGAGTAGAGAGTGGACTTTACCCAATAGGATGGGCACCAAAAAAGCATCTTCACCAGAGTGTGGTGGATACAGAGTTGAGTAAGATGTGGTTTCTGGAAACTCCCCCTAATAACATCTGTCCAGATTGGTCTGCACACAGTGGGAGATTCAGATGCATTTAGGATGAGGATGTTCCTGAAAACAGCAGGGACTGCACCAGTCAGGGAGCTCATTGTCACTCTCCCATAATTTAAAAAGCTAGGAAGAGTTGCACCCACTCAGGGACCACAACACACAAGCAAAAGGAAGCTGTCCCTGTCCTGGATGAGAAACCACAGAGCAGGTTTCCTTTGGATTTCATGGTGGGAAAAGAGAGTTGCTGAGGGAGAAGAATTCTCAAGGCTGTGCTTCAGGAAGCCCGTTGCACTGGGTGAGGAAACATCTTCAGAGCAAAAAGGGAGCCTGAGAGCCCAGGGCAGGTTTTCGTCTCAGTTCCCCAAGAACTTGGACCACTGTGGTTAAGTGGCACTGCTTGTATATGAGCAGCACTAATAATCAGCCTCGTCCTCAGCCTGGAGTCCAGAGATGGTCATGGAGGCCGTATTGCCAGACTTGGAGCCAGAGAAACGATCAGGGACCCCTGAGGGCCAAGAATTGACATTGTAGATCATGGGTTTGGGGACTGTGCCTGGGTGCTGTTGGTACCAGGAGACATAGTCATAACTCCCAACATCACTGCTGGTTCCAGTGCAGGAGATGGTGACTGACTGTCCAGGAGACCCAGACACGGAGGGAGGCTGAATCAGAGCAGACTGGGCCCAAGAGCCTGGAAAGAGGGAGAAACACATGCTAGTGAGTCAATGCTGGGCCCAGGTGAGCCTGAGGAGCAGGAGACCAAGGATCAGCCCAAGGGTCCCCGAGGCCCCTTCCCTGGAGGCGTCACCTGTGCGCTGAGTGAGGAGGGTGAGGAGGAGCAGAGCCCAGGCCATGGTGGAGACGTCCCCAGAGCGCTGCCTCCTGAGACCCCAGCACTGGGCCTGCCCCCAGCCTTGTCTTACCCTCTTGCCTCAGAGGAGGGCGGGGCCTCCATGCAAATCTGCATCCTAAGCTCCTCTTCTTACCCCACCCTCACCTGGGCCTGGGCTCATAGACTTCTGTTTCCTTGGACAGTGGGGCTCAGCCGGGGGGATTGAAACTCCTTGACTTGGATTTCCTGAGACTCAGCCCGTGACAGTGCCTGGGAAATGGAGCCAGCCTTGGGGGTCCCTGTCCTTCCTGTCCTGTGGTTCACGGTTGGTCCTGGCTGTGGGGTCCCAGGATTTCCCTTCCCTTCTTGGTGGGAGAAGTGTCAGGACAGGGCCCAGAGTGGCTGGGAGACACCCCAGCTCTCTCCTCCCCAGGACCACAGGCCCCACAGGGACCCTTCAGTCCCCTTCAGCCCCCTTCAGCCCTTCTAGGGTGCCTCAGGTTGGCTAATTCCTCCCCACTCTGTGTCTGCAGACGCCTGAAGCTGCTGCTTGGATAAACCTGGGGTTCATTTATTGGCCCTTGTAGAAATGCATTTATGGGGGCATGACAGATTTAGGACCCCAGAATGCCTCTGTCTCTTTAGGGGGACTTAGGAGGAAGGAGCTCCTAGGACCCATCCGGGGTGAAGCCCAGCAGGGACCTCCCAGGTCCAGGCATGCGCCACCCCCGCCCCCTGGTGGCCTCAGAGGGAGGATCGTGAAGCCCAGGAGCCTCCCCTGAGTCATAGCCGACAGCCCCTGCCCTGTCCCTCCTGCCTTTTGGTTCCCTTCGCAGCTCAATCCCAGGCCCCTGGTCCCTTCTCATCCCCTCCAGACTCCCCCGACCCAGGGTGGAGGGCATCTCCCATGCCAGAGCTCCAGATGCTCCTCTTGGCACCTGTTTGCTTTTCCCAGAGGAGTGTCCCACAGGGTTGGTGTCCTTGAGGCAGCTCTGGCTCAGGCTGAGGAAACCTCACACGTGAAATAAATCCACCTCCAGCAGGCAGGTGGGACAGGCACATGGAATGAGGAGAAAACCAACTGGCTCCTCAAAATGTTGACAGAAAAAGTGTGACATGGAGGAGGCGGTGCTCACAAGAGCTGTGACCAGCCTCATGGGAAGCAGGGTAGGGAGGTGTCCCAGGGCCAGAGGAGCTGAGGAAAGGTGCCTGGGGTTAGAATTGGGTCAGGCCTAGCACCAGGGACCCCTCCTCAGGGCGCGTGCGACCCTCACACTGTGACCCGGGACTTGCCTTAGTCCTGCCCTTTAGTGCACATTGAGTCCCCCTCAGCCCAGAGCCGGGCGCCTCCCTGAGGTGAAGCCTCTCCACACAGACAGTGGCTGACCCCATGTGTTCCTCAGAAACTCCTGGGTTTGGGGTGAAGACTCCAATCACGGTGACTTCTCTCTGTCAGAGTAGAAACGTAAACGTTCCCTCAGGAGATGGACTGGGGGTTCTGCGGTGTGAGTGCTGGGCGGAAGGGGGGACTGTTTTGTGTCACTGTCCCTGTTAGAAGACAGAGATTTCTAACAGCACAGGAGAGGGGGGCCCGAGGGAAGGGTGGGCTCAGTGGCTGGGGTGAGAAAGTGTGTGGTGTGGGGAGGTGACAGCTTTGCATTTGAGACTACTGTTTCTGTGTGTGTTATTTAGATATTTATGTGCTATGTTGCTATATGAATAGTTATAAGAAAATAATGTTTCCATTTGAGATAGCACTAAAATGGAATTAGGTCAATGACCTGCTGAAATATCAGTGATGTTGATTGTGGAGCCGGTGGCCTGGATCAAAGCCCTGAGAACACTCCAGGAGCCCAGGCACTTCCTGCAAAAAGGAAATATGTGATCTTCAGGACACGCTACCTTGTCCTCTCTTCCATGTTCCGTTAGCACCAGAAGCAAACCAGAGCCCGGCCAATGCTGCCGAAGTCTCCTACCTCACTGAAACTCTCCTGGATATGTGCGTCCACACAGGGGAACAGACACAGACATCAGAAGCACTTGCTGCATCTGTCCTCACTGCAGCCCAAGCAGGAATGGAAAGTGGCAAGGTTCTCTTTTGAATCATGTTTTTTCAAAGGTTTAGTTTTCCTTGAAATTCAAAAATCTTGTCTTTTAAAACATGAGGGCTTTCAGAGATGGGTTCACTGGTTCATGTTATGGGAAATGTCTCCAGAGGGACTGGTTGCTGTAGCTATCTGCACTTTCAAAAGTCACTAATTTAGTGTCAGGTATGTTTGTAGAGCACAGGCTCTCATAGAGTATATGTGGAAGGGTGCGTTCTGTAACCAAGAGAGAAAATGGGAGAAAATGGGAAAGTCCTTCAATTCCCTTCACCTCTAATTTACATGGTCCAGATGGACAAGGTGCACACAGATGAGGCCATGGGCAGCTGAGACTGAGGGCTGGAGACCCCACCTTTAGAGCCACAGATTCCTTCATCTTCCTGTTCTACCAGCAGACCTTGTCCCCTTATGTACATCAGGGGCTGGGCATCCTCAATACCATCTGTCCCTCTATGAGACTCAGTGCCCAGCAGCTAGGAACCACCTTCCCATTCAGGGTCGAGTCTGCAGTGGACTCAGCAGTGCACAAGGTGCTACAAGCACAGGATCAGAGTCAGCAGTGCAGAGCCTGGCCTGTGGGCACAGTGTGCACAGCCCCACTGCACACCCAGCATGGCCCTACTGTGTGGAAATGGTCCTGCTGTCAACAATGAGCATTGTTTTTTCTTGGGGAACTTTTTGCAAAACCTTCCACAAGTCTCTCATGACAAGTGATCTTGGCTCACTTGTCATGCTGGCTCCAGACAGCTGAGAACAGAATGTGAGCAGAGAAATCTTGAGGTCTCTGCCTGGAAATAAATTAACAGCTACAATAGGCTTTCCTGCACAACTGGGGAAGTGTGAGCTTGGACTGGAGAGAAGATCATCGCTCGTTATTGAGAGAGAGAGAGCAGGGGAGAGAGGCCAAAAGAGCACAAGGGGATCAGTTGCTGCTATAGCGAGAGGGGAAATGGTGCTTGCTACACTATTCTTTGATTGGTATTCATTGAACAATTTCAAAATTAAACTAGGTTTACTTTCCTCCAGAGTGTGCAGTATTTTTATTATGGCAAAATGAACAATTTTTAAGCCATTTCAATCATTTGTAAGTGTGCATTCAGCAACAGTAAGTACATTCAGAATGCTTTGCAACCACCACCACTTTCCATCCCCAGAGCTTTTCCACCACTCCACACAAACACTGTGGGCCCATTAGACAGTGACTTTAGAAACTTTGGAGCTTGGGAACAAATTGAGGAGTGTGTGGTCTGAAGGAAGTTTCCTGTAAGGATCCAAGGGGTGTCTGCACCAATCTCCCCAGTTTCTTCAAAATCTCAGGACAGTGAGGAGGAGACACCTCATCTAGGAAACCAGATGACACACAGCCCCTGTGCCTCCTCTGGGCTGGTTTGTCCCAAAGAGAAGAGAAATCCCAGTAGGACTGCACCCTCTGAGACAGCGTTCTCCTCTCCTGGAGGACTCGTAGTTATAGTTGAGGCCCTTGTGTTCAGTTTACTGAAATGATTCCTACAATTGTTGAATGGATCCTGGAAGATGGAAGTGGATTTCTACAGACGCAGTCAGCTGGTAGTTCCATTCGCGATTGCTGTGCCAGATGAAGACCCTGATAGAACACACCACCATGCATGGCTACAGGTGCACAGCAGGCACCATCAATGCAGAAACTCATTCTATTCCTCTCAGAACAGGATCAGAAACGGTGTGAATACAAGAAGTAGACAGCAGTATAGGTTTATACTTTTATTTTTTCAACTTCATTAACTCTCCCTTCTTTTTCATGATATTGTCATAGGGGCTTTGACTATCTGAACACCCAGGAGAACCTCCTAGGGCTCTATTCTGTATTTGGATCAGATGTGCATGAGGGGGCCCTGTCTATTGGAAGCTTTGGTGAGACCCATGCATTGCTGAGAGTGGGAAACAAACCCTAAGACCATTCATCCTGTGTAGTAGCTGAAATGTTTAGGATTGAGTTCTCTGGAGCAGCTTAGTATCTCTCACAAAATAAAGAGCACGTTATTAGATCTTACAGTTCCCACCAGAAAGAAACACAAAGCTCTAAGGTCATTCTGGTGTCTAGAGGCAGCATATTTAACCCTTGGGGATGTGGCTTCAACTCATATATCAGGAGCCATGAACATCACCCACTGTTTTGGAGCCCAGAGCAGGGAGGTTCTGCACCAGGTTCAGGCAGGGGTATGAGTGTCCTGCTGTTGGGACCACAGAATCCAGCAGACTCTACCATAGTCACGGAATTGGTGATAGGAATGGAAGAATTTATGATAAGAACTGAAAACTCATGTTTACGCAATCTCTCATGGGAAAATCCCATGAGATTTTCCCAATGGGATTCCAATCCCATGGGATTTGGAACAATTCCATGTCATCCACAAGAGAGAATTATTTTCATTTGGAAAACAACTCTCCCCATGTGCTCTTGTTCCCTGGTAGATACAGGACAGCATCGGACATTCAGTGACCAAGCAGCCAGAACTGCCAGATTCCCCCGTCGTGTGCTCAGGCAGACCCCAGCAGCGATCCCTGGTGAGACAGATGTGACACACCTAGGATGGAGCAGGAGCAGGGCCCCAGAGCTGAGTAACCTGTGGGTGGTCCACAGCCAAGTTTGCATCTCTCTTGCTCTAGCACCGCTCCCTGGGTTTATACTTATGTTCTGTGGGTAGCAGTCCCTCTGCTCAGCTGATGGAGCAAAAATTTCCAGAGTAGCCCAGGAATGAACTGGATCACCATGAAGTAGGGCACAGCTGCACTATATGGGTCTACTAAGGGGTGGCATTAAGAGACAATGGAGAGGGGACATCTTTCCTGCACGAGGGCATGGCGCCTGGTCATTCATTTTGTGAGGAAAGGTGAGTGGCCGGATGCCAGGGCAGATATGGGCTTAGGGCAGTGGGAAATGACTTGGGCAGGTGTTCCAGGGACTGCAAGAGAAAAATTTGGAAATGGGGGAAGTGGAGTATGGGCAGAAGCCTGTGGGTGGTCTTTGGGCATGGGCACCACACAGAAGAAACTTTGAATCATAGGTTAATAGCCCATAGAGTGTCCATGATGGACATATTGCCAAACACCCAAGTGGTCAGAAAGAAGAGATCAGGGGTGGTCAGCCACTCTGTCAGGTGACATGTGCCCCACAGCATGGGTGTCCACTCATAGGCTCTGAGAGTGTGTGGGTCGACCTTACGTGGAGTCTAGGTGGACCCCACAGCGTCCACTCCAGCTTACACTGTTTTGAATATAAGGCTGCCAGGAGATTCAGGAACTTAAGTGCTAGGGAAGTTCTGAGGACTAACCTAGGACGTCTGGGCCAAGGGGTGACCCAGGCTTCACCATATGGAACTCACATCCTTTACCACTAGATGAAAGATACGCTTTGTGTGTCCTTTCATCCAGGCCCTCTTTCACCAGCTTTATCCTGGGTTAGAAAACCCCAAAACAGCCTGTCCACACAGCCTCAAATCTGCTCCTAACCCACTCTCTGCAGAGCCTGCCTGAAGGGCTGGCATGTGGAAACCCAGGTCTTTTGCCACTACGTGCATGGGCCACTCTGTCTGCCCGTCCATTCAGGCTCTCTTTCACCAGCTTTATCCTTGGCCAGAAAAACCCCAGGATAGCCTGTCACACAGCCTCAAATCTCTTCTTAACTTACCCTCTTCACAACCTGCCTGGAGGGCTGGAGGGAAGAGCAGCCTGGGGGTCACAGAACTGGGTGAACTGGACCAGCCCTGCTCATGGCTTTGTCCACAGCCATCCTGGGGCCGGAGAAAGAGGGTGACACAGATTGGGAAGGGGTTTGTGTCTCACTTCCTAATCTGCCTGTGTCACTGTGGGCTCATCACTGTTTCTATTGTACCTGTGACAGTAATAGTCAGCCTCGTCCTCAGTCTGAGCCCTGCTGATGGTCAGGGTGGCCATGTTCCTTGAGCTGGACTCAGAAAATCAGAAATTCCTGAGGGCCGCTTGCTGCCTTCATATATCACCAGTATGGGCCTGGTCTGGCTTCTGCCAGAACCAGTAAACATACTCATCTTTGAGGTTATCTCAAGAGCAGGTGATCATGGCTGCCTGTCCTGGTGACACTGACACTGAGGGTGGCTGTGTAAGCTCATAGGAGCTTGCAAGAGAGGACAGGAGAGGAGGCTTGTAAATGATGAATCTGTTCCCAGGGGGTCCCACCCTGAGGTTGTGCCTTGGATGAACTCATGTTTGGTCAGGCCTAGCTCAGGATCCTATGGATTCTGAGCCTGAAGGAAGGGCTTGGGGGCAGCACCTGTGCAGAGAGCGAGGAGGGGGAGCAGGAGAGGGATCCAGGCCATGGTGAGACACCCAGAGCTCTGCCTCCTGAGCCCACAGCACAGCTGGGCTCACCAGCTCTCTCTTATTGCCTCTCAGGCCCTTTGAGGCAGTGAGTGTTTGATGCAAATCGGCATCCTCTGGGACTCCTCACTGAAGGATGTCACTCAAACCAGCTGTGTGGGAAGCACAGCAGACTGAGGAAGAAGAAGTGGGTCCCAGCTCACTTTATCTGCTTCTCTGGTCAGAAGATCAGACTCCATCCTTGAAGGCCTGTGATCACAGTCACCTCCTGGAGTTTGGCCACATGACCACTGTTTTATACCATCCTGGCCTGTGCTGTGTCCTAGGCCAGGCTCAGCAGGGCTGTGGACCTTCCAGGAGCCTGGCCATGGGGCTGAGCTGAGCCGTGCTGAGAGATCATCAATGACACCTGACTCAGCAGCAGGTGGGCCAGGAACCCATCATCTTCCTCCTCCTCCAAGTCCGCTCTGGGTTCCCCAGACTCACTTGGTCCTGTCCTGGTAGTTTAATTAGAATGTGGTTCTGTGTCTTTAGGATACTTATATCCTAAACTTGATTTCCATTACCATGGTTTGGTCCTTTGAGCAGCCACAACTCATGTGGATTCATTACACAGTCTAGTCTCGTTTCTCACCTGAGGTGCTCCTTGTATGACACCCCCCATCTCTCAGACTAGAAATTGCCATCCTCTGCTCTTTGATTCTTTATTTTTTCTCATCAATGTTTCATATAAATGTGTAAAAAGCACCAGAAACCCAGACCTGACTGACAAACTAACTTTAGGTTATTTGGTCTCTGTGAGGGTTCCAGCGTCATGGTCTCTGAACACCCATGAGCTCTGGAGGGTGGGGGATCCCTAGTCCCTCCAGCCAGACAGATCTTGTCACTGAGCCCAGGATAGTCCCATGGTCAGAGCTGTGGCCTGAGGCAGGTGAACATTCCCTTCCCTCTGGAGAGCATCTCTGCAAGGAGGCTGGGAATGCCCCATCCAGGGACCAGGATCCCAAATGTCCCACGCCACCCACCTGAGAATCCCCTGAGCATAGGAGCTGCCTCTGAGTCAGAGTCGGCCTGGAGCTGGAAGGAGAGGGAGAGGGAGGGGGTGGTAGGGTGTCTCTGGAAGTGCCAAGTATAGAGGGCTCAGCTCCCCAGGACGCTGCTGGACAGGGAGGAATGAGAGCCTTAGAATGGCAGGAGGCTCAGGCAGCCATCCTGGGTGAAGGGCTTGAGCCCTGGGAGCCCTGTCCCCTCACACTGTTCCCCCTCCTAGAGCACCTTGACCTCGGAGCGTCTCTTAGGGAATCCTAGCCCTATGGGAGCTGCCCAGGCTGGCACCAGGGCCCAGGTGCCTCCAGTTGTGTTTCCCAGGTGAGGCCGTCACTGTGCCTGGGCCCCTGTCAGTATCCTGGGTGATGCTGTGTGTCTGACCCTCAGAATATGAACACTGCAGCCCCAGGTGACAGGAGGGACTATACCAAACTTCCAAAGTGAGGACTGATCCCTCGAACACCTGTTGACCACCCCCCACAAAGGCTGGCCTCCCTCATAGGCTCCTCCTGGGCAGCCCCAGCCTCTCTTCTGGCTGCAGCTCTGCTGCCCTCTGCTGGTGGGAAAGACAGAGCCCAGGCACTTGCCTTCTCCAGGTGATCCCAGAGCACCTGTCACCTGGGAGGGTGCGGACCAGGGACTCCAGCCTCCGTCTGTGCCACATGTGAACCCCTCTGGCCTTCATGGTTCAGCACAGAGAGGTGGCATATATAGTTGCAGGAAGGTGGGGCAGGTGCAGTTCTTGTAACTGAGTCTCAGGTTGAAGTGCTTTTCTGTTTCATGGTTTTTGATCACAGAATGGAGAGTGCAGGATAAACTGTAGCTCTTCTGTGAAAAACAGTTCCAGAGAAATGCAGTCATACCCTACATGTACTCCTGCTTCCCATGTATACTGAAAACGAGATTGATTCCGTCACCCCAATAAGCACAGCTGCACTGTAATTGGAAGTACCGGATTTCTGCCACTAAACCTCAGTTGTGTACTTAAACCATCACCATCATCACTGTCATTATAATTTTTCTATTACCATTATTTTCATTTCCTAACGCTGATCCATGCTTGTGGTGGGAGGTAGCACTAGCCTTTTTTGTTTTAATGAAATTTAAGACTTCTTGGACAATGTTGAATAGCAGCTGTGAAAGCAGGAGTCCTTGTTTTGCTTCTGATCTTTGTGGGGGAGGCTTTCACTCTTTCACCATTTACTGTGAGATTCACTGTGGATTTTGATAAAGGCCCTTCTTTAATCAATTTATGCAGGTTTCCTTCTGTTCCTAGTTTGCCAAGTGTTTTTGTCTTGAAAGTGGATGAATTTTGTCAAATGCTTTTTCTGCATCTTCTGAGATCATATGCTTTTTCTTGTCACTCTATTGATATTGTTTATTACATTCATTCATTCGCTTACGTAGAACCATCTTTGCAATTGGGGGATAAATCTCGCTTTTTCATTCCACGTGTTCTCTTTAATGTGTAGTTAGACTTAGTTTGCTCTTATTTAATTTAAGAATTTTACATGCTTATTCTTCAGGAGTATTAGCCAATAGTTTTCTGTATTATAGTATCCTTGTTTGTCTTTGCTGTCAGGCCAATGTTGGCCTCTAGAATGTGCTAGGCAGTGTTCC
This sequence comes from Gorilla gorilla gorilla, assembly GCF_029281585.2. Classification (NCBI taxonomy): domain Eukaryota; kingdom Metazoa; phylum Chordata; class Mammalia; order Primates; family Hominidae; genus Gorilla; species Gorilla gorilla. Next base: position 20,331,363 of record NC_086018.1, on the reverse strand, counting down.
CTCCTCATCTATTTTTGGAAGAGATTGAGTATGATTGGTATTACTTCCTCCTTAAATCTCTAGTAGAATTACCAGTGAGGACATCTGGCTCTGGGCTTTTCTTTTTAGAGAAATTGTCAATTGCTGACTTAATCTATTTCTTATGTTGATTTTTTATTTCTTCTTCCGTTAGATTGGTAATTTGTATTTTTCTATGAATTTGTCAATTTCTTCTAGATTTGACATACAGTTGCTTATGGTGTTCTCTTATAATCATTTTAATTCCCATAACGTTGGTTGTATTATCCCAAATTTCTTGTTTTTGTTATTCGTGTCTTCTCTCTTATGGTTTTAGTTGGTTTGCCTAACAGCTTGTTAATTTTCTTCTTCTTATCCAAGTAGGAACTTTTTATGCCATTTATATTCTTTGTTTTTTTTCTCATCTATTTCTTTAATCTCTGGTCTAATGATTCTTATTTCTTTCCTTCTGTGGACTTTGGTTTAAGTTTGCTTTTCTCTTTCTTGTTCCATGAGCTGTAAAGTTGAGTTGTTGATTAGAAAGAGGAGGAAAAGAGAGCATTGTTTCGTCTAAAATGAAGGTGTGCTGAGAAGAATGAACACAGGCCTTGCTCTTTCCCCCATTTACTGCATTTACTTCATTCTTAGTCATATTTCTCCACACCTATATTATCCTCATCAAACCTAAATGTAAAGTCCTCAGGTTCAGCCATTTCTCTGAGTTTTCATTTCCTTGTTAAAGCTCCCATGCCAAGTAAAAATTATATTTAATAAATGTGCATGAGTTTATTTTTTAATCTGTCTTGTGTGATGGGGACTGCTGGCCAATAAATCTAAGTTGAGTAGAAGGAAATATTGTTCCTCCCCTACCCAAACTTCATTTCATGGTGGTTTTAGATGACTCCCTGTATGACTTCAAGTTTTAAAAAACTGTTGAGAATTGTTTTATGGCCTAAAATAGCGTCCATTCTGGAGAATGTTCCGTGTGCTCTTGAGTAGATGTGTATTCTGCTTTTGTTTTGTGCAGTATTTTGTATGTATCTGTTAGGTCTAGCTGGATTATAGTGTTCAATAGCTGCATTTTCTATTAATCTTTTGTTCATATGTTCTATTCTTTTTTAAAGTGGGGTACTGAAGTCTCCAATTTATATTATAGATCTCTCTAGCTTTTATTTTAAATGTGTCTTCCTTCACATATTTTGAAGTGCTATTGCTTGGTGCATACGTGTGTATAACTATTATATCTTCTTGATTAATTGACCATTTTATCAATAAGGAATACCCTTTTTTCTCACTTACAACTATAATTCACTTAACGTCAATATTGCATCATGTCACGACAACCACACCAGTTCTTTTGTTACTATTTACTCAACCTATTTGTGTCTTTGGGTCTAAATTGGTTCTCCATAAACACCATGTAGATAGATCATGGATTCTATGTTTTTTTAACTTTTAAAAATTTCATTTTGTTATTTTGCTTCAAGTGGTGAATCTAATCCATTTATATTTAAAGTAATCACTGATAACGAAGAAAGTCTGTCATTTTGCTGTTTGTTTTCTACATATCTTTTATCTTTTGTTGTTATTGTTCCTAAATTACCCCAATAATTGTTTCCCATGTGTTCTATTAATTTTTTTCTGGGTCCATTTTGATTCTTTCTTCATTTTCTTTCCCTTATATACTCAATTTAGTTTTTACTAGTTATCATTGGAGTAACGATTAATGTTTTAAAATTGTTAGAATTGCTATGAACTTAGTCTCAATAATATCCATTAATTCTGTTCCTATCCAGTTCCATTTCCTCTCCTTCTAGACCTTGTTAATGTCACAAATAACATCTTTAAACATTTTGTGCCTATGTACATGGTTTTTATAATTATTGATTTTTTCCCATATATCTCATAAATAACGTGGAAAACACAGCAGCTCCATACCAACAATACAACAGCACTAGCTTTATATTTACAAGAGATCTTTAATTCTTCACATGTATTCAAATTATGTAGTGTCTTTTCTCAGACTTAAGGACTTCCTGTAGTGTTTCTGGTAGGGCAGATCTACCAGGTCTACTAAATTTTGCTTATCTGTGATTATCTTATTTTTTATTTTAGAAGATTTGTTTGACGAAATGTAGAATTGGTAGATAATATATTTTTATAAATCACTTTATAGATTATTGTGCTGCCTTTTGGACTGTTTTGTTTCTGATCAAAGACCAAATGTTAATTTCATGAGAATCTACTGTTTGTGATGAGTCTCTTTCTCTTGCTGCTTTCAATATTTTTCTTTTGTATTTGGTTTTTGATGGTTTGAGCATATTGTGCCTCACTGTGAGTCTGTGTCAGGTTAACCTGATGAAGGCCACTGAGCTCCTTGAAAGTATAGATTCATATCTTTCATCAGTTTTGGAAGTTTCTAGCCATTATTTTTAAATGTATTTTATACTTTCTTTTTTCTCTTCCTTCTGAGTCTCCCACAATGCGTATATTGATATGCTTGACGATGTCCCATGTATCTCTTAGGCTCTGCTCATTTTATTTATTCTTTTAAAATTTATGCTCATTCTGTGTAATTACAACAATGTGTCTTTAAGTTTACTGATTATTTTTCTGCCTGCTCAAACTGCTGCTGAACTTATCTGGTGAAATTTTGATTTTAGCTATTGAACTTCTCAGTTCTAGAAAAACTGCTTGGGTTCTTTTATTATAACTTCTTTTTCTTTATTGATACTTCTCACTTGTTCTAACATTATTCTTCCAGTTTTGTTTGGTTGTTACTCGCATGGTTTTCTTGAATTTTTGAACATATGTAAATGGTTATTTGAAGTATTTGTGTCATTTGTCCAGTGCCTCTGCTTCCTTGTGAATACATTCAGTTCATTAAAGTTTTTCCTGTAAATGGGTCATGCTTCCTTTTAACTTTGTCTGCTTTTTAAGTTTTTGTTGAAATCTGTGTATTTTGAATGTGTGATGTTGTAACTCTCAAAATCAGATTGTCTCCCTACTCCTTCTTGGCTGATGTTGCTGCTGAAGGGTGCAGTTATTCATTTGTGTAGTTGACTTTTCCAAAATAATTTTGCAAGGACTTTGTTATCAGAGTGATCCATAAAGTTTCTGTTCAGTTACTTCTGTGGGCAAAAATTAACCTGACAGAGATTTTCTTATGCCTGTTTCTTTCTTCATCAGTACTTCCCTAGATGCTGCGAATGTGGGACTAGATTTCCTCATTTTATTATGGTTAATTCTGATGGTTCTTACCCTTCAGTAGTTATTTCACAGACAGGACCATTCCTGGAATTTCCTGTCTGTGAAGTCATCATCTTTCATAATGCCACTGTGAGAGCAGGTACTTTTGTCTCTTTTGTTCACCAATACATCTCAAGTACCAAACAGTATCTGGGACAGTTCATTGAATTGGTTTCAATTCATGTTTGTTCAGTGTGTAAGTAAACATAATGAACTGCTAACAGTTTTTGTTTCTTTCCCATGAGGTTGGCCTTGTGGTAGCAATGTTACACATATGCAATCACCTTGCTTTTCATTTTCATGCTTTATTCAACATACATTTTCTCAAATTTTCTGGACATATTAACCCAGATTTGTTTTGTATTTTTTAATTTTTTAATTTTTTTTTGAGACAGAGTCTCACTGTGTCGCCCAGGCTGGAGTGCAGTGGCATGATCTCGGCTCACTGCAAGCTCTGCCTCCTGGGTTCATGCCATTCTCCTGCCTCAGCCTCCCGAGTAGCTGGGATGACAGGTGCCCGCCACCATGCCCAGCTAATTTTTTTTTTTGTATTTTTAGTAGAGACGGGGTTTCACTGTGTTAACCAGGATGGTCTCGATCTCCTGACCCCATGATCCGCCCACCTCAGCCTCCCAAAGTGCTAGGATTACAGGCGTGAGCCACTGCGCCTGGCCTCCAAATTAGTTTTTTTAAAAAATCTTCATTTACATACACCTAACCAGTGGAGGCACCTCACATGATCATTCAGTGCTCCCATGGTATCACCAACTGTGGCTTGAACTCTGCCTTTTCTTCCTAGATTAGTCTTGGGAAATCATAAAAGTCCTTTTGTCAGAAGAATAAAGTATTTAGACCCATGAAAATTTCCTCTCTCAAAAAATCAATCGGAAATTCTAAAATTAGTGTTAAATCATTCCAGTAGCTCCCTGACATTGATCCACACAACAACTATACAGAAATTCAATCAAGATACAGACTTGAATGATCAGCCAATTTATCTTTTTTTTTTTTTGAGAGAAGTCCCGCTCTTATCCCCCAGGTTTGAGTGCAATGGCTTTATCTAGGCTCACTGCAACCTCTGCCTCCTGGGTTCAAACGATTCTCCTGCCTCTGCCTCCCAAGTAGCTGGGATTAAGGTGCCTGCCACCACGCCTGGCTAATTTTTGTATTTTTTTTTAGTAGAGACGGGGTTTCACCATGTTGGCCAGGCTGGTCTCGAACTCCTGACCTCAGATGACCTGCTCGCCTCGGCCTCCCAAATAGCCAATTTATCCTAATTAAATTTGTAGAAAACTACACCCACAATGGCAGAATACCCATTACACTTTCAAACATGAGAGCAGAATACCCATTATGCTTTTAAATACATTTAGCACATTTTTAAATGATTTTGAAATAATCTGTGTTCTAGGTTACAAATCAAATCTTAGTGGATTTCAATGGATGAATATCATAGAAGGTATTATTTAATGCCGAAATAATTAATTAAATTGGATTAATACCTGATGAACTATGGGAAATCTTCAATTATTTGAGCAGAAAAGAACACAACTAAGTAATCCATGAGCTAAAGAAAAAACACAACATAAATTAGAAGATACTGAACCTTTAAAACACAAAAAGACAACATATCAAAACTTAAGAAATACAGCTTAAATCAGTGCTTTGAAGGAAATCTATTGCATTTAATGCTTAATGTTGGAAAGAAGAAAGATCTAAAATGAATTATCTAAGCTTGTACCTCATAAATTTAAGCTAAAGGTGAGCATTTAAATTCAAAGCAAAAAAGAAAAGTTAATAAAAAAGATCAGAGCCAAATATTAATGAAATAGCAAACAAAAACAATAGACAACCTCTAAAAAACAAAACTTGGCTCTTCAAAAAGATAAATACAACCTATTGATTTTACTTTTAGGTAGACTGACTAGGAAAACATGAAAGAGGACACAAAGTACTAAAACCATGATAAAAGAGTGCCATGACTACCAACCTTACAAAAGTTAAAATGGTTAGGGAAATTATTACAAGCAATTAATGCCAAAAGTATAAATGACTTAAGTGGAAACATTCCTTAAAAGACATAAATGATCAAAACTGACTCAGGAAGAAATGGAAAATCCAAATAGATCTATGGTATTTGAAGGTATTGAATTGGCAATTAAAAGTCTTCCTGCTAAGAAAAGCTCACCCAGTTTTAAATGGTAAATTTCTATCAAATTTTTAATTAAAAAATGATACCAATCCTACAAGAACTTCTTCAGATTATACAGCAGGGGAAACATTTTTCTACTTACTCTTTGAGGCCTGCATTACTCCAATACCAAAGCCAAAGTCATGACAAGAAAAAAGTTATAGACCTATGTCCACCATGAACATGGACAAAACCTCATCAATAATGTATCAATCCACATTCTGATGCAGGAGCTGCCGCATGCAAGTGGGGCCCTTGTGGCTTCAATTCCCTCATTCTCTTTTCACCTACCTCTTGAGGGTGACCCTTAGTAACCTTGATTTAACATTTGTGTGCCCTGTTTTCTTGCAACTCTGGTACTGGGATCTAGGCATTAGAGGCTGAAGAGAGGTAAGAGTGTTGGTGGAGGTGAGACATATTTCTTAACTATGTGTTAATCCCTGTGAATTCGCTTTGTACTGCTTTGTGGAGCAAACCAGGGGTTGGGAAGATTGTCTTTGATTTGTATTTGGCTTTTTGTGGTTCTAAAATTTCAAGTAGGTTTATTCTAGGTAGCATATATAGTTGAGTCTTGCTGTTAATTTCAATTTGACAATATTTTAGTTGTGGTATTTAGACCATTTACAATTAATGTGATTAGTAATATAATCCTACTGAAATATACCTTCTTGCTCCTCACTTTTTATTCATCCCATATGTTCGTTATTTTTTCCCTTCTATTGTTTCCTTTTCTGATTTATTTTTAGAAATATTTTTAAAATTTTCTTTCTGGCTTAAATGATGGTTAATTTTAAGTGTCAGATAGGCTAGGATATGGGCCAGGTTGATTTTGTCAAACAGCAGTATAGGAGTTAACATGAAGATACTTTTCAGATGTGATGAACATTTTAATTAGTTGACCTTGTATGAGCAGATTGCTCTGCACAATGTGGGTGGGACTCATTAATGAGTTGAAGGTATTTAGAACAAATATGGAGATTTCCTGATGTGCTGGCTTGCTAAATTTGCATGCATGACCGCAACATTAACTCTTACTTGAATTTCCAGACTTCAGCATGCCCAACAGATTTAATCCTTGTCAGCCACTACAATCACGATCCACTTCCTCAAAATACATTTCTTTCACTCTTTTTTCTCTCAATACACACACACATACACACACACACACACACACACACACACACACGCACGCATATCTGATTGATATTGTTTCTGTGGAGAATCCTAATACAGGTTACTACTAGTCATAATTCTTTTTTGTTAAAAGGGTTTATTTTAATAATTACTTCAGGGTTAATGGTACATATATAACTACCAAAATCTGTCTTCAAGTGTGATTAGATATTCATACAGGATATAAGACCATTATAACATGTTCTTCACTCCTCTCTGCTTTTGTGCTGTTTGTCATATAATTTAATTTTGTTTTCACGATAAATCACAGTGTTTTTTTTACTAATTTTCCTTTGAACAGTTATCTTTCATAGACGTTAACATAATACAGGGGTTTCTATAGGTATCCATGTCATTGCCCTATCTGAAGTTTTCATTTCTTCTTGTGAATTTACTTTTCAACTGGGTATGATTTTCCTTCTGTCTATGGATGTCCGTTACCATTTCTAATGCCAAAAGTGATAGTGATCAATTCTGTAAGTTTTTATGTGTCTGAAAACATTGTATTTACCCTCCGCTCTTGAATGTTATTTCTGTTAGATAAATAACAGAAGGTTCACAAGTTTTTCCTTTCAGCATTTTCGAAATATTGTTCCACTGTGCCTTGCATTACTTCTAATGAGAGACGTGCTCTTGGAATTAAACTTTAAAGTGGCTATTCATTACTAGATTTTACAATTTGATTATGATGTGTTTTGGAGTTGTTTTCTTCATGTTTCCTGTGCTTGAGTTTTGTTGACCTTCTTGGATATACCAATTTTTGGTTTTCACCAAATGTGGAACATATTTGGCCATTACTTATTCAAATATATTTTCTACTGACCCTCCACCTCATCTTTTCTATTCCATGGATGTCAATTATACATACTTTAGGTTGTTGTATTTAAATATTTGTTCACATCAGGTGGTGTGGCTTATGCTTATAATCCCAACACTTTGGGGGGCTGAGTCGGGAGGATTGCTCGAGCCCAGGAGTTTGTGACCAGCCTGGGCAACGTAGGGAGAACCCCATCTCTACAAAAAATACAAAGAATTAACCAGGCATGTGATGCATGCCTCTAGTCCCAGAAACTTTGGGAGGCTTAGCTGGGAGGCTCTCTTGGGCCTGGGAAGTCAAGGCTGCAGTGAGCCGTAATTGCACCATGGCACTCCAGCCTGAACCACAGAGTGAGACCCAGGAACTTGCTCTGTGGCCCAGGTGAGAGTGCAGTGGCATGATCGTACCTCATTCACTGCCATCTTGAATTTCTGGACTCAAGCAATCTTCCTGTCTCAGGCTCCTAAGTAGGTAGGACTGCAGCTGCAGGCTATGATGCCTAGTTAATTTTCTTTAAAAAAAATCTGTAGAGATGAAGTCTCGTTATGTTGTCTAGTCTGGTCTTGAGCTTCTAGTCTCAAAAGGATTCTCCCTCTGAGACCTCCCAAAGTGCTGGGATTACAGGTGTGAGCCACCACTCCCAGCCAACCTCAGGTTGTTTGAAGTTGTCCTATAACTCACTCTTCATTTTTTCTATAAATATACTATAACACTCTCTTCATTTTCATCATTATTTTTTCTTTGTGTGCTGCATTTTGAATATTTTCTAGTGCTACATTATTGAGTTTGCTAATCTTTTGTGTTGCATCATCTGTCGTTAATCACATCCAGTATGTTTTTAATGTCTCAGACGCTGTAATTATTAGCAGTACAAGCTCAATTAGTCCTTTTTTGGTATTCTATACTTCCACTTAATATGTCAATCATTCCTCTACTTCTTGAAAAACTGGAATGTAATTCTAATGATTCATTGTGTATCCACTCTTAATTTACACTCTGCTGAGCCTGCCTGGAAGGCTGGAGGGAAGGGCAGCCTGGGGGTCTCAAATCTGAGTGAACTGGGCCAGACCTGCTTATAGCTCTGACCACTGTCCTCCTGAGGTTGGAGGGAGAGGGTGACATAGGTGGGAAGGGGTTTGCGTCTCACTTTCCTGTCTGCCTGTGTCACTGTGAGATGAGTATCAGTGCTGTCTCATGATTGACAGTAATAGTCAGCCTTGTTTCCAGCCTGGGCCCCATTGATTATCAGGGTGGCCACGTTCTCTGATATGGAGTCAGAGAGTTGTTCAGAAATCACTGAGTGTCAGTTGCTGTCACCATAGATTACCAGCACAGGGGCCTGTCCTAGCTTCTGCTGATACAAAAGTTTGCATAAGAGTCTTCTATGCTGTCTCCCTGGTAGGTGATCCTGGCCCTCTGTCCCAAAGCCACAGACACTGCAGGCAACTGAGTCCGCTCAGAGGAAGCCACTGAGCCTACAAGAGAAGACAGGAGAGGTGAGTCTGAAGACGAGGGTCTCATTCTCAGAGCCCCACACACTGTGTCACTCCCTGTGCTGAGTTGAAGGTCAGGGCCAGGCTGATCCCTAGTCTTATGGGGCTGAGCCCTGGGAGGCAGAACCTGTGCCGACAGCGGGAAGGGTGAGTAGAGGAGAGGGATTCAGGTCATGGTGGAGATGCATCAGAGTTCTGCCTCTGAGTTCACAGCTAGACAGTGGACTTCCTGGGCCCTCATCACAAAAAGAGAAGTCTCTTCATAGAAACCTGCTTCTCTTCCTGTTGTGGCCTTGTTGGGTGACTCCTTGGTGAGCATAGGACAGGGCTTAATAGAGAGTGTAAAAATGTGCCCTATCTCCAGGTCTGTATCCAGTTTCCTCACACTCTCCCTAGTATTGAGTGAGGAAGTGCTGCCCGCACCATATGCACACACACACACCTCAGTTCATGTCTCAGGTATTCACAGAGGTAGGCAAGAACTGTCATCTTCTCTATTGATGTGACTATCCACGGAAAAGGAAGCTCCAATGTAAATCCATCATGGACCCTGAAGACTCTTTAGCTCTCACAGCCCTGTCTTGACCATCTAGCATCTGGTCTGGGCAGCAGGGTTGGGTTGATCTTGAAGCAGGAGATTGTAGGAACAGGGGCCATGCTGGTGTTTGGGAGGCCAGAATTCCATGATGAGACTCAGTGAAATTGCTCAGCCATCTCTCAGATTTATTTTTTATTTATCTGTTTATTTTTTTTTTTTGAGACGGAGTCTCGCTCTTTCACCCAGGCTGGAGTGCAGTGACGCGATCTCGGCTCACTGCAATCGCTGCCTCCCGGGTTCACGCCATTCTCCTGCCTCAGCCTCCCAAGTAGCTGGGACTAAAGGCACCTGCCATCATGCCCGGCTAATTTTTTGTATTTTTAGTAGAGACTGGGTTTCACCGTGTCAGGATGGTCTCAATCTCCTGACCTTGTGATCTGCCCACCTTGGCCTCCCAACGTGTTGGGATTACAGGCGTGAGCCACCGTGCCCAGCGATACTATTATTTTTATATTAAAAATAGGAGAAAATCGGCTAGGTGCGGTGGCTCACGCCTGTAATACCAACACTTTGAGAGGCCAAGGGGGGCAGATCATGAGGTCAGGAGATCGAGACCATCCTGGCTAATACGGTGAAACCCTGTCTCTACTAAAAATACAAAAAAATTAGCCGAGTGTGGTAGCGGGCGCCTGTGGTCCCAGCTACTCAGGGGGCTGAGGCAGGAGAATGGTGTGAACTCGGGAGGTGGAGCTTGCAGTGAGCAGAGATCACGCCACTGCACTCCAGCCTGGGCGACAGCGAGACTCTGTCAAAAAAAAAAAAAAAAGGAGAAAATCTTCAAGATCTATGTCTATGCAAAGAATTCTTAGACTTCACCAAGTACACAAGTCATGAAATAAAAGATTGATAAATTGAACCTTAACAAAACCATCAATTTTTGCTCTGCAAAAATCTCTCTTGAGAGGATGTGAATAGAAGCTACAGACTGGCATTAAGTATTTGCCAATCACATATCCACTAAAGGACTAGTATAAAAAATACATAAAGAACAATGAAAACCGGCCGAGTGCATTGGCTCATGCTTATAATTCTAACACCTTGGGAGGTTGAGCAGGGAGGATTGCTTGAGCCTAAGGAGTTCATGGCCAGCCTGGGCAAATAGGGAGATCTTGTCTCTACAAAGAAAATTCTGTAAACGATTAGTGAGGCAGTGTGTGTGCATGTTGTCCCAGCTACTTGGGAGGCTGAGGCAAGAGGATTGCTTGAGTCAGGAAAGTCCAAGCTACAGTGAGCTGTGATTGCATCACTCTACTCCAGGCTGAATGACAAAGTAAAATCCTGTCTCAAAAAAACAAAACACCCAACACTGAATACCAGTTAAGAGCAAAACAAAAGACAACCTAATTAGAAAATGTGCAAAGGGCACAAACGTGATCAGAGAGGACATACAGATGGTAAATAAGCACAGGACAAGGTGATCATCATTAACGATCAGAGAAATGAAATTAAAAAAATGGAATATCACTACACACCTATCACAATCGTTACCTAAAAAAAGAGTAAAAACACACAATTCCCAAAGAAGCAGAGAAATTTGATCATTCCTTCATTACTGGCCAGAAAAAAATGGTACATTCACTTCAGGAAACAGTTTGTCAGCTTCTCAGAAAACTAAAGACCTAATTAGTGTATGACACAGCAATTATAATATTGGACCTTCATTTCAAAGAAATGAATACTTATGTTCACAAGAAACATACAAACCAATGTTCGTAGCACCCTCAGGTGTAGTAGCTCCAAACTGAAAACAATCCAGATACCCTTCGGTGGGTGAGTAATTCATCAGGTTTTGTTAAACTAATACCAAGAGATACTGCTTAGCAATTGAAATGACTTTATAGGGAATGATGCTAAGTAAAAAATTCCAACCCCAAAGTCTGTCTACTACAATAGGGTTGTATTTGTATCACATTTTTGCAAGACAAAATTTTAGGAATAGGGAACCAATCAGTGGTTGCCAGGGTTGGGCAAGTGAGGGAACTGGGTGGGAGGAGGTAGATATTATCAAAGGGAAACACCAGGAAATGTTATGATGGACCTGGTTTGTGTCTTGATTGTAGTGGTGGATACCTGTGCTGATACATGTTGGGAAATCACACAGAATGGAATGCATAGACACACATGCATGCATATAAACTCATACAAATACATGAGTAAATGGGAACCTGAGAAACCTGAATTTTAAAAATGCAAAGATTTGATTAAATATTTCACCAAAGAAGACTTACAAAGGACAGATAAGTACCTGAAAAGATACTTAGCATAATAAGTCATTAAAGAAATAAAAGTTAAAAACATAATTAGACATTGCTACAGCTCTATCTGAAAGACTTTAAACAAAAACTGACAATATCAAGTGCTAACAAGGATGCACACACATTGAACTCTCATAAATGAGGGGTGACAGGTCAAGATCCATGTCCTTTCCTGGGGCAGAGCCCGGTAAGGGAGCACAGGGCACAGTGAGACACTGGGACACGGTCATCTCAGCCTGGCCACTCTCTCAGGGTCCTTCTGCCTGGGCTGCTCTGGTCTCTCCCAGTATCGTCCCCACAGACTGGTGTGGAGGAGACAGAATGATGAGTTGTCAAAATGGCCTAAATCATGGCCTGCATCTGCCTCTGCCTAGGGGTGTCTCTGCAGGAGGAGAGTCAGAAGTCTCAGGGACCTGGAAGGGGACATGGGACTGCTGACTCTGAGTCCCTGAGGAGAATGGGGAGGTGGGAGGTTTTGGCCTCACTTTCCCTTTGTCTGTGTCACTGTGTGTGGCTCACCCATCCTGGCCATCAATCTTGTGGCTCTCTCCATAGTGATACTCAGCCTCATCCTCAGACTGGAGGTTGGACATGGTGAGGGAGCTGTCAGCCCCACAGCTGGGGCCCGAGAAGCAATTGGGGATCCTGTCCTCCTTTCTGTGGCTGCCATCGCTGTGAACCTTCATTACATACTAGGGGGACCTCCCTGGTGTCTGTTGATACCATTTGATGATGTAGGTACTGTGCTCACTGCTCACAGTGCAGGTGAGCTTGACTGAGGCTCCCAGTGAGGCAGATGCAGACAGGGGCTGAGTTAGCACAGCCAGAGCACAGAGACCTGGAAACAGAATTTCATGAATGATGCCGAATGCTCGGGAGAACTGGAAAGAATGCCCCTGAGGACTGGAGCTTGTGGAGAAATAGCAATGAAAGGGTTTCCCTGAATTCCCTGGATGTTCCGACCTGTGGAGAAAATGAAGGGCAGGAGGTAGAAGGAGACCCAGATCTTGGTGGGAGGGACTTCCAAGAGCTCTGCTTGAGGCTGCCCCGTGGAACCTGATTACAAGGACCTCTTGTGTTACCCTCTTCTTGAAGCTTGTTGGGAGGAGCTTTGAATGTCAGTTTGCTCTCCACTTCCCAGCATGTTTATCTGAGCTCCTGTCTGAGCCGTTAGCCTGGAGACTTCATCTTGGCAATTTCCCATGTTCAGAAGAAGGACCAGGTGGGTGTCACGAGTACAGAATAAATTTTACACAATAGAAGGGGCCTCAAAAAAAGCATCAGTCATTCCCTTTGCACTTGAGCACTACCAGGGGACTTAGAGTCATTAGAGTCCCCAAACCAAGGCCCACAGTCCCTTCTAGGGCTCAGAGGTAGAAAGCCATCCTCCATGTACCACTAGTTCTTTAGATATCTATGCCGTATATTGTTTTAGACATTAGTTGAGATGATACCATGTATAATTTGAGACAACGCTAAAGGCATGATAGGTTAATGACCTACTCAGAAATCCATGAGGTTGATTGTGTGGATCCAGTACCCTGGATTCTTTCCCTTGAGATCCTGTTAAGAGGTCCCCTGAGAACACTCCAGGAGTCCAGGGACTTCCAGCAAGAAGTAAAACTCTCATCTTCAGGAGGGGCCACCTTGTCCTCTGTTCCATGTTTTGTTCACAACAGTAGCAAACTCAAAGTCCCACCAATGCTGGGTGGGGGTTCCCCAATCTTCTTTAAAACTTTTCTAGATGTGTGCACCCACACTAGAGGACCAAACACAGCAACCAGCACTTAGTAAATCTGTCCTCACTGCAGCCCAAGCAGCAGAGACAAGGTTCCCTTTTGAAATGCAGTTTTCTGAAAGACTTAAGTTTTCTTTTAAACAGAAAAATCTTGTTTATTAGAATGCAGGGCCTTGCAGAGATGTGTTCACTGGTTCATGTGATGCGAAATGTATCCAGAGGGACTGTTTCCTGCCCCCACCTCCCTCTCAAAAGTCACTAATGTACATGCTAGGCATGTTTGTGGGGCACAAGCTTTAATCAAGTATATGTGGAAGAGCGTGTTATATAACCAAGGGAGAAGATGGGAGCAAATGAATGCTTCTTAAGGAAGATTTTCAGCTGATTATTTTCCTGGGAATGAGTCGTGCTTTCTTGTGACTTTGTATGCTGTGCAAATTTTTGTTGAGATCTGAGTATTTTGAATATTGTGATGTTGTTAACTCCCAGGATCAGATTATCAGATTATGCCTCTTGGCTGATATTGTGCACTTGTTCATCTGAGGGGTGCAGTTGTTTATTTGTGTTGTGACTTTTCCTGAATATTTTCTCAAGGACTACCTTTCTTGTCAGAGTGATCCACGAAATTTCTGTTCAGTTATCTCTGTGGTCAGAGATCTACCTGACAGAGACTTCCTTAAGCCTGTCTCTTTCTTCTTCAGCTCTTCCCTGGATGCTGCAAATATGGGATGAGATACCATAGTTTTATTAGAGTGAATGCTGATGGTTCTTGCCACTTCAGTAGTTATTTCACAGGAGGGACCATTTCTTGGAGCTTCTTACTCCACCATCTTCCATGAGGCCACCCGGAGAACAGGTATTTTTTTTTTTTTTGTCTTGTTTGCCAGTACATCTCAAGGACCTATTCAGTATCTGGGACCATTCAGTGAATTTGTTTCAATACATATTCATTGAATGTGTAAGAAAATAGAATTGAATTAATAGCACTTGTTGTTCATTTCCCATGCGGCAGGCACCATGGTAACAATGTTGTACGTGTGCAATTAACTTTTTTGATTTTCATATTTTATTCAAGGGACATGCTTCAAATTTTTTCATGGATATTTTAGCCCAACTGTGTGATTTTAAAAAATAAAATAACCAGCCGGGTGCGGTGGCTCACGCCTGTAATCCCAGCACTTTGGGAGGCCCAGGTGGGTGGATCACGAGATCAGGAGATCGAGACCATCCTGGCTAACACGGTGAAACCCCTTCTCTACTAAAAAATACAAAAAATTAGCCGGGTGTGGTGGCGGGCGCCTGTAGTCCCAGCTACTCAGGAGGCTGAGGCAGGAGAATGGCATGAACCCGGGAGGCGGAGCTTGCAGTGAGCCGAGATAGCGCCACTGCACTCCAGCCTGGGTGACAGAGCGAGACTCTGTCTAAAAAAAAATAATAATAATAAATAAATAAATAAACCACTCTAACCACATTAACCTAACCTCTGGAGGCACATCACATGATCACTCACTGTTCCCGTGGTATCTACAAGTGTGAGTTTAACTCTGCCTTCTTCCCTTGATTAGTATTTGGAAATCATAGAAGACATTTTGCGAGGAGAATAAATTATTTAGATCCATGATTTTAAAAATGATCTCTCTCAAAATAATCATTGGGAAATTCTACAGTTTGTGTTGTTCATTTCAATAGCTCTGTCTCAGAGATCTACAAAATAACTACAGAGAAATCTAGTAAGAATGTAGATTTGAACCATTTGCCAAGTTATCTTAATTATAATAAATTTGTAGAAAACTGCACCCACAACAGCAGAATACATGTTATCTTTTCAAGTACATATGGAACATTTTTCATGATAGTTCATAGTTTAGGCTATAAATCAAATATTGATAAATTTGAAAGGATGAAAATCATAGAAGATATAATTTAATACAGAATTAACTAATTAGCTTGAATTAATACCGGAAGAACCATGGGAAATCTTCAATTATTTGAAAGTGAAAGAACAGACTGTTAAGTAATCCATGAATCAAAGAAAAATCACAACATAAATTAGAAGATACTGAACTTTTTTAAACATAAAAACACAACATATTAAAATTTAAGGAATGCAGCTAAGTCTGCTTTGAAGAAAAACTATGGCATTAAATGCTTAGTATTGGAAAGAAGAAAGAAGTAAAGAAAATAATCTAAGCTTCTACCTCATAAACCTAAAAAAGGTGAACATTCAAATTCTAAGTGAATAGAGGGTAATAATAGGGATCACAGCCAAACATTCATGAAATAGAAAATAGGAAAACAATAGAAAACCTCAAAAAAAAAAAAAAAAAAAACCAAACACTTGGCTCTTCAAAAAAGATTAATAAAACCAATAGATTTTTATCTTTAGGTAAAGTGACCATGATAAAAAAAAAGAAAAAGAAACACAAGTTGCCAAAACCATGGCTAAAATAATGACATCACTATAGACACTAAAAGGGTGAGAATGGTTATAGGGAATATTATGAACAGTAAATGCCAAAATTATAGATAAATGAAGTAAAATTTCTGGAAAGACATAAATTATGAAAATTGACTCATGAATACATAGAAAATCTGAATAAGTCTATGACACTTAAAGATATTAAAGTAGCAATTTAAAATCTCCGTGCTAAGAAAAGCCCACCTATACCCAAATAGCTTCGCTGGTATCACATTTTTATGGAAGAAAGCATACCAACCCTACCTGAACTCCTTTAGAATTTTAATTGTGGTATTTAGACCATTTATAGTTAATGTGATTAGGAATATACTTTGTTAAAATATACCATCTTGCTCTTTTTTTCTATTTGTCTTATATGTTCATTGTTCCTCTTTCCTTTTTCTCTCTTTTGAAATTTATTTTTAAAAATTGGTTTTCTTTAGCACCTGGCTTAAGTGGTGGTTAATTTTAAGTGTCAGATTGGCTAAGACATGGTACCAGGTTGATTTTGTTAAGCACCAGTGTAGACATTGTCATGAAGATATTTTTCAAATGTGATAAATATTCAAACCAGTAGACTTTGTATAAGCATATTGAAATAGCCTCATTGTCTGGGGTGAATACTCAAAGTTCATTGTCTCAGGGCCATGGAAAACTAGGACATGATCTGACAACAAATGAGGTTGACAGCAGAAGTTTAATAGGTGAAAGAAAGATAATAGCTCTCTGCTGCAGAGAGGGGACCCAGAAAAATGGGTTGCCGGATATGCAGTGAAATGTAGGGAATTTTATAGATGAGCTGGTGAGGAGGCAGTATCTGATCTACATAAGGTGGGTGTCAAAGACTGGTTAGATCAGGTGTGCTACTTGCACAGGGCATGAAAAACTGATTAGGACTAGGTGTACCATTTGCATAGGGTGCACATTTCTGGCCAACCCTGCCCTAATCTTTTATTACGCAGGTGGGTTATCTGCCTGAGCTGCTCCATGCTGCCCATTTCTCTATTGCTATACACATGGTAACAAAAAAAGGGAAGATGGAGCCTCCATGTTGGACATGGCTGACCCCCACGTAGTACTTTTCTATTGGCATAGCTGCTGGCATTGCCCCATGCAAGCTTCCAGCTTGCTTATCTATGTTTGCAGCACGATATTTTCAGCCTGCTCTTTGTTATAAAAGAAATGATTTTTAGGGCTGCTTTTTGTTAGACGAGAAGCTCTGCTGAGGACCCTGTCACCCTCACTGTCTGCCTAAATAATTTCTATCTCCTGTATCAATACTACTTTCCACAATGTGTGTGAGTCTCATTAATGAGTTCAAGGTTTTTAGAATAAATACTGAAGTTTCCCAGTGATTGACATTAATGATCAGCCTTGTTCTTGGCATGAGCTCTGCTAATGGTCAGGGTGGACACTTTCCTCAATTTGGAGCCAGTGTGCATAATAACAACTTATGCTGTCTTGGGGAAACATTAGCTTCTTGCAGAATTTGAACTCAGGACGGCAGTATCAACTCTTACCTAAATTTCCAGCCTATAGCCTGCCCAACAGATTTTGTCCATCAGCCACCACTATTGTAGGAACCAGCTTCTTAAAATAAGTTTCTGTCTGTCTCTCTCACCATATAGATACATTATACATATATATTCATATCCATACATATCCTATTAATTTTTGGTGGACAAGTCTAATATAGCTTACTAGCCATAATTCTTTTTTGTTGAGGGTTTTATTTTAATGGTTGTTTTAAGGTATACAGTAAATACATAACTTACCAAAATCTACCTTCAGGTGCTATTATATATTCACATATAGTACAAAACCATTATTACACATTCTTCACCCACCTTCGCTTTTCTGCTTTGTCATATAGTTTGCTTTTATTTTTATTACAAATCATAATGTATTCTTATTAATTTTTCTCTGAACAGTTCTCTTTATAGACATTACTGTTCTTTTTATAGACATTACATAATACAGAGGTTTCTAATTGATCCAGGTAGCTACCATATCTGATTTTTCATTTCTTTGTGTCAAACCACATTTCAATGTAGGATTATTTTCTTTCTGTTTAGGGGTGTCCTTTATCATTTCTAATAGAGAGAGTCTAATGGTGATCAATTCCGTAGGATTTCACATGTTTGAAAAAGTCTTATTTTGCCTCCAGTTTTGAAAGATGTTTCTGGTGGATAAAGAATTCAAGGTTGTTGGATTTTGCATGTTATTATTTTCAAGACATTGCTTCACTATCTTCTTGCTTGCATTGCTCCTAATGAGAAATCTGCTCTTTGTAGTTTTGTTCTAAATGACTACTTTTCATCACTAGATTTTATTAATTTGATTATGATGTGTTTTGGAGTTGTTTTCTTTGTGTTTCCTATGCTTAAGTTTTATCGAGCTTCTGGGTTATATCAGTTTATGGTTTTCACCAAATGTGGGACATATTTTGTCATTATTCATTCAAATATTTTTTCTTTTCATTCTTACCCCATCTTCTATTCCGAGGACTTCAATTACACATATATTAGCCTGTCTGAAGTTCTCCTACATCTCATTGATGCTGTTTATTTTTATCGTTATTTTTTGCTATGTGTTTCATTTTGAATAGTTTCTAGTGTTACACTATACAGTTTGCTAATCTTTTATTTTGCAACATCTAACTTGTCTATCTCACCCAGTGTATTTTTAACCATACTTACAGTTAAATTTTTCTTTTGTGTTGGTATTCCTTGTTTTCACTTAATATATTCAATCATTCCTCTACTTCTTAAACAAAAGGAACGTAATCATATTTGTTTGTGTATTTACTGGTGATTCACTCTCTGCAGAGCCTGCCTGTAGGGCTGGAGGGAAGGGCAGCATGGGAGTCTCAGATCCAGGTTAAACTCTGCTATTTTGCATTTTTTTTTTTTTTTGACGGACGCTTGCTCTGTCACCCGGGCTGGGGTGCAGTGATGCAATCTCAGCTCACTGCAGCCTCCATCTCCCAGGTTCAAGTGATTCTCCTGGCTCAGCCTTCTGAGTAGCTGGGATTACAGGCATGCACCACCACACCTGGCTAATTTTTGCATTTTTAGTAGAGACAGGGTTTCACCATGTTGGTCAGGCTGGTCTAGAGCTTCTGACCTCAAGTGATTGGCCCACCTCGGCCTCCCAAAGTGCTGGGATTACAGGGGTGAGCCACCATGCCTGGCCTCTGTTTTGCCTTTTAGTTTGCCTGCTTGAGCCCACTCACCCAAGGCCTGAGATCTTATCAGAAAGCTGCTGATCACCAGCTTCAGGTATTTTCTATCTATTGGGAGACCGCCTTTCCTTGGTGCCGGCTGTGACTAATTATTAATTCAGAGAGACAGTTTAACAACTACGTGACCATCATCTGATGCTTGCCTGACATTCCTGGGGCAGGGGGTCTCCTGCCCTGTCACGTCTGCCTAGTTATCTACTGTAACATCTCCTTGGCTTGCAAATCACTCCCTTCTTCTGTGTCCTCGCGTGATCTTTCCTCTGCATGCTCATCTATGGTGTCTCATTTCTGTGTGCTCAAATGTCTTCATCTTCAGAGGACACCTGTCAGATGGAAAAGAACCCATCCTACTGGCTTCATTTTCACTTAATCACCCCATTAAAGACCCTATGTTCCAATTCATTCATGCACTGTGATTAGAGCTTCATTGTATGAATTCTCGGGGCACACTTCAGCCAATAACCCTCCACACTATGGACTCTAAAACTCATGTCTTTCTCACCTGTGAAACACATTCACCTCAGCCCAACATCCCAAATCATTCACTAGATCAGCACCAACTCTAAGATCCATCTCATTTATTTATCATCCAAATGAAGTGCAGGTGACTCCTTGTGTGATTCATCCTGAGGGTGGAAATGATAACAGCTTTCGGGAGTTTCACCTCCTTTCTCCTGTTATCTTCTGGTATCAAGAAAAGTGAACTCCCTCTTTATTTGCTAAGACTGAAAGAAAAGAGCAAGTCAGCATCAGCAACATTTGTGAGTTAGATGTGGGGGAAATCACATCCATGCATTCTTGAAATAATTTAAAGTAATAATTTAAATGCTAATAAAATTGAATTTTGTAATCATTAGCAGTGGGTTATGTCTGGGTGTCAAATGGTGTTTTGAAAAGAGCCATATGTTGACAAAGAGTCAAACTGTGTAAAATATTTTAAGATAAAAGAGCCATATGTTGACAAAGAGTCAAACTGTGTAAAATATTTTAAGATATTTATCCTGAGCCAAATATCAGTGACCATGACTGGTGACACAACCCTCAGGAGACCCTGAGAGCTTGTGCTCAAGGAGGTTGGGGCACAGCTTGGTTTTCTATATTTTAGGGAGACAAGATATATCAATTATATACATTCAAGATATACATTGGTTCAGTCCAGAAAGGCAGGATAAGTCAAAACAAGAGGGTGATGGGAGGCAGGGTTGTGGAGCCTTCTGGATTATAGATAGATTTTAAATTTTTCTGATAGCAGTTGGTTGAAAGTATTAATAGAAAAGAATGTCTGGGTTATAATAAGTTGTGGAGACCAAAGTTTTATCATGCAGAGGAAGCCTCCAGGTAGCAGGCTTCAGAGACAATAGACTGTAAATGTTTCTTATCAGACTTAAGATTTGTATTGATGTTAAGTGCAGGTTGGCTTTTCCTGAATTCCAAAAAGGAAAAGGGCTTAATGAGACATGTCTGACACCCCTTTTCTGCCATGGCCTGAACCAGTCTTTCAGATTAACTTTGGAGTGCCCCGACCAAGAGAAGAGAGTCCACTCAGATGGTGGGGTTGTTGGGGGAGCATTAGAATTTTATTTTTGGTTTACATGTAGTTGGCAAAGAAAATAAAACAAAAAATACCAAAAGCAGAATATGTCTGAGTTAACTAAGATACATAATAGACAGAAATGGGATAATCCAAACAAAATTAATCTCTTGTGTGCATATTAAACTACTAATTCCAATTTTAGCATTGACAATCAACATTTTGATGTGCAAATAAAGAAATCTCTCAATAGTCATGAAAAAAAGCAGTTGTTTCCTACTTAATGTTACAGTTCCTTTCTGGGTAAGGGTGTTTGACAATGGAAAAGAAGGGTGTTCAATGAGATGTTTCCTTATGTCTAAGAAAAAAGGGAAAAAAATTTCATTTAGAGAAAATAATAATTTCCAGCATAAGACATTATGACTATCAAGTTCCTGTTCTGTTCCTGGCAATTTGTTGTAGGGCCTTAACAGCTTAAAATCTCAAGCTTCCATATTTCATTGCTACATTCTGAGTTTTAAAATCTACATGCTTTATGTAAATTTGCAACACATTTAAACCTTAAACTTCATGTATTTATTTATAATCCCCAGAACTTCAAAGATCATGCATGTTTTTGGTTTCAGCTACAATGCTGATTTTATGATGTTTTTCTCTGAGCCTGTACTGGTTTATTCCCGAGTTGGTGCAAGCTTCCCTGACCATTTGCTGCTCCCGGTACCTCTGATTTTCCAGCTAGGGTCAGTCTATTTCTGATATACTAAAGCTTTCTGAAAACTCAGAGCAAATGGATGAGATGAAAAACATGAGACTGTGACACAGGGCTGTCCTGGGAAGACCCAAGATCCAATGAAATAGATGATACAAGTATGTTCTTATCCAAAAGCCTCAGGCCACTATAGGAGGTAAAATACAGTGTCCTTCAAATAGAGATCTCCACCTAGAACATATGCGGTGGAATTCTCAAACTTCAAATTACCCTACAAATCGGGGACCGTTAAACCACATCCTGTGGGCCATCCCTGTCCTGCCACCTGTTTTTCCATGGCCCCAGAGCTGAGAGTGGTTTTTATAGGTTTAAATGGTTACACTATAAATGGTGCTATAAATACCTACATAATATCCTCAAAGTTGACTCTTGGGAACCACAGACCAAAATCCTTCTTATTTGGACATTTAAGAAAATGTTTACCAAATTATAAAAATAAATAGCACTGAAGTATTAGAGAAAATGCTCAACTTCAAGCAGAACAGGAGAAATCAAAACTAAAAAAAGATAACATTTTTAAATCTGCTAGGTTGAAAAACATTTAAACTTTCCCCAGTGTACTCTGTTCGAATATTTATGGCTGACATTGCGAATTTGTAAATAACCCCTCTAGAGGAGAATCTGAGGACAGTGAGTGAAAATTACAAGCACACATCCTTTTGACTCAGCAATTTGACTTCTAGAAATTTATTCTATGGTCATGTCTACATATAAACTCAAAGGAGTCTACATAAGGATGTTCGCTGCAGTGTTATTTATAAGATCAAAATAGTGATAATAACCATTAAAAGTGAGTTGGCTAAAATTCTACCATAGAATACTCTACAACCTTTGAATGAATGGGGCAGTGCTCTATGCCTAGGATGTCTCAGCAAAGAATAAAAAATAGTGCATGCATGGGATGGTCTTTTACATGGAGGACAAGGACAGGGGTCTTCACTCCACTCTCTCCTTTATCCTTGAGATGATCTACATCTGCCAAAGAGGTTAGGAACTGCGGAAGTCTCCCAGCCAGAGGGAGGCTTCCACAGTTCCTAACCTCTTTGGCAGATGTAGCCTGAATGCAGCCTGGCCTGACAGCTTGGCTGCAACCTCGTGATTAACCAGGAGCGAGAATGACCAAACTAAGCTATTCCCAATTCTAGGTGCATCCAAGTCACAAGGTCACAGACATGTGTTCTCTTAGTGTGCTAAGTTTTGTGAGTGTTTTTTATGCATCAATAGACAATACACTTTGGTTTTTGAAACAAATTTTAGTGTTTATATTTCAGGTACGCAACATGATGTTATATAGTAGTTACTTTGTAAATATATATAGTAAACTAGTTACTTTGTTTTAAATATAATCTGTATAATCGAAGTTTAAGGAGCCTAAAGTATATATGATAATAGCTGTATTTAACAACTGGCTCAGAAAATTTAAATATTGGACCCAGCTAATGTCCGAATGTGTTCTAAATCAATTCTCACCATTAGATTATTAGGGATTCCAGGTACAAAAGTATTGACAGCCATGAAAATTAGAAATGCTCGATGTCCATGAGGAAGGGAGGCGGACTCAGGTTAACTCTTTCCTGTGGAGCCATTTTGGAATCTCCCATCCTATGGGGAGACCGTCCACTTGTGAGGAGTTTCCAGGACAGGGCCTCAGCGATGTGAGGGGAGGAGAATTCTGCGAGAGCACTGAGCCTGTCGCTCAAAATCTCCCCAGCTCAGCAACCTGAGGAATTTCGGCAAAGAGCAGGAGCAATAAAAAGAAAAACAGCAGCATCCTCTTTGTTCTTAATCCCTCAAAAACATCTTCAAGTCTTCTCAAAGTGGTCACTGCTTCAGGACCCAGGTGCAGAGGAATAGACCAGCTAGGAGGGCCATCTTCATTAGAGCGTGGTGGACACAGAGTGGAACAAGATGCAATTCCTGGAAACTGGAAGCCATCCCCCTGATGGCTTCTGTCCAGATTGATCTGCACAGTGTGACAGATGGGGGATGCATTTAGAATGAGGATGTTCCTGAAAACAGGAGGGACTGCACCAAGCAGGAAACTCCTTGTCCCTACGTCCCTGCATTGAAGAGCTAGGAATAGTTGCACGTTAAGGGACCAGAGCACACAAGCAAAAGGAAGCTGCTACAGTCCTGAATGAGAAACTACAGAGCAGGTTTCCTTTTAGACCTCATGGTGGGAAAGGAGAGGAGCTGAGAGAGGAGAATTGTCAAGGCCATCCTGCAGGAAACCCTTGTACAGCGTGAGGAAGCATCTGCAGAGCAAGAAGGGGGCCTGAGAGCCCAGGGCAGGTTTTGATCTTACTTCCTCATTGACTTAAAACACTGTGGAAATTGTTGCTGCCTGCATATGAGCAGCAGTAATAATCAGCCTCGTCCTCAGCCTGGAGCCCAGAGATGGTCAGGGAGGCCGTGTTGCCAGACTTGGAGCCAGAGAAGCGATTAGGGACCCCTGAGGGCCGATTACTGACCTCATAAATCATGAGTTTGGGGGCTTTGCCTGGGTGCCGTTGGTACCAGGAGACATAGTTATAACCCCCAATGTCACTGCTGGTTCCAGTGCAGGAGATGGTGACTGACTGTCCAGGAGACCCAGACGCGGAGGGAGGCTGAATCAAGGCAGACTGAGCCCAGGACCCTGGAAAGGGAGAAACACAGTCTAGTGAGTCAGTGCTGGGCCCAGGTGAGCCTGAGGAGCAGGAGACCAAGGATCAACCCAGAGGTCCCTGTGGCCCCTTCCCTGGAGGCATCACCTGTGCCCTGAGTGAGGAGGGTGAGGAGGAGCAGAGCCCAGGCCATGGTGGTGACGTCCTGAGAGCGCTGCCTCCTGAGACCCCAGCACTGGGCCTGCCCCCCAGCCCTGTCTTATCCCCTCTGCCTCAGAGAAGGGCGGGACCTCCATGCAAATCTGCATCCTGAGCTCCTCTTCTCACCCCACCCTCACTTGGGCCTGGGCTTAGAGACTTCTGCTTCCCTTGACAGCGGGGCTCAGCCAAGGAGACTAAAGTCCCTGATTGTCTATTCTGATGACAGGAAGTTGATTTCTTTGCACGTGATTTGCTCAGGAGAGAAAAATCTGCTGAAGCCCCTCACCTGAGTGAGCTCCTGGCCCTCAGTGTCTTTGCTGTGTGGTGCCTGTGTCTCTGTGACCCTCCAGGCCTGGGCACACCTCGAAGTAACCTCTTTCTGGCACTCATTGCCAGGTTCTCTCTATTCTCAGGAAATGGGGCTGCTCAACCCCAATGGAAGCCTCTGCTGGGTGGCGTTGGTCCCTGGTCTGCCCAGCGGCAGCCTCGTCCCATCCCCACTCCCATGCTTTGTCCTGAAGCATCTGCACCATCGAATCCCTGGAGCACATCAGCCACCCCAGGCAGTGCACCCACATCCACACGGGCACATGTGGGTGGGACCCTGTGAAGGGAACAAGGAGCACCAACCAGGGCCACAGTCCTGAGCCCGAGTCCACTGCTCCCAATCCTGCCCCTCCCACTTACGAGCAGGTGACTTGTCCTTCCCAGCCTCTGGTTCTCAGCCTGATAAATGGAGACCACAGAGTCCATTCTGCATACAGGTGATCCATGGGGATATGAGCCAGCAGGGAAAAGGGAAAGTCTGCTAACAGGCCTTTCTATGTGCACCAGAGTGATATTATCATGAAAGGTTTATTGAAAGATTTACTTCCATTTTACTGTGATTTATGTGTCAGGTCACAGAGACGCATGTTTCCTGCTTTCTTACTTTCCCCCATCTGAGCACATCCTCAGGACAACCTAAAGCTGACCTCTCTCAACCCTTCGACACTGAAGACACACAGACATTCAATAAATACATTTTTATTTTTTCCTCCAAATGCTTTTAATCTTTCTTCATCTTTCCCCATTGCCTATGATGCAACTCTTTTAATGTTGCATATTAAAATAACTATTAAGGGATTCAGGTTCTATTTAAATATTGTAACATACACTATCCTGTCTTCCCATCTAGATTGAGCTATAAAACCATGACAAGTGCATGGAGCAGCTATTTGAGCACCAGGAAAGCAAATGGTACGCAGCAGTTTGGGATGGCCCCAGCAGATGAAATACAACAGAGTCAGTGTGAGACTGCTGGATTTCCTCACTGTCCCCTGGCTGGGACTCCAGACAGCCCCAAACCTGAAGGGGCACAAGCCTGAAAACAAAAAGAAGTCCAGAAAGCCCTCTTGTTCAGGATCGAACCTGGGAAAGAAAACTTATTTGGCTCAAAGTGAAGGCTCAGTCCCCTGCACAAGCAAGTGGTTCACACCTGTGTTCTCATCTCTCTTATACCAGCGCCTCTCCCTGGGTTCACACTGATGTCCTATGGATGGAGACGGGGCTTCCTGCACCAGGTCACTCTACAGCCCCTGTAACCTGAAGCCGTGCAGACCAGCCTTGTTCAATCACAATATGATGTGAGCCTCATGGGAATCCCACTGTCTAGTCATCACATTATAAATACAAAGAGAAGAAGTCAATGAGTTTAAATAATATATTTTATTTACCTAGCATATCAAAAAGAGTATCATTTTCATATATAATCTAAGTACCATTATTTATGATATATACTTTGCATGGCTATTGCTATTACTTTTTGAAGAATCTTGGAGATTGTGTGGCTGATGGAGATGTGAATGGGTTTCCTGTTGACAAGGGTGGGGTGTGGTGGCTTTTTAGGTGTCAACTTTGATAGGCTGGAGGAGGGGTGGAAAGAATGATTTTTTACACAGGATGTGGAGGGTGGAGGTAGGCAGTGTCCATACTTAAGCTCACCCTGTGGGTGCATCTGTGGTCCCTGCATGGGGTGAGGCTGCTCCTCCTGCCCCAGGTTTCCCTGCAGGGAGGTCTGACTCCAACTCTCCCTCAGACCCCAGAGCACCTGGTAAGTCAGGCTCCCTTCTCATTCCATACAAATGCAAGAAACACTCAGCTCTCATTGGGCATTTGGATACTCATAGTGCTAATTTAGGAATAAACAGGTGCTTTCCAGCATACAGTGGCCTCCTGAAGTCCCGCATGGCCCATGTTGGGGATGGCTGGTGATCTTAATTGGGTTCCCTGGAAGCAGACTCTGAGATGAGGAATTGCATGCACAGAGGATGTGAAAGGAGGTGAGGGAGGCAACACTGGGCAGGAGACCCCGACCCTCATTGAGGTCTCAAGTCTTTCCTACAGAAAGCTGTGGAGCTGGGAGGATTTTCAGGTCTTCCTATATTGAGGCAGAGTCGAGAACTCGGCCTCAGGCAGTCATGAAATCTAACCTCACTGAGAGAGGGCATAGACCTGGAGGAGTCTGTTTTCTGCACCGAACAGCACTTTCCAGTGAGGACACAGCTCTGACCTGCCAGAAGCTCCCAGTAGTGCTTAGTGGGTGAGCTCAGAACAGGGGATCTGGGCAGATCCAACAGTGTCTACTCCATTGGTGTTTCTCTAAAGAATGACAGGCTTACCACAGGAGCCTGAGCTGGGCAGTTCTGGGGACTGATCTAGGACATTTGGGGCAAGGACTGGCCTGTCACCACCTATGGAAATCCAGAGACAACTGTGGATGTCTACCTCAGTCTGATCTTCCATGCAGGCCCTATTTTCCCAAGTCACAGCTGAGTCACCAAAACACCAGTCCATCCTGATCACATCACCCTAAATGAACTACTGATGCACTTTCTGCAGACCCC
Organism: Gorilla gorilla gorilla; assembly: GCF_029281585.2. Classification (NCBI taxonomy): domain Eukaryota; kingdom Metazoa; phylum Chordata; class Mammalia; order Primates; family Hominidae; genus Gorilla; species Gorilla gorilla. The sequence continues at coordinate 20,304,158 of NC_086018.1, read as the reverse complement.
GCCTGAAGGACTGGAGGGAAGGACAGGCTGGGGGCAGAGATTAAAGAGAATTTAACCAGATCTGCTTAAGGCTTTGTTCATAGTCCTCCTTGAATTAGAGAAAGAGGGTGACATAGATGGCAAAAGGGTTTGTGTCTCACTTCCTCATCTGCCTGTGTCACTGTGTGCAGTGCTGCTGTCCTACACCTGACAGTAATAGTCAGCCTTATCCCCGGCTTGGGCTCTGCTGATTGTCAGGGTGGCCGTGTTCCCCGAGTTGGAGCCAGAGAATCGCTCAGGGATCCCAGAGGGCCGGTTGCTATCCCTATAGATGACCAGCACAGGGGCCTGGCCTGGCTTCTGCTGGTACCAGTGCACATTTTTACTTCCAGTGTTGTTTCCCCCACAGGTAATCCTGGCCGTCTGTCCCAGGGCCACTGACACTGAGAGTGGCTGAGTCAGCTCATAGGAGGCCACAGAACCTGCAAGAAAAGGGTAGAGAATAGAATAGACTTGAAACTGAGAGGCTCAACCCAACAATGCCTTCCCACCTGCCTGGCCTGAGTTTCAGGAATAGAAGTGTCCTCAGGGGACCATGAGCACAGAAGAACAGTGTGGGGGGATTTCACCTCCAGCAGCCCCTCCCCCTGCAGCAGGATGATGAGCATCCTGCACACCACAGGCAGGGCCCTGCTGAGATCACTGTCAGGCCAGGCTGGACCCAGAGCCTTGGAGCTGGGTAGGTGGCTGGGACACTGGGGGCAGCACCTGTAAAGTGAGCAAGGAGGCTCAGAAGGAGAGCGGTCCAGGCCATGGCTGCGGCACCCCCGATGCTGCTTCCTGAGGCCCAGGCTGGGCAGGTTCCTTCCAGCCCTCTCTTATCCCCTTGCTGAAGAGAGCAGCCTGTGATGCAAATCAGCAGAGTCAAGGGCTGCTACTGGAGGAGCTTTATGGTTTCCAGAGAAGGGCTTAGCCCCAAAGGATGCAGAGAGGGGGAGGAGTGGCCTTGCACTCTCACCGTCAGCCTACAGGATCTCCTTTACAAACTGGTTCCACAGTCTCTGCAGATATCTCCACACCACGCTGTGCTCAACCCGACTCCTGGGCTCACTTGGTCATGGTAGAGCTCATAAGTGACTTTGGGTGTTTTTCCTAGGATACATGAAGCCCTTCCTATGTGATTGTCCCTAACTGTTGCAGGAGGTGGCCATAGAGTCACAGTGGTGATGGGGAAATTATCTGGGTCCCCAGTCCCCTCCTCCATTCCATTCTGGCTCAGGAGGGAGGTGGTGAATTTTGGTCTAGGCCTCTAGATGTATCCTGATCATGAATAATTTGTGCCAGAGAGGAGATTTTGGGTGTAGGCCTAAATCCGTTTTTGAAGACACTTTCCAGAACCTAATGCAAGGACCCTCTATCCACACTCTACAGGTGGCAGCACGTGCCTTGGATAGGTACAGATCCCACCCCAGGGCGCAGCTCCTCAGTGCTAGAGAAGAATAAAATTTCTTGGTTGCCAAGTGCACATGGAGTGTTGGAAGATCCATGGGATGCGGTAAGTTTCTTCGTTGGCTGTGAGCTCGAGGGCAGGTCATAGATGCTGTGCCTCAGTGTCCCCAGGGTGCTGTGAGGACCAAGGACAGATAAGGAGGTCAAGAAAATGTTTGCTCCATGAGAGAATGAGAGGGGTCAGCAAACTGCAAGACCCCTGGAAGTGAATGTTTATTATGACTAAGTTGTCTTCAGTTGCTGGGGAAAACAAATCAAGGAATTAAAAAGTTAATTAAGTCAACAGAAGGTTAATGAGCAACTATTTTGTGCCTCACAAGGAAATCGAGACCTGTGATTTGGCAGCTTTCCCAGGAGACAGATGGGAAAGCCCAGGGACAGTGGAGATGGGGAGCAGCCAGGGAAGAAGAAGCTGCTGTGTCTACAGGACAGGGGCTCCCAGAGCAAACGGCAGGGAGGGGGACACGTGTCACCTCAGGAAGGACACTGTGCGTGACAGGGACAGCATTTTAGCACAACTGGGTGTGTGAGGAGAGGGTGTGTGGGGAAGTCAAGTGCCTGGACCTTTGTCAGGGAAATAGGAGCATCTACAAGAGCTGAAGATAAAATTTGATGCTAGAATTTTTACATCAGTGTCAAGGACAACACTCTAGAAAAAGAAGGACCTATTTTCCCTCCAGGTGTCAGGTCGTGGTCACTGACCCTCCCTGCATGTCAGCATCTCCCTGATGCCCAGGTCCACCCCATCCCGAGGTGGCTTTCACAGGCGACTCTTTGCTGCCCCCCTGGTGGCTGCTCCATACTGACTGCTGGAGGCTCATGGGCCTCCTGGGTCCAGGCATAGGAACAGAACCTGCTGCTCAGGTTCCTGATGCCTTGATCCGTGGACTGCTGGCCCCTGGGGAGGAATTCCTCTTCTCTGTGTGGCCCCTGCCTGACTCAAGACCAGGTAAAAGGGGCTCAGCTTACCCATGAAAATACAAAAAATACAGAAACAATGAAAGCAAACCCCCATCATATTGGAGAAGAGTAACCTGGAACAGGAGTGTGAGGGGAAGAGTCTGCCGTGTGTGGGGATCTGAGAGGACAGCAGCAACCTGAGGGGATCTGGGACCCAGACCAGTCCCTGTCTGATTTGATATTGTCTTGTAAGTGAGGAGCTGGGGGCAGGTGTGTGGTGCGTTAGGTGTGCGGAGGGAAATTTCTTGCTTATGCTCAGCATCTGGGAGGGGCTGAGTGCACACACTCCCTGTTGGTCTCCAGGATGCAGTCGCTGAGGCTGGGACTGATTAGACACAAGTGGGCTCAGCCCTCTCACTTGTTCCTGCTTACCTGGGGCTGAAGCCACTTAGAGTGGTGGTTAATCCGCCTCCACACTTCTCTCCCGGTGTCCAACATGCAGCCACGGGAAAATTAAGCTTCTGTTACTTCCACTGATCCTGGGTCACCATCAATGCACCAGCACAAGCAGGTTGACTGTTTTCTGGAAAGTTCTCTGGCAATTTTCCTTTTGTTTCAGTCGTGCAGAGCTGACTGATGGGGCACCTGCCTTTCAGAGGATACCTGTTTGCTACCAGGCTCTTACTCTAGAGGAAGACAGAGCCCTTGGCATAGCTGGGGTGTCTGCTGTGCCTGTGGGTAAGTAGGTGTTTGTAGAGAACAGGTTTTCTTGAATGTCACCATGCTTCACAGCACCTCCACACCATGGTATCACTAGGTCCTCAGTGATCCTGTGATTCCTCCTGCTCTGGGCAAAACCTTCTGCTACTAATTAACTTGCTTCCTCAGGCTGTTCCCAGAAAGTCACTTTGTGAACCTGAGTTTATTCCTCAGTTTGTTTTGAGAGTTAATAGCTATTAAGTCTCACTCACCTTCACCTGTGTAATGGCTGATTGGCAGTGAAGGGCTTCCTCTTACAGAGCACCTGCCGAGTGCTAGTGGCTGGGTGGTGGAGATGTGGCACTGGAAATTCCATCTGCAGAATGAACAGCTCCTTCAAGTTCCAAATCCATCTATAGACATTGGCCGCATACACGTCAGTGCATAAGGTCATCATCGGCTGCTATCTTTCCTCCATCGACTCAGTCCCCAAAAGTCATAATGCCCTTCCCTTTGATGGTCAAAACATAAAATGGACTCAACACTGGAACGAGGTTCTACTGCACACAATGAACGTGGTCCAACTGTGCACCAGGAACTTGAGTTCTTGAGTTTTCTTGTGGAACTTTTTGCAAAATGTTTCATAAGCCTCGGCTTCCAAGGAATACTGTTGGATCAGAGAGACATGGCAACCAAATGTGAGCATGGGAAACTTCAGGGTCCTGAAAGGCAAGGAAATTAGGCAACTATAAGAATCATTCTTGGGCAGCTGGAGAATATGATTATGGTCTGCATAGAAGAGTGCTATTAATATTCTCACTTGTGATAGAGAGAGAGAGAGAGAAACAAAAAGACGACTATGGCAGAGTGTCCACAGTTACCCCATCTAGGAAGAGGATGTGTATATATATATGCGCTTGTGACAGTAATCTGTTAACTTTGATGTATACGCATGATTTCACCAAAAAGCAGTTGTACTCTTAAAGAAGGAAACAAAAAGACTAAGAGATTCTAAGTGAGAAAAGAAAGCCCAGTGAACCTGGCCCTAGGGCCTGGGATGAGAGATCCCTCCTGGAAGAGGGTGCCAGCCTCACCTAGCAGGACCTGCCCCCTGTGCCTGCAGACCCGGGATATGGAGCAGAGGGGCAAGTCCTGCACTTGGCACCAAGGACTTCTTAGTGAGCTCCTCAGAAAGCAGCCCAGAGCCCAGAGATAAAATCCTAGCTATCAGGGAGCTGGAGGCACACCTAGTCAGGTCAGACAGGTGCTGGGAATTTGGGGACTGGGAAAGGTCAGTGTTCCCTGAAGACAGTCCCCAGGTGGGACCAAAGGTTGGGTCTGCACTTCCTCTGCAGTTTCTGTGAAATGTCAGGACAGGAAGGATCCTGGGGCCCATAGGGGCTGGGTCTCCTGTCCTCCTCAGGCCTCAGGTGCCCCATTAGAATGTGGGGTCAACTCATCTAGGAAACCAGAGGAGACACGGCTTCTACTAAGCTGTTTCTACGCAAGGAAAAGAGGAATTCCAGTAGGATTGCACCGTGTGAAAAAGCTCTCTCCTTCCCTGTGTGACGTGTAATTACACATGGAGCCATGTGACACTATATGGATTCCTGAAGTTCTCATGTGTTCTACAAACCTGTAAAAGGTCCTTGCAGCTTCAACGAGCTTCCCCCTGTACAGGTTTTATTGAATGCATGTAGGCCCTGAGAGTATGGAAAAGCTGTTAGGAATCTCCAGCCCTGCAGGGGCCAGGTTAGGACCAGAGAGGACACCTGATTCTGAGGCCTGACCTACAGCTGCTCAGAGGGCAGGTAAGAATGAGAGGCAGGCCGAGGTGGGACAGTTTGTTGCAAGTCCCCATCTGTTTTTTTCACTGTGAGTCCCAGCCAGCTGCCCCCACTGTCACAATCTGAGGCACAGTAAGTCAGCTTTGTCCCTGGCCTGGGCACTGCTGATGGTCAGGGTGGCCATGTTTGCTAGTTTGTGGCCTAAAAATTAAGCAGAGGTCTCTGAGGGCTGGTTGCTGTTATACTAGAGGACCGACATTGAGGCCTGGCTGGGCTTCTGCTTGTTCCAAAATGCGTGTTTATTCCGAGGTTATCTCCAGAGCATATGATCATGGTCATCTGTCCCAGGGCTACAGACACTGAGGGGAGCTGTCCCTGCATGTAGGAGGCCCAGGGCTGTGCAGACAGGAGGGTAGAGAGGGGTTGATGACAGAGACCCATTCCCAGAAGGTCCCAACACCGAGGCTGTGCCTGGTCTGAACTGAGGGTTTGGGCTGGCCATTTACGGAGCAATTTATTGAGTGGTTTAATGGAAGGTCTTTCACTCTAAGTAAAATGTCTCTTAAAACATTTCCACACTATTGTCTTACAAATTTCCACAATTGAAATCACTAATGTTTCCTGTTCTCAATATAAAAATAGATTTCTCTTAGTTGTGCTAAAACTGAATTGGATACCAAGATGTGGTTGACAGGAACCCAGGGTAGGCAGGGGCCAAGTAGTGGCATTTTAGTGCCTAAGACACTGGGGCTTGGTTACACTAATGCATAGCTGAGCCAACAAGGCATCAGAATAATCAGACAAGATCATGGATGTGGTCTAGGTGGTCCTAGTGACCCTAGGGCCTGAGGTAGGCGAGCAACCTCCCCATTGTTATTTTTCTAAATGAGCAGAAAGCTCCATGAGAGGAAGACTGGGGGGGCTCCTGGGCCTCAACAGGGGCTCTTTGTGACTGTGGCCACAGAGCTCACCATGGGACACAAGCTGCCAATGAGCTGGGTGTTATCTGACCCCCAGTCCGAGGTGGCCATTTACAGTGGCCTCCCCATCACATGGCTGGGCTGTACCTGAGACCTGATGGATCAGGTCACAAGGGACAAATAAGTTGCATGAAGAGGTGGCCAGATAGACACAGGCCAACTCCTGCCCCATGGCCATCCTCTCACCTTACAGCCTGGGCCTCCTGAGGGGCTCCCTGGGACCAGCTGCCTAGGAGGAGGCACTTAGACTGGGGTTACAGAGGTTTCTGCAGGACATGCAGCCATCCCTGCTGTGGACAGTGCTAGTATCCCACCTGGCCTCTGGGCTTCCCTGAACAGCAGTGGTGGAGGAACACTCTCCTTAAGGCAGAACTTAGAGCAGTGTACCTGGTTCATGTCATCTGCAAAGAGAGACGGGCAGAGGTTCCTAGTTCATGGGCTGTGACTCAGGGACTTGGAAGATGATCAAGGATGTTCAGGGACACAGGAAATACAATCAGAATATTGATCACAACTATGTCTGAGGGAGAGATGTGTGAAAAGCAGAAAGCATGAGGATATTTATCTCCTATGTGAATATCTTGTAAAGTCTGACATGAGAAGGAATTGATTTTGCTAAACAGGTTGGTAGGATGGGTGACTCTCTGGACACCTGGCAGTCTGCCCCAACCACTGCCATCATTGCCCAATTGGTTCAATAACAAATGCCCTATGGTTGCAGAAAAGGAGGCTGTCCATGGGCTCATCAAAGTGGACTACCACTCACTAGAGCTGACCTGGCTGTAGCTACTGCTGAGTGACCATCTGCCAATGGTGAAGACCAACAGGAAGATCCCTATAGGATGCCTGGTTGATATTAATTTCATTAAAGCTGTTCCTTCATGGCAGGGATAGCTCTTTGCTCTTGCCAGAATACACACTTAGTATAGACAGGGATTTGCTTTCTTTGACTGCAGTGCTTCTGCCAAACCTTTTATCTCTGGATTACAGAATGCTTCACCCACCATGATGGTATTCCACAGGGGGCTTTGACCAAGGAACTCATATCACAGCAAATAAACAGCAACCATGGGCCCATCCTCATGGCATTCAAGTGTCTTACCATCTTCACCAATGTGGCATCTGGCTTATATGAATGGCTTAGTGTCTGCTTGAAGACTCAGTTACTGTGGCAGCAGGATGGCAAAAACATGTAGGGTTGGGCAATGTCTTTGAGGATGGGGCATGCGCTGTACAGCAGTGCCCAATATGCAGTACTATTTCTCCCACAGTCAGGATCCATGAGTCCAGGAATCAATGAATAAATTGTAGTGGCTCCACTCAAAAACGTCCTTAGTGATCCATGAGCAAAATTTAATGTCCTCCCCCACAACCTTGGGCTCTGTGAGTCTAGAGTCTTAGTTGCACTGGAGAAATGCTTCTTCCAAGAGATAAAACAAGGACTGCATTGAACTGAGAGCTGAAAGTTTCCCCTGTCGCTCTGGGCTTTTCATGCCTGCATGGATGTCCCGCTGTGTCTGTCTTTCCACTCATACTCTCCATTCACAACTCAAACCGTGGGCAAGGAAACACAGGGCAGTCTGGCCCTGCCAGGCCCAAATCCACTCCTGACTCATTCCTGCAAAGTCTGCCGAGAGGAGTGGAGGGAAAAGCAGCTTAATGATCTCCTAACCAGGTGAACTCTGCCAGACCTGCTTATGGGTTTGTCCACAGCGGTCCTGGGGCTGGAGGGAGAGGGTAAAATAGATGAAGAAGGGGTTTGTGTCTCACTTTCCCATCTGCCAGTGTCACTGTGCTATGATTACCACTGCTGTCTGTTGAGTAACAGTAGTAGTCAGCTTCATCCTCCACCTGGGCCCCACTGATAGTCAAGGTGGCCATTGTCCCTGAGCTGGAGCCAGAGAATCTCTCAGGGATCCCAGAGGGTTGTTTGCTGTCCTCGTAGATGACCAGCACAGGGGCCTGGCCTGGCTTCTGCTGGTACCAATAAGCATATTTTTTTGGCAATGCATCTCCAGAGCAGGTGATCCTGGCTGTTTGTCCTGGGGACACTGACACTGAGGGTGACTGTGTCAGCTCATAGGAGGCCTCAGAGACTGCAAGGAAAACAGGAGAGGGGGCTTGAAGATCAAGAGCCCATTCCCAGGGGTCCCACCCTAAGACTGTGTCTGGGCTTTGCACAGGGTTCAGGGCAGGGCCAACTTGGGGTCTATGGGGACTGAGCCTGGGGCAGGGCCTGGGAGCAGCACCTGTGCAGAAAGTGAGGAGGGGGAGCAGGAGAGGGGTCCAGGCCATGGTGAGACACCCAGAGCTCTGCCTCCTGAGCCCACAGCACAGCTGGGCTCCCCAGGCCTCTCTTATTCCTTCCCAGGCCCTATGGGGCAGTAAGTGCTTGGTGTTCATGCAAATTTCTATCCTCTGGGACTCCTCATTGAAAGATGTCACTCAAACTAGCTGTGGGGGCAGCACAGGTGATTGAAGAAGGAGTTGGGTCTTTGGTCAGAAAATTAGCCTCGACCTCTGAGGCCTGTGATCACAGTCACCTTCCTGGGGACTGGCCATATGACCACTGTCCCAAACCTCTCTGACCTGTGGTCTGTCCTGGGCCAGGCTCAGCAGGGCTGTGGGCCTTCTAGAAACCTGGCTTGGGGCTGAGTTTGGCCCTGCTGAGAGATCATTGATGAAACCTGACTCAGCAGCAGGTGGACCAAGAACCCACCATATTCCCCCTCCCTCATCTCCTCTCTGGGTCCCCCAGCATTACTTAGTCCCATCCTGGTCATTTCATCTAAATAATGTACTGTGTCGTCAGGATACTTGTTAATTATTTCAGTAGGAGTAGGTGGTTCATTTACGCAACCACACACCCTTGTGGCATCATCTGGACGTCTGCTCTCATTTCAGCCATGGTGCCGCTCCTTTTAGGCCATCCCCCTTCCCCACATAGATCAGCCATTGCCATCCTCAGCTCTTCCATTATTTATTTATTTTTTCCTATGAGTATTTTGTGTAAACTTGTAAAAGGCCCCAGAAAAGCATCGGGGTTCTCAGTCCAGTGTGTTTTTCTGGTGCTTTTTACAAGTTTACATGAAATATTGATGGGAAATTCAACTTTAGGCCCGGTGGTCTCTGCAAATATCCCAGGGACACAGCCTTTGCACAGAGTGTGAGCTCTGGATGGTGGGTGGTCCCTGGTCTCTGCAATGCAGCAGACTCTTGTCACTGAGCCAAGGACAGCCTTGTGGTCAGAGCTCTGGCCTGAATCAGGTGAGAATCCCCTTCCCTCTGGAGAGCATCTCCTCTAGGAGGCCGGGGATGCCCCACCCAGGAACCGGGGCCCTGAATGTGCCGCCCCACCCACCTGAGACTCCCCTGCGCACAGGAGCTGCCCCCTGAGTCAGAGTCAGCCTCGAGCTAGAAGGAGAGGCAGAGGGAGGAGGGGTCAGGTGTCCCTGGAAGTGCCCAGGACAGGGTTCAGCTCCCCAGGACACTGCTGGAGAGGGAGGGGCGAGGCCCTGAGAGTGGCAGGACGCTCAGATGGCCATCCTGGGTGAAGGACTTGAGCCCTGGGAGCCCCATCCTCTCACACTGGGCCCCCTCCTAGAGCACCTCAACCTTGGGGCATCTTCCAGGGAATTCCAGCACTGTGGGAGCTGCCCAGGCTGACATCTGGGCCCAGGTGCCTCCAGCTGCATTTCCCAGGTGAGGCTCTCATTGTGCCCCGGCTCCTGTCAGTGTCCTGGGTGATGCTGTTTGAGTCTGACCCTCAGAACATGGTCGCTGTAACCAGAAGCAATAGGATGGACTGTCCTGACTTCCAATCCTAGGACTGAACCTTGGACACCTGTAGACCTCCCAGGGCTGCCTACCCCTTAGGCTCCACCTGGGCAGCCCCAGCCTCTGGCTGCTCCTGGCTGCAGCTCTGCTGTCCCCTGCTGGTGGACAAGACTGAGCCTAGGAGAGCTCTTCTCCTCCGGGTGACCCCTCAGCACCTGTCATCTGGGAGGGTGGGGACAAAGGAGTCCAGCCTCACTTTGAGCCAGTGTGATCCACTGTGGTTTTCTCATGTCAGCACAGAAAGGTCATGTATATGGTTTCAGGAAGGTGGGCAGGTGCAATTCCCATAATGGAGTCTTGTGCTGAAATGTTGTTCTTTGGTCCATGATTTTTGATTGCGGGCTGGAGAGTGCAGGGTAAGCTGTAGCTCTTCTGTGATAAACATAAAAGTCCAGAGAAATGCAGCGACACCTCATGGGGACCCTCAATTCCTAAATATATGGGAACTAAGACTGGTGCCCCCATTTTATAGGAAAAGCTGCATTGAATTTGGGAACACCTGATGTTTCTATCACTAAACCTTAGTTGTGTACTTAAGTCATTATCATCATCATCGCCATCTTCTTCTATGACTGTTATTTTTATTTCATCACACACTGTTAACAATCTGTGGTGGGAGGATTTCTACACTATCCTTGTCTGTTGTTTTGAGAAAATTGCGAGTATCTTGCTAATACATCTGGGAACATGCTTTCCCACACTCCAGAAAATGCCCCCAGAGATGGACAGGACCCCACCAACCTGTGTCCACCCTCTGAGATTCACTTATTCCATCTTTAACTAACAGGTTCTTTTTGTGTCTTTTTGGATTTTTTTTCTTTTTTTAGAAAAGAATTTCTTAACTGCAGTATAAGCCTCCCAGTTTTAAAGATAAAATTGAGGCCAAGAGAACTAATGCCCAGGATAACAAAGAAAAGTTGTGGCAAGTCCAGTTGTTCCTGTACCTTGAAACTTGGTTCAATGTGTTTATTCACTTTGTTAGTTTTTCTGTGCGTGTATTCTTTGGGATATTGTACATTTAGAATCGGGTTCTGTGCAAATAGGGACGATTTTACTCCTTCATTTCCATTCTAGATACCTATTATTTCTTTCTTTGCCTAACAGCTTTGACTAAAACTTCTGTACAAAGTCAAATAGTAATTGTGGAGGCAGGAGTCCTTGTTTCGTCCCTGATCTTAGTAGGGAAGCTTTAACTCTTCCACCATTTAATGTGATGTACACTGTAGCTTTGGGTAAAGGTCCTTTATTAGTTTGTAGAAGTTTCCTTCTATTCCGAGTTTGCTGAGTGTTTTTTCTTTATTTGAAATCAGGAAAATGTGGTGAATTTTGTGAAACACTTTTTCCGCATCTACTCAGATGATCATACACTTTTTCTGTCACTCTGTTAATATATATTACATTGATTCATGTTCTTATGTAGAGCCATCTTTGAAATCCTTTATTCCCCTTAACTTAACGTTGGATTTGGTTTGCTTTTATTTCATTGAGGATTTTTGCATGCTCATTCTTAAGGAATATTAGCCTTTAGTTTAGTTTTTTTTTTTTTTTAATACTATCCTTGTTTGCCTTTGGTGTCAGGGTAATGCTAGGGTCTTCGAATGTGCTGGGAAGTACTTCCTCCTAATCTATTTTGGGAAGAGATTGATTATGATTGATATCAATTCCTTTTTAAATTTAGCAGAATTACCAGTGAGGCCATCTGGTTTTGAGTTTTTCTTTTCTGGGAAGTTTCCATTGCTGATTTACTTCCCTTATTTTCTATATTTCTGTTGATTTTTTTCTCTTTTTTCTTGAGTCAGATTGGCAATCTGCATTTACTATGAATTTGCCCATATCTTCTAAGATTTGGCATACAATTGCTTATGTGTTCTTCTATTATAATTATAATTTAAATTTCCATAAGCTTTGTACTATTGTCCCAAATTTCTGATTTTACGTATTTGTGTCTCCTGTCTTACTATCTTTTTTTTTTTTTTTTTTTTTTTTGGAGACGGAGTCTTTCTCTGTCGCCCAGGCTGGAGTGCAGTGGTGTGATCTCTGCTCACTGGCAAGCTTCGCCTCCTGGGTCCATGCCATTCTCCTGCCTCAGCCTCCCGAGTAGGTGGACTACAGGCACCCACCACCACGCCCAGCTAATTTTTTTGTGTGTGTTTTTAGTAGAGACGGGGTTTCACCGTGTTAGCCAGGATGGTCTTGATCTCTTAATCTCGTGATCCACCCGCCTCAGCCTCCCAAAGTGCTGGGATTACAGGCGTGAGCCACCATGCCCGGCCTAGATGGTCAATAAAAGTGGAGAAGTGAAGTCTCCAAGTTATATTATAGATCTATATATATTTTTTTCAAATTGGTCTTCCTTTATGTATTTTGAAGTGCTATCCCTTGGAGCATAATTATTCTATCTTCTTGACTAGTTCATTATTTCATCAATTATAACGCCTTTCTTTGTCTCTTGTAAGCATTTTTAACTTGAAACCTATATTGTCTGAAATTACTTTAGCTACCCCAACTCTCCTTTTGTTACTATTTACACCTTTCCTTTTGTATTTGGCTTTTGATGCTTTGATCAGAATGTGTCTCACTGCGGATTTCAGTTTAACTTGCTTGGAGTTTATTGAGCTCCTTGAAAGTATAGATTCTAATCTTTCATCAAACTTAGAAGTTTTGAGCTATTTTTCTTTATGTATTTTATCTTTCCTTTCCTATTTTTCTTCTCTTTCTGAAACTCCCATAAAGCAATATTGATATGTTTGATGTTGTCTCATATGTCTCTTAGGCTTTGTTCATTTCATTTATTCTTTTCTAAAAAAATTTATGCTCATCCTGTGGAATTTCAATGATGTATCTTCAAGTTCACTGATTATTCTTCTGTCTGCTCACACCACTACTTAACTCCTCTGGTGAGATTTTGATTTCAGCTATTGAACTTTGCAGTTTCAGTATTTCTGCTTGGTTCCTTTATAAAACTTGTCATTATTGATATTTCATGCTTGTTCAAACATCATTTCCCTGCTTTCCTTTAGTTCTGTTTCCATGGAGTCCTTTTGCTTTTTGAACATATACGGGCAGTTCATTTGAAGTATTTGTGTAGCACGTGCAATGCCTGTGCTTCCTCAGGAATGCATTCAGTTGATTTATTTCTTTCCTTTTAGTGGGTCTTGCTTTCTTTTACGTTTGTCTGCTTTGTAAACTTTTCTTGAGATCTGGGTATTTTGGATGTTATGATATTGTCACTCTCGAAATCAGATTGTCTCTCTTCTCTGCCTTGGCTGATGTTGCTTGCTGAAAGGTGCTGTTATTCAAATGCGCAGTGACCTTTCCAAAATATTTTCGTAAGGACCAGCTTCCTTGTCAGAGTGATCCACGCAGTTTCCATTCAATTATTTCCATGGCCAGAAATTGACCTGACAGGGATTATTTTATGTCTCTCTCTTCATCAGCACATCCCTGAATACTGCAAATGTGGGACAAGATTCTATTGTTTTATGAGAGTTAATTTTATGACTCTTGCCACTTCAAGTAATTTCACAGGAGGGACCATCTGCTGGAGCATCCTGCTCCACCATCTTCCATGATGCCACCCTGAGAGCAGGTATTCTTGTCTTTTTTGTGCACCAATAAATCTCCGTCACCTGAACACTATATGAGACAGTTCAGTGAATTGGTTTAAATTCATATTTGTTTAATGTGTAAGTAAATGTAATAGAATTTATAATACTTTTTATCCATTTCCCATGAGTCAGGTGCTGTGATAGCAATGTTTTACATATGCAGTTACCTTTCTTTTAATTTTCATATTTTATTCAATGTGTATGTCTTCAAATTTGTTCATGGATGTCTTAGCCAGATTTATGATTTTTAAAAGCCAAAATATAATGTCTCACTAAATCCACTGAACCAGTGGAGGGACTTCATGTGGTCACCCACTGCTCCCATGGCATCCATGAGTGTGGCTTTAACTCTGCCTTTTTTTTTTTCCTTGATTAGTGTTGGAAAATCATAGGTGACCTTTTGTCAGGAGAATAAAGTATCAAGAACCATGACTGGAAATTTTCCTCTCTCAAAAGAAGCAATGGGAAATTCTACAATTAGAGTTGTTCATTTTGATATCTCTCTCTCACAGACCTACAAAATAAATACACAAAAAAACAGTAAGAATATATATTTGAACTGTCAGCCAACTTAGGCTAATTGAATTTGTAGAAAACTACACCTACAACAGCAGAATAAACATTGCTATTTCAAATACACAGGGAACATTTTTCATGATACTTCCCGTTCTAGGCCACAGAACAAATATTAACAAATTTGAAAAGATGAAGCTCATGCAAGGTATGATTTAATGCAGAATTAACTAATTAAATGGAATTGATACATGATGAGCTGTGGTAAATCTTCAATTTTTTGGAAATGAAAGAAGATAAAACTACATATTTCATAAGTCAAAGAAAAAAATCACAACAAAATTAGAAAATACTGAACTTTTAAAACACAAAAACAAATGTATTAAAATTTAAAAAATAGATATAAGTAAGTAGTTTTAAATAAATCTATTGGATTGAATGTTTGGCAGTGGAAAGAAGCAAGATCTAAAATAAACTAAGGTTCTACCTCATAAATCTAAGGAAAAGGAGAGCATTGAAATTCAATTTAAATAGAGAAAAGGTATTAATATAGTTAAGAGCCAAATATCAATGAAATAGAAAACAGGAAAACAATAGAAAACCTCAAAAAATGACTTAAAAAATACAATCTATGGATATGTTCCTTGTTTTTCTTTCCCTTTCTCTGTCTCTGTTTTTGATTGTTTTAAAAAATGGTTCCTTTCTATCTTCATGCTGGCTTAAGTGATGGTTAATTTTAAGTGGCACATTGACTAGGATGTGGTTCCAGGTTGATTTTGTCCAATACAAATATGGAAGTTTATGTGAAGATATTTTCCAGATGTGACTCACATTTAACTCAGTAGACTTTGTATAAGCAGATTACTCATCAAAATGTGGTGGGCCTCATTAATGAGTAGAAAGTGTATAGAGCAGGCCAGGCCTGGTGGCTCACACCTGTAATACCAGCACTTTGGGAGGCCAAGGAGGCAGGAGGATCACTTGAGGCCAGGAGTTCAAGACCAGCCTGGTCATCACGGAGAAACCCGGTCTCTACTAAAAATACAAAAATTAGGTGGATGTGATGGTGCACACCTGTAATCCCAGCTACCTGGGAGGATGAGGCACAAGAATCACTTGAAGCTGGGAGGTGGCGATTGCAATGAGCTGAGATCGCACCACTGTAACCCAGCCTGGGTGACAGAGTGAGACTCTGTCTCAAAAAAAAATAAAAATAAAAAAAAATAAAAGAAAGTGTTTAGGTGTTTAGAGCAAACAGTGAGGATTTCTTAAGTCCTGTATTGCTGAATTCAGGCTCAGGACTGCAACATCAACTCTTACCTGAATTTCCAGCCTTCAGCCTGCCCAAGAGATTTTTATCCTTGTCAGACAGGACAATCCTATGAACCAATTTCTTCTTTTAAGTTTCTCTCTCTCTCTCGATATGCTCACATACATGCATGTGTATATACACATATGTATGTTATACACACATATATATCTTACCAATTTTGTTTCTGTGGATAACCCTAATGTAGCTTATTAGCTGTAATTCTTTTTTGATCAAAAGGTTTGATTTAATGACTACTTTAAGGTTTATGTATATAGAGATCTTGTGAAAGTCTACCTGCAGTTGTTACACATTCCCATATGAGACCTTGATAACATGTTCTTCACCTACCACAGCTTTTGTGCTCTCTTTGTCATATAATTTGCCTTTATTTTCATTATAAATCACAATGTATTTTATTAATTTATCTTTGATCAGTGAACTGTATTTTATTGGCATTAACATAATACAGAGGTTTTCACAAGTATCTATGTAGTTACTGTATCTGATATTTAATTTTTTTATTTCTTTTTTTTTAATAGAGACAGATTCTTAATATGTTGCCCAGGCTGGACTGCAGTGGTATGATCGTACCTCACATCAGCCTCAAACTCCTGTGCTCAAGCAATACTCCTGCCTCAGTCTCCCAAAGTGCTGAAATTACAGACATGAGCCACTGGGCCCAGTCTGATGTTTTCACTTTTTTGTGTAAATTCACATTTCAATGTGACATCACTCTCCTTCTGTCTAGGGATATCCTTTACCCTTCTAATAGCGACAGTCTGGTGGTGAACAATTCTGTGAGTTTTTAAATGTCAGCAAAACTTTCATTTATTCACCATTTTTGAAAAATACTGCATGAAGGGGAATGTGGGGAAAAGTGAATTTGAAAAATAGACCAAGATTTGATTAAGCTTTTCACCAAAGAAGATATACAGATAACAAGCACCTGAAAAGATGCTCAGCCTGATGTTGCTAAGAAAATACAAGTTAAAAAATTGGTAAGAATCGCTACAGATCTATTAGAGTGACTTTAAACAAAAACTGACAATAATATTGAATGTTAATGAGGATGCACGCAACTATAGTTCTCATAAACGGCTGGGGACATGTCAAGATCCATGTTGCCTCCTCAGGCAGAGCCCCATGACAGTCCCCTGAGGCAGGGGCGCAGGGTGCAATGGCACTCGCTGGATGCAGTCATCTCAGCCCAGCCCCTCTCTCAGGGCCCTTTTCCTGCCTGGGCTGTTCTGGTCTCTCCCAGTGTAGTCCCCACAGGCTGGTGTGGTGGAAACAGAATGATGAGTTATCAAAATGGTCTCAATCATGGCCTGCATCTGCCTCTGCCTAGAGGTGTCTTGAGGGAGGACATGTGGGATGATGAAATTTGCAAGGGGGAGAGTCAACATTCTCAGGGTCAATGGAGATGACATAGGGCTTCTCACTCTCAGTCCTTGAAGAGGAAGGGGAGGGGGTATGTTTTGGCCTCACTTCTTTGTCTGTGTCACTGTGGCTCACCCATCTTCACCATCAAACATGTGGTTCTCTCCACAGTGATACTCGGCCTAATCCTCAGATTGGAGGTTGAAGATAATTAAGTAGCACTCAGCCCCAGGGCTGGAGCCCAATAAGTGACTGGGGATCCTGTTCCCCTTGCTGTCGCTGCCATTACTCTTAACCTCCATTATACACTAGGGGGACCTCCTTGGTCTCTGTTGATACTATTCAATGGTGTAGGTGTTGTGCTCACTGCTCAGGGTGCAGGTGACCTTGGCTGAGGCTCACAGCCAGGCAGATGCAGACGGGGGCTGGGTCAGCACAGACAGAGCACAGAGACCTGGAAACATAGAATTTCATGAATGATGCTGAATGCACAGGAGAACTGGAAAGAATGTCACTGAGGACCAGTGCTGGGGGGAAATAGCAGTGAAAGGGTTTCCCTGAATTCCCTGGATGCTCCAACCTGTGGAGAAAATGAAGGGCAGGAGGTAGAAGGAGACACAGGCCGTGGTGGGAGGCACTTCCGAGAGCTCTGATCGAGGCTGCCCAGTGGAGCCTGGACACAACCAGCTCCTGTCTTATCCTCTTCTTGAAGCTCAAGAAGGAAGGAGCATTGAATCCAAATCTGTTCTCTATTCCCAAGCGTGTCTGTCTGAGCTCATAGCTGAGTCCTGGAGCTGATGGCCTCAGGGTAATCATTTCTCAAGGGCAGAAGAAGGGTCAAGTAGGTGTCAGGAATGGAGAGTGGATTGTACTCAAAAAGACTGGACCTGAAAGGAAACATCAGTCACGACCTTTGCACGTGAGCTCTACTGGGGGACTTGGAGTTATTAGCATCCCCAAACCATACACCCACAGTGCCTCCTGCTGTCCACAGGAGGAATGCCGTCCTCCACGTATCACTAGATTATGCAAAACAACTACTTATGAGACCTTAATATATTCAGAGTCTTTGGTGAGTGTTTTATAGTCACAACCGTGACTGGATATTTATAATAACCCTTCCTCAGCCCTATGCTTATGGCATAACCTCTCCTCAAGTTTACTGATGACAGAACCAACATTGAAAGATTACACAATGACAGAAGTGAGTGGAGTCAAGATTCCATGCAGGAGATGCACCTCAGAGCCTGAACTTCAGCTTCTTCCTGCCCTGCTTTCTTTCTTCCCATGAGTCTCCTCCTCCCACCTCATCCCAGGACCCTGGACCCCTCTGATCACAACCCTCTCTTCTTTAATCAGGTGCACTGTCTTTGATGGGTTCTGTGGACAGAGGTAGGGACACTTCCTCTGTTCACCCCATGACAGATAACAAAAAAGCACATGTCAGCAGTGACACTGGGACATCCAGATGTCTGCTTGGCTCCTTGTGCCAGTCATATCCCCAGAAAAATTTGGGATCAGGATTTTATTTCTAAGAAGGTCAAGGCTGTTGAATTAGGACAGCTGTAACATTAGATACTGAAGTCTTTTAATTTAATAAACATAATTGACAAGAAAGTATTCCTTAATTAATATTCTAAGTATATGCATTAGTTTTCAGACCTAGGACTGTTGAGGCTGTGATGAAAGTAATTCAATCACAACATGATGGTGCATTATAAATAGAAAGGACGTGTGAAGTCCTGCGATGATCTCGGAGACAGACAGAAGTCTCTATGTGCTGATTTCCTGGAGTTTGGTCTAAAGAGACAACTGAGATAAGATGAGGCCACAGGTCACCAATACGCCTGCTCCTGTACTTGGCTGAGCACATCACTCACAGTTCCTCCACACACTTACCAACCTAAGAATCCACTCCTCCTGTCACTGGGCATCTCAGGGTCTCCTCCCAGGACCCTGCCGGCCACTCATGCAGGCCAGTTCCGACGCCTTTTCTTGTGGGGTCCTGATGCAGCATTGGATGTAACTTGCTAAGACTATCCTGGGAGATGGACACATCACCAGAATGTGTTCCAGGAGAACTACAGCAAAACCACTTTTGTCTTGTCCAGATTCGCTGTGATGCACATTACTCTCCCAGTTGCATCTCTAGAACTGGCCTTGTTTGTAAATTCCTGATTCTGGGAAGAAGCACCCAGTTCTGCAGAAACTGTCAAGGTGATCTGCCCAAAGTGAACAATCAGTTTGTGACCTGTGACCGTGCACAGTGGGCAGTGTGGAGGTTGAGATGGGCGTGGGGGGACTGCCAGTCAATAGGGCAGGTCTTGTGCCACTGAGGAGAAGAGACCTTGGGGAGAGAGAGCAGGGGCATCTCCCACTGTTTTCCTGTGAGTCAGTCCACTGAGGCACAAAAGCGAGTTGAATAAGATCTTAAGATGCAAAGACCACAGCAGAGCTGGGGCTCAGGACAGTCAGGACCTGCAGCTTTAGGAGAGAAGCTGATAAGCCTAGTGTCCCAGGGAGACTGTCAGGGAGGCAGCTGCATTTAGCCCCACCCACTGGAGAAAGATTCTTGATTCCATGAATCAAGAATTTCCAGCCTGGCTGGGAGCCCATGGAAGCAACTCTTATCCATGTGTCAGAGATTTGCTCACTCTGGTGATGGCCAGAGAGCATGGGTGGATCCTGGATATTCAGGGAATACTGACAGCTGGCCCGTGACAGACACAATGTTACAAATTTACATTGTAGGCTCCCCCCGCGAATTGATATTGAAGTCCTCAGCCCCAGAACCTCAAAATGGGATCTTATATGGGAATAGGGTGGTTACAGATGTAATGGGTTAACATGACATCATACTGAAGTAGAGTGGGCTCCAAATCCAACAGGAGCGGTGTTGTTATAAAAGGGGGAAATGGCTGAATGCAGTGGCTCATGCTTGTAATCCCAGCACTTTGGGAGGCTGAGGCAGGTGGATCACCTGAGGTCAGGAGTTCGAGACCAACCTGGCCAACCCAATGAAACCCCATCTCTACTAAAAATATGAAAATTAGCTGAAGGTGGTGGCGGGCATCTGTAATCCCAGCTACTCAGGAGGCTGAGGCAGTAGAATCACTTGAACCTGGGAGGCAGAGGTTGCAGTGAGCCAAGGTCATGCCACTGCACTCCAGCCTGGGCGACAGAGCGAGACTCGATCTCAAAACAAAACAAAACAACAACAGCAAAAGACAAACAAACAAAAAACCGAGGAAACATGGTCAGAGACACACATAGGGAAAATGCCATATGAACATGGAGGCAGAGGTTGGGGTGTTTGTCTGTAATTCAGGGAACAGCACATCCTTCCAGAAGCACCTGAAGCCAGGGAGATGCACAGAACAGGCCCTCGCTCAGCCTCAGAAGAAACCAACCCTGCCAGCACCTTGATCTCAGATTCTAACATCACCTACAGATTAGTGGAGAAGACATTTCTTTTCTCTGAGCATCCAGTCTGTGCTACTTTATTATGGTAACCCTGGCAAAATAACACAGACGCCCCGAGGAATGCTGTGTTCAGGGAACCCCCTGTAGGGCTGGGCTCTTTGCAGATGCTTTTTGGTCTCTATCATCACAATCCTTTGGGGAGGGGCCTCCCTGTCCTGTGTTTTCCTCCCGTACAGTGCCCGAATTTCCTCTCAAGGAGCCTGTCCCAGCCCCACAGGCAGCAAATAGTGTCTCCTGTGACCCTAGACACCGCCCTTCCATGCCTGCCCCCTCGGGGCCCTGGCAGGATTTCTGATCAGACTCACAGGCCTCTCTCAAGGTTGTGGCTGTCAGCTGAGGAATGCGGCCCTGGGCAGGGAGGGATGGCCCAGGACCGTGGGGCCAGAAAGACTTGAACACCCTTCAGATGAGCTCAGCAGCCTCTCCCCACCTGGCTGGCTACACCTCCTCCTCATGGATGAAGTTGCAATCCTTGGTTCTACGAACTCCCCCACTTTCCTCCCTGGCTGACTTGGCCTGAAAACTGCTTCTGAGACATGGGGGAGTTGGCAGGAGAACACCCGGGGATGCTTGCCTCAGCTTTTAAATCATTTTAATCTCTCTTATTTCAAACAATCTAAAACCCTCGGCACTGCCTTTCCTCCATCTGAGGTCTAATTTTCATGAGCAAGGTCAGTAATAATTGCTGTCAACTAAGGAGCACTTGAATATGTTACGCCCTGTATTGAGCACTTTATGAATATGACTCAATTACATCCCTGCATGTTTGTTAGGATAAAAAGCTTGCTTTCTCTCTCCCAGTGATCTCTGCACAGACCGGCTTCCCTTCGCCTTCTATCATGAGTGGAGACAGCCTGAGGCCCTCACTAGATGCAGATACCCAATCTTGATCTTTCCAGCCATCAGAAGCATGACCCCAGTAAATCCTTTTTTTTTCTTTACAAACTATCCAGCTTCAGGTATTCCTTTATAGCAACACAAAAGGTACTAAGACACCAGGAGGGGAGGGAGAGATCACCTGTGCTTCTCAGGTTTCTTCGTTAGGTGAGTCTTACCGGTGCCTGTGTGAGGAGGGTGAATAGGAGCTAAGCCACTCAAAATGTCCTTGGAGGACCAGCAGCATCAGCCTCACCTGGAAGCTGCTAGACATGGAGAATCTGGGGCCATACCCAGACATGCTGAGGGTATAGCTGTATGTTAACCAGAACCCTCAGGGGATTTGTGTGCCCAGTGAAATTCCAGAAGCTGTGGTTTAAACCACAATGGAAAGTCTCACTTTCTCTGCTTTTGACAACACACCCTTGTCTCCTACAAGCCCTTCTAAGAACACCTGGGTTTGGTGCTTAACTGCCCTGGTCTCATCAAACTGAGCTTGATTCCAGTGCTGGACTCTCTAATGATGTGCAAGAAATGTTTTAAGAGCAGACAATTTTAAAATCCACATGAGTGGTATGCTGGGAAAGGGACAAGATCCCAATGAGATGTTCAGAGAGAAATAGATGGTTCATATCTTGTTCTCACTCAGCTCCCATTAGTATGGAATTTCCTTATTTCTCAGACATATGATCTCTGTGTTTCAGCCTCCATCTGTTTTTCTCTTTGACTGGAACGTTTCCTGTGTGTGACCTCACTGCTCACACAATACCTGCCTAAATTCTAATCATCTGGAGTCAGATACCTGTACTCCAGACTTGTCAAGGAAGAGGTTTCTGGCCACCAGAATATTTGAAAATACAAAATTGTAACCTTTTAGCATTTATCAGTAAGTAACCGAAGAGTTGGGTATGGGATATTCAGATATTTTGCATGGAACAACATCCCCTCTAACTTCTGTACCATAAATCTTATCATGCGTGATGCTCTAGCAAGACTAGAAAAAACAACCAACGAAAATGTTTCCTTGAAAGAAAACATTTGATCTGACTGTTGAGACAGTCATGTGATTTTTTCTTCTATTTTCTCCTCATCGTCACTGGTGTTTGTTAGGTTTTTTCTTGAGACGGAGTCTCGCTCTGTCGCCCAGGCTGGAGTGCAGTGGCGCGATCTTGGCTCACTGCAAGCTCCGCCTCCCGGGTTCATGCCATTCTTCTGCCTCAGCCTCCCAAGTAGCTGGGACTACAGATGCCCGCCACCATGCCCAGCTAATTTTTTGTATTTTTAGTAGAGATGGGGTTTCACCATGTTAGCCAGGATGGTCTCGATCTCCTGACCTCTTGATCCGCCCGCCTTGGCCTCCCAAACTGCTGGGATTACAGGCGTGAGCCACCACGCCTAGCCTTGTTATGTTTTGATGATAGCCGTTCCAGCAGCGGTGAGATGATATCTCATTTGGGTTTTAATTAGCATTTCCCTGATTATTAGTCACCTTAAGCATTTTTTCACATACCTGTTTGCCATTTGTATGTCTTCTTTAGAGAAAACTCTATTCAGGTCCTTTGCCCACTTTTTTTTTTTTTTTTAATGCTAATCAGTTATTTTAGAGCCTAGTCCTCTTTTCTTACACTGGATATTATGCCTTTTCAGATGAACAGGACATTAGGACCTATTCACATGAATACTTTCTCCCATTCTAAGAGTGTCTTCAATCTGTTGTTTGCTTTGCAGAAGCATTTTAGTTGAATAAACTCCCATTTGTCTATTTTTATTTTTGTTGTCTGTTCTTTTGAAGTCTTAGTCATAAAAATTTTTGTGTATCCCAAGGTCCTGAAGAATTTTATCTATGTTCCCTTCTAGTTGTTTTATAGCTTCAGGTCTTATACTTAGGTTTGTAATCCTTGTTGGGCTGATTTTTTATTTGGAGAGAGATGGGGTCTAGTTTCATTGTTCTGCGTGTGGATGTCCACTTTTCTCAGCACTGCCTGGAAGGAGAAATGTCCAGATATGCGATTCTATACTGATTCATAGGCTGTAGCCAATGGTTTGGTTGGATGATCAGGGACTTGTAAGAAGCATGATTGGAAAATTGATGACAAAGAAATTTGGGGAAGAGCTATGTGGATGGATCTCTCTGAGCGATCAAAAACTGTGAAGATATTTGTATCCCATATGAGTGCTCACCAATGGGTGACCTCAGCAGAGGAGGAGTTTAATAATCAAGTACATAGGATAATCAAGTAAATCAGTGATAGAATCTGCCAGGCTGATATAAAAATTATTAACCCAGGCTAATAAAAATTTGCATACACAGAAGTGAGACACCAGAAATGAGTGTGCAGAGGAAAGACCATGTGAGGACACAGCAAGGAGGCAGCAACCTGCAAGCCAAGGAGAGAGGCCTCAGGGGAAACCAAACCTATAAACACCTTTATCTTGGCTCTCCAGCTTCAGAACTGTGAGAAAATAAGTGTCTACTCTTAGGCTAGCAGGTCTTTGGCATCTGCAGGATTCCTCAAAGATCTGTTTGGGGAAAACATGTAACCTCCCAATACTAGTTTTCTAGTAAAGATCGGGCCTTGAGCATAGGGCTTTGCATCATCCTATTCCATATTATGAAAGTCTTCTTGAGGTCCCGCTTGTAAAACAATAACCAATGCATCTGGCGTATATTAAGGGCTTATACGTAGTCATTCTGAGTGATTTGGTGATTTATGGAAAATGGCATTCCTTCCATGCAGGGATGCAGGGATGTTCGCTACACTGTTATTTAAGATCAAAGTTGTGGCAATAACCATTAGAATGTAGTTGGCTAAAATCCTTCCATGCAAAGTGCACACCCAGTGGCATGGCTTAAAGTTCTGTCCATGGGGAAGATTTCCCTTCCCTGCTGTTCTTCAGGGATGTTCTAGAAAGGGGCTTTAGTGCTACAGCTGTCCACTTTCAGGTGGTGCCTGCATATCTTGCAGAACCATCTGTGATCCAGGCCCTAGTCTTCTCTTCCTCTGTCAACTGATCATAGGGAACTCCCCATGAGGCCATCGGTGCAGGCTGGGGGAGAGAAAGCAGGGGGGAAGAGTGGAGACCATGGGCATTTGAGCCACTTCTTCATGTAATTTTCTTGTGCCTTCAGGGCCTACTCGAGCCTGATGATGTATATACCACTTCCATTTGATGATGGAATGCTGCTGTGCATGACCCATTTTATGGCTAGATTGATCAGGAAGAACCCAGTTCATGACAGGCAGTTCAGGTTCCATGGTGACTTTATGACTCATAGTCAAATGTTCAGTTACCACCAAAGCCCAGTAACAGGCCAACAGCTGTCTCTCAAAAGCAGAGTAGTCATCTGTAGAGGATGGCAGGGCCTTGCTCCAAAATCCTGGAGGACCCCACTGTGATTCACCTATGGGAGCTTGCCAAAGGCTCCAAACAGCATTGCTATCTGCCACTGACACCTCAAGCACCATTGGATCTGCTGGGTTATATGGCCCAAGTGGCAGAGCAGCTTGCACAGCAGCCTGGACCTGTTGTAGAGCTTTCTCTTCTTCTGGAACCCACTCAAAACTGGCAGCCTTTTGGGTCATTCAATAAATGGGCCAGAGTAACACGACCAAATGAGGAATGTGTTGCTTCCAAAATCCAAATAGGCCCACTAGGCGTTGCACCTCTTTCTTGGTTGTAGGAGGGGCCAAATGCAGGAACTTACCCTTTACCTTAGAAGGAATATCTCAACAGGCCCCACACCACTGGGCCCATAGAAATTTTACTGAGGTAGAAGATCCCTGAATTTTAGTCAGATTTATTTCAAATTCTCTGGCATGCAAATGTCTCACCGATAAGTCCATTGTGTTTGTGAATTCTTGCTCACTGAATCCAATCCGATAATGTCATCAGTGTAATGGACCAGTGTGCTATCTTGCAGAAGTGAAAAGTGATCAAGATCTCTTTGAATAAGATTATGACACAAAGGGCTGGGCATGGTGGCTCAGGTCTGTAATCCCAGCACTTTGGGAGGCAGAAGCGTTCAGATCACGAGGTCAAGAGATTGGGACCATCCTGGCCAACGTGGTGAAACCCCGTCTCTACTAAAAATACAAAAATTAGCTGGGCGTGGTGGTGCGCACGTGTAGCCCCAGCTACTGAGGAGGTTGAGGCAGGAGAATTGCTTCAATCCAGGAGGCGGAGGTTGCAGTGAGCTGAGATTGCACCACTGCACTCCAGCCTGGTGACAGAGCAAGACTCTGTCTCAAAAGAAAAAAAAAAAAACAAGATTATGACACAAAGCTGGAGAGTTGATAAATCTCTGAGGTAGGACAGTAAAGGTATATTGCTGGCTTTGCCAGTTGAAGGCAAATTGCTTCTGGTGGGCCTAATGGACCGGAATAGAGAAAAAGGCATTTGCCAAGTCAATGGCTGCATACCAGTTACCAGGAGATGTGTTAATTTGATCGAGCAATGAAAACACATCTGGTACAGCAGCTGCAATTGAAGTCACCATTTGGTTAAGCTTATGATAATCCACTGTCACTCTCCAAGATCCATCTGTCTTCTGCACAGGCCAAATGGGAGAGTTGAACAGGGATGTGGTGCTGATCATCACCTCTGTGTCTTTCAAGTCCTCGATGGTGGCACTAATCTCTGTAATCCCTCCAGGGATGTGACACTGTTTTTGATTTACTATTTTTCTATGTAGGAGAAGCTCTACTGGCTTCCATTTCCCTTTCCCACCATAGTAGCCCTCACCCTGCCAGAACTGGCCTGACACCTGTTTTTGTGTGGCCCAGAGCTGACAGTGGTTTTTATCATTTTAAATGGTTACTTTATAAATGGTGCTCTAAGTACCTATGTAATATCCCCAAAGTTGATTCTTGGGCCACAAAGACTAAAATACTTCATTTTAAAATTTATGTTTATTTTCTTTAATGTAATAGAGATCAGGGTTCACTATGTTGCCCAGGCTAATCTCGAACTCCTGGGCTCAAGCAATTTACGTGTCTAAGCCTTCCAGACTGCTGGGATTACAGGCATGAGCCACTGTGCCTTGCCACAAAGACTAAAATTCCTCTTATCTGGATATTCAAGAAAAAGTTTACCAATTACTAAAAAAATAAAGAGTACTGAATTATTTGTGAAAAGGCCCAACCTTAAGCAGAATGGGAGACTCAAAAATAAAACTGTAACAAGATAACATTTTTCAGTCTGGTAGGTAGGTTGGCAAAAATTTACACTTTCAACAATGTACTCTGAACAAGTACTTATGGCTGGCATTGTAAGTTGGTAGAACCCCTCTGGAGGGGAATCTGACAACAGTGGGTGAAAATTACAAACACACATCTTTCTGACCCGCAATTTCACTTTTAGAAATGTATCCTATGGTCATATTCACACAGGAACTCAAAGGAGGCTGCATAGGGATGTTCACTGCACTGTTATTTAAGATCAAAGTTGTGGTGATAACTATTAGAATGTAGTTGCTAGAATTCTTTTTTTTTTTTGAGATGGAGTCTTGCTCTGTCGCCCAGGCTGGAGTACAGTGACAAATCTCGGCTCACTGCAAGCTCCGCCTCCCGGGTTCATGCCATTCTCCTGCCTCAGCCTCCTGAGTAGCTGGGACTACAGGCGCCCGCCACCATGCCCGGTTAATTTTTTGTATTTTTAATAGAGACGGGGTTTCACCGTGTTAGCCAGGATGGTCTCGATCTCCTGACCTCATGATCTGCCAGCCTCGGCCTCCCAAAGCGCTGGGATTACAGGTGTGAGCCACTGCGCCCAGCCATAGTTGGTTAAAATTCTACCCACAGTGTGGGAGATGGTGATGCATTTAGGGTGAAGACATCTCTGAAAAAAAAAGCAGTGACTGCACCAATCAGGCAACTGCTTGTCACTGTCCCTGCATTTGAAGAGCTGGGAAGAGCTGCACATTCAGGGACCACAGCACACAAGCACCAGGAAGCAGTCCCTGTCCTGGATGAGAAACCACAGGGCAGGTTTCCTGTTGGATTTCATGGTGGGAAAGGAGAGGAGCTGAGAGAGAAGAATTCTCAAGGCCGTGCTGCAGGAGGCCCCTTGCACAGGGTGAGGAAGCATCTTCAGAGCAAAAGGGAGCCTGAGAGCCCAGGGCGGGTTTTGGTCTCACTTCCCCACGGACTTGGACCACTGTGGAAACTGTAGCTGCCTGCATATGAGCAGCAGTAATAATCAGCCTCATCCTCAGCCTGGAGCCCAGAGATGGTCAGGGAGGCCGTGTTGCCAGACTTGGAGCCAGAGAAGCGATCAGGGACCCCTGAGGGCCGATTACTGACCTCATAAATCATGAGTTTGGGGGCTGTGCCTGGGTGCTGTTGGTACCAGGAAACATAGTTATAACCACCAACGTCACTGCTGGTTCCAGTGCAGGAGATGGTGACTGACTGTCCAGGAGACCCGGACACTGAGCGAGGCTGAGTCAGGGCAGACTGAGCCCAGGATCCTGGAAAGAGGGAGAAACACACTCTAGTGAGTCAGTGCTGGGCCCAGGTGAGCCTGAGGAGCAGGAGACCAAGGATCAGCCCAGAGACCCCTGTGGCCCTTTCCCTGGAGGCGTCACCTGTGCCCTGAGTGAGGAGGCTGAGGAGGAGCAGAGCCCAGGCCATGGTGGAGACGTCCCGAGAGCGCTGCCTCCTGAGACCCCAGCACTGGGCCTGCCCCCAGCCCTGTCTTATCCCCTCTGCCTCAGAGGAGGGTGGGGCCTTCATGCAAATCTGCACCCTGAGCTCCTCTCCTCACCCCACCCTCACCTGGGCTGGGCTCAGAGACTTCTGCTTCCCTGGACAGTGGGGCTCAGCTGAGGAGATAAAAAGTTCTTGTTTGTCTTTTCTGATGGCAGGATCTTAATTTTTTTGTACCTGATTTGCTCAGGAGAGAAAGTTCTGCTGAAATCCCTTACCTGAGTGAGCTCCTGGCCCTCAGTGTCTCTGCTGTGTGGTGCCTGTGTCTTTGTGACCCTCCAGGCCTGGGCACACCCTGCAGTGCCCTCTGCTTGGCACCCACCTCCAGGCTGTCTCTACTGCCAGGAAATGGGGCTGCCCACCCCGTGGAAACCTCTGCTGGGTGGCATTGGTCCCTGGTCTCCCCAGCTGCGGCCTCATCCCATCCCCACCCCCAAGCTTTGTGCTGAAGCATCTGCACCATCGAATCCCTGGAGCACATCAGTCACCCCAGGCAGTGCACCCACATCCACACGGGGTGCACGTGGGAGGGACCCTGTGGAGGGAACACAGAGCACCGACCAGGGCCACAGTCCTGAGCCCCAGTCCACTGCTCCCAATCCTGCCCCTCCCACTCACAAGCAGGTGACTTGTCCTTCCCAGCCTCTAGTTCTCAGCCTGAGAAATGGGGACTATAGTGTCCACTCTGCACACAGGTGATCCATGGGGATATGAGCCAGCAGGACAAAGGGAAAGTTTGCTAATAGGCCTTTCTGTGTGCACCAGAGTGACGTTTATTGTGAATGTTTGATTTATTGAAAGATTTATTTCCATTTTACTGTGATTTATGTGTCAGGTCACAGAGCCGCGTGTTTCCTGCTTTCTTGCTTTCCCCCATCTGAGCACATCCAACCTAAAGCTGACCTCTCTCAACGCTGCAACACTGAAGACACACAGACATTCGATAAATACATTTTTTTCAAAATACTTTTAATCTCTTTTCATCTTTCCCCATAGCCTATAACAAAATTCTTTTAATGTTTCATATTAAAATATTAATGGATTCAGCTTCCATTTAAATATTATAACATACACTATCCTGTCTTCCCACCTAGATTCATCTCTGAATCCATGACAAGTGAATGGAGCAGCTATTTGGGCACCAGGAAAGGAAATGGTACACAGCAGTTTGGGATGGCCCCAGCAGATGAAATACAACAGAGTCAGTGTGAGACTCCTGGATTTCCTCACTGTCCCCTGGCTGGGACTCCAGACAGCTTCCCAAACCTGAAGGGGCACAAATCTGAAAACAAAAAGAAGTCCAGAAAGCCCTCTTGTTCAGGATTGAAGTTAGGAAAAGAAACTTCTTTGGCTCAAAGTGAAGGCTCAGTCCCCTGCACAAGCAGGTGGTTCACACCTGTGTTCTCATCTCTCATACCAGCGCCTCTCCCTGGGTTCACACTGATGTCCTATGGATGGAGACGGGGTTTCCTGCACCAGGTCACTCCACAGCCCCTGTAACCTGAAGCTGTGCAGACCAGCCTTGTTCAATCACAATATAATGTGAGCCTCATGGGAATCCCACTGTCTAGTCATCGCATTATAAATACAAACAGAAGAAGTCAATGAGTTTAAATAATATATTTTATTTACCTAGCATATCAAAAAGTATCATTTTCATATATAATCTAAGTACCATTATTTATGATATATATCATATACTTTGCATGGCTAGTGTTACTATTTTTTGAAGAATCTTGGAGATTGTGTGGCTGATGGAGATGTGAATGGGTTTCCTGTTGACAAGGGTGGGGTGTGGTGGCTTTTTAAGTGTCAACTTTGATAGGCTGAAGGAGGGGTGGAAAGAATGATTTTTTCTACAGGACATGGAGGGTGGAGGTGGGCAGTGTCCATCCTGCAGCTCACCCTGTGGGCAGTGTCCATCCTGCAGCTCACCCTGTGGGTGCATCTGTGGTCCCTGCATGGGGTGAGGCTGCTCCTCCTGCCCCGGGTTTCCCTGCAGGGAGATCTGACTCCAACTCTCCCTCAGAACCCAGAGCACCTGGCAAGTCAGGCTCCCTTCTCATTCCATACAAATGCAAGAAACACTCAGATCTCATTGGGCCCTAATTTAGGAATAAATGGGCGCTTTCCAGTGTGCAGTGGCCTCCTGAGGTCCCGCATGGCCCATATTGGGGATGGCTGGTGATCTTAATTTGGGTTCCCTGGAAGCAGACTCTGAGATGAGGCATTCATGCACAGAGGATGTGAGGGAGGCAACACTGGGCAGAAAGAGACCCTGACGCACATTGAGGTCTCAGTCTTTCCTACAGGGAGCTGTGGAGCTGGGAGGATTTTCAGTTCCTCCTATATTGAGACAGAGTCTTGAGAACTTGGCCTCAGGCAGTCATGAAACCTAACCTTGCTGAGGAAGGGCATAAACCTGGAGGAGGCAGTTTTCTGCACTGAGCCGCACTTCCCGGGGAAGGCACAGCTCTCAGCTGCCACAAGCTCCCAGCAGTGCTGGGTGGGTGAGCTCAGAAGAAAGAATCTGGGCAGATCCTACAGTGTCCACTCCACTAGTTTTTCTGTAGAGAATGACTTGAGCCTGAGCTGGGCAGTTCTGGGGACTGATCCAGGATATTCAGGCCAAGGACTGGCTTGTCATGACCAATGGAAATCCAGAGCCCAGCTGATGGATGTCTACCTCAGTCTGATGATTCAATCAGGCCCCATTTCCCTAAGTCACAGCTGAGTCCTCAAACCCCAATACATCCTGGTCACCTAAGTCCTAAATCCACTCTTGACGCCCCCTCTTCAGAGTCTGCCTGGAGGGCTGGAGGGACTCAGATCCAGGGGGTCTCAGACCCAGGTGAACTGGGCCAGCCCAGTTCATGAATTTGTCCACAGTCTTCCTGGCTGGAGGAAATGTCCCATCCTGGTCATTTCATCTAAATGATGGATTGTGTCATTAGGACACTTGTTAAGTATTTCAGTGAGAATAGTCGAGTCATTTAAGGAACCACTCACCCATGTGGAGTCATCAGGACGTCTGGTCTCATTTCACCCATGGTGCTGATACTTCTAGGCCATCCCCATCCCCACAGTAGACCAGCCATTGCCATCCTCAGCTCTGCCATTGTTTATTTTTCTAATCAATATTTTATGTAAACTTGTAAAAAGCAGCAAAATAGCACCAGAGTTCTCAGCCCAGTGTGGTTTTCTTGTGCTTTTTGCAAGTTGACATGCAATATTGATGGGAAACTCAACTTTAAGCCCCATGGTCGCTGTAAGCATCCCAGGGACACAGCCTTTGGACAGGGTGTGGGGTCTGCAGGGTGGGTGGTCCTTGGTTCCTGCAATGAGGTGTATCCTGTCCCTGAGCCAAGGACAGCCTCGTGGCCAGAGCTCTGGCCTGAGGCAGGTGAGAATCTCCTTCCCTGTGGAGAAAATCTCCTCAAGGACGCTGGAAATGCCACATCCTGGAGCCAGGGTCCTGAGTGCACCACCCCACCCACCTGAG
Organism: Gorilla gorilla gorilla; assembly: GCF_029281585.2. NCBI lineage: Eukaryota > Metazoa > Chordata > Mammalia > Primates > Hominidae > Gorilla > Gorilla gorilla. The sequence goes on along the minus strand of NC_086018.1, from coordinate 20,273,086 downwards.
ACTCCCCTGAGCACAGGAGCTGCCCCCAGAGTCAGTATGCCTGGAGCTGGAAGGAAAGGCAGAGGGAAAAGGGGTGGCGGGGGGAGGTCTCTGGAAGTACCCAGGACTGAGGGCTCAGCTCCCCAGAATGCTGCTGATCAGAGAGGGACGAGACCGTGAGAGTGGCAGGAGGCTGAGGCAGCAACACTAGGTGAAGGGCTCGGGCCCTGGAAACCCTGTCCTCTCACACTGTGGCCCCCTCCTAGAGTGCCTCGACCTCGGGGCGTCTCCCAGGGAATCCCAGCCCTGTGGAAGCTGCCCAGGCTGACACCGGGGCCCAGGCGCCTCCAGCTGCATTTCCCAGGTGAGGCTCTCACTGTCCCTGGGCTCCTGTCAGTGTCCTGAGTGACGCTGCGTGAGTCTTACAGTCAGGACGGAGTTACTGCAGCCCGAGGGGATAGGATGCACTTTACTGGACTTCCAAATTGAGGACTGATCCTTGGACACCTTTTGAGCCTTCATGGCTGGCCTCCCTCTTAGGCTCCTTCTGGGCAGCCTCAGCCTCTCTTCTGTCTGCAGCTGTGCTGCCCCCTGCTGGTGGAGAAGACAGAGCCCAGGAGCTTCCCTCCTCCAAGTGACCCCAGAACGCCTGTCACCTGTGAGGGTAAGGACTGTTGAGTCCAGCCTCAGTCTGTGCCATATGTGAACCCCTCAGGCTCAGCACAGAGAGGTGGCATATATGGTTGCAGGGAGGTGGGGCAGACGCAATTCTTATAATTGAGTCTCAGGTTGAAATGCTCTTCTCTGTTCCGTGGTTTTTGATCACAGAATGGAGAGTGCAGGATAAACTGTAGCTCTTCTGTGAAAAACATAAGTTCAGAGAAATGCGGTCATATCCGCATGCACTCCTGCTTCCCATGTGGGTTGAAAACAAGATTTTTTTTCTCACCCCAGTAAGAACAGCTGCACTGTAATTGGGAGCACCTGATGTTTCTGCCACTAAACTTCAGTTGTGTATTTGAACCATCATCACATTCATTGTCATTGTGTTTTTTCTATTACTCATAAGAACAAGAAGATTAAGGTAGGAAATTATGACCATAACTAGGTGGGACCTTTCAGTGTTCAAACCACAAACAAGAAACTCAATAGCATTTCCTGCAACTGTTGTTTTATTAGTATTGTTTTAGTTTTCATTATAACCTTAAATATTTATCAAAAAGTTAACATTTCAGTGATTAAAATTAAGATACTTTTCTTTTACAAGGTTTTGATCATTTTTACGTATTTGATTTGGAACTCTGCTTCTTATTGCTAGAAGGCCTTTCCTTCTCCATAGGAATAATCAAAATTAGTTTTAATCAACATTAGGCCCCTGTTGGATCACAGGCCGTAAGTGGATTCCCAGGCCCCAGGTGCACATCAGGCACAGGTGTACAAGCAGACACTGGGTGGACTTACCTGTGTACAGGTAAGGAGCTGACCTGGGGGGAGGGTGAGCAGCCAGCAGCCCAGGGGGTTCTGAGTAGGTTTTGAAGGAAGGAGCCGAGGGTACGGAACCTTAAAGAAGTGACTTCACTTCCTTGGTGATGGACTCTAACAGAACTTAGAACTCTGGTAATCAGGCACCCACATCCTAGGGACAGACCCGCAGCCAGCTCCCTTGGTGGGAGATGCTCAGGAGAGCGAGATGTTCTCATGCTGCATTCCCTCATCTTGAGTCTCCTGCTTCAGGAGGGCCCAGAGCGAGAGCCTTTTCCCACAATGCTGACGCAGGCTCATCTATTGGGATTCACTCAGGATGGTAGCAGAAATATTAAAGGGAAATATTAGGGAAAGTTACAGGGAATAGTCACAAACCTTTTGGAAGGCGGAAAGGTTACATAGCTTGTAATAATTGAACAGGCTGAAGGCAGCTGCTTCTTATCTTAGAGCATTAGCTCATAGGGTAAATGCTAGGGACAATAGAGGCTTCCCCAGTTAAGTCTGTTTACCCTACTTCCATTAACTAGCCTTTGAGCCAGATGGTCCTCTTGGGGAGGAGGGGGGAGGTAGACCCGGGAAATTGCCCCCAATGGTATTTACTTTAAACCATGGTACCTGAGCTTTAATCATTGGTAGAACTACTCTCTTAACCATGTTAATTATCCACAAGAGTATTTACTCAAAGCTTCCGTTGTAAATTCTATACTAAATAAATGCCTGCAGTGCGAGCTGTTCACGGCCAGCTGCAGTGACAAACCTCTCTTGGTGTGCAGTGGGACACTCAGCAGGACTGGCAAAGCAGAATAACTCTGTGTCAGTGTACGTTTTATTCATCCGTCATTTGGGTCAGGGTCTGTGGGCGGACCCCCGCAGCTAATGCCCTCTTGTGAGGGGCAATACCTCACTCATCTCTCACTCCAGGCGCCTCTGGCCATTTGGGCAAAGGCGCCCCCAAGTACCACAGGGCAGCCCAGGGTAGGCCCTACCGGGCCAGGCCCCACCGGTGATCCCATCAGGGCCACATCTGCACATTGTTCTTGTCCAGCTGGAGCCTCTGGAGTTCATCGAGGCACAGGCACATGGTGAGGTGGCCTATAGTCTATGAGCCTTTGCAGGGGCAGTGTTTTCAGGCTGGAATACCTTACATTCAGCGAGGTTGATTCTGTGTGTGAAAATTCCAGTGGAAAGTGAATGACGTTGGTGAGTCTTTCTTCTTTTTCATCTCCTGTTCCATGTGCAGCAATACAGGAACTTCCAGCGCCAGCTGATGAGCCAGTGCCAGCACCAGGGGAAGACCCCCCTTCAGGGACAGAACTGGAGCTATCAGCAGCTCCAGATCCCTCCTGCCCCTGTCCTGGTCCTGCCAAGGACCAGCCCAGTGAGGAGCTACCTGACATCATGAGATCTGCTCTAGCCACTGGCCTCAGCCCTGGAGCTGAAAGCATGGCTGGAGCAAGAGGTGGAAGAGAGGGGGTGGCCAGCATAGCCCCAGCCCACATCTCCCACGCTGGGCTCAGTCCTGGGCACAGTGGGAGACATGGAGGTAGAGACCCGGGTATATGGCCTGCGCTCCTCTGACTCACCAGAGAGAGGCTTCTGTCATTCGGCAGAGCTGCAGCCCTGCGGCTGAAGGGCCTGCTGCTGCTCCTCCTGGGGTTGTTTGCCTGCCTGCAAGAGGCGCTGGGGGGCAGGAAAAGAAACCTGGGAGGAGGAGATCCAGCAGCTCCTCCTGCTCCCAGAGGTGGCTTCTTTCTCCAGCCTTGGAGGTCTGCACTGAACTGGGCTTCTGGGCTGTTTGTCCCTGAGGTGCTGCCCAGGACAGGCTCTTCTTGACAGGTGGGCAGGGGTGAGGAGGCCAGGGGGCATCTCCAAAGGGTATCAAAACCGAAGCTTCAAAACTCAGCACTTGTGCCCCCAAATCGCCATGCCATGCCACCACCTGCCCTAGAATTCATCCATAGTGTTAAAATTACAAGTTTCTACAGTAACATTTAAATAAAGTTTGACTTTTTGAAAGTTCGTGCCTTCTTTAACTCCCTAATGTTGTCAGATGTTGTTTTAGAGGCTATTCTGAAAATGTCTGATAGTTGTGTATCTTTGCCGTGGTTGTTTGTGTGATTGAATTACCATCTAATCAACTGTTACTGGAAACCTTTCAGGTATGGCTTTTAGAAGAACTTGACCTACTTTTGCTTGTTTTTACTCTCTGGTTTATTGTGGAAAGAGGGATCATGTCAGTCCGTTCCTCCAGCAGATCAATCACCTGTTGCCATCAAAGATTTGGCATCAGAGTTTCAAAAATTACGTGTACAAGTTGATATGTTGGTACTTTAGCCAATCTGGGTGCCAAAAGATAATGCACTACACTAGGTAGCAGAGAAACAAATTCATTTCTCATGCTTCTGGAGATGGTAAAATCCAAGGTCAACTGGTCAGCAGGTTTCGTGTCTGGTGAGGGCGTCCTTCCTTGGTCATAGACTGCCATCTTTTGACTGTGTCCTCACATGACAGAAGAGATGAGGGAGCTCTCAGCAGTCCCTTTGATAGGGACACTGATCCCATTCATACAGTCTCTGCTTTCATGATCTAATCACCTTCCAAGGCCTCACCTCCAAATCCCATTATATAGGGAATTAGATTTTAACACATGAATTTGAGGGGACCATAAGATTTGGTCTATAGCATCAGGTCACTCTGAGCCCTTTGCACTCACAAGAAATCTCTAATCTTCTATAAGTATTTGCTGATCCCTGTTGGGTTTAGGGAAATCTTTAATTGCAGCTCTGATTCAGCTCTGTCCAAGCTTAAATTCTACATTTGCCCACAAATCTTGTTCATGGGACAGAGGGACTTTAGTGGCAACTGACCATTTGGAGTTTTAGGAGAATCGATGGAGAAGGGCTTGGGATCTGGATGAGCAGAAGTGGAGGGAGGAGAGGAGGAAGGTACAGAAGGAGAGAGAGCAGAATGTGAAAAGGGAAGAGGACCTCTAGATAACAAGAGAGCAACTCTGGTCAACTAGGTAATTCTGGTCAACTAGAGGGCAAGGAGGGTAATTTTCCTTGGATTCTAAACTCAGATCCCATATCACATCAGCACCACCTGAGGAATACATTTTTTCAATGCATATTCCTGGGTTCTGGAAATTTTGATTTCATAAATCTGGAGTTATGCTAATTCATCTGTATTTATCATAAGAATTTTGGATAATTCTGATAAAATTAGACCACAAAGCAGAGCTTGACAACTACTCGTTTGGGATGTGTATCTGGAAGACATTTGATTATATGAAATAATCACAGAAAACTGAGGAGGAATCGTTTATTTAAAAATGCTTGCATATAATTCAGTTCTTCCTATATGTGTAGTTTGACCACATAGTTGGTCTCTACAATACCAAGATAGTAAATATGTAGAAAGTCTTTTAAAAATCAAGTAGACAGAAGAAAGGAGTTGGATAGAAAAGCAAACTGACAATAGTCTGGTGAGAAGAGAAGAGAAGGGGGAGGAAGTAGCGTATTTTTGTACATTATTTGATGACATCTAAATTATAAGCTCAAAGGGTGTTTGTAAGAAAGTCAATAATACAAGTTTTCAGAGCGTAGAGAGTGTAGTGGCAACACTGGTTTGCTGGGAAAGAGAAGTGTACTCTGTCTTGCTGCGTTTTGTTGAACAGGCTCAGAAAAAGGGTCATTGTTTAAAGAGTGTTTGTTTTATTGGTGCTGAATTATTTTACCTCATACCTAGTTGAAAATAAAAGGGCTATAAAGTGCTTAGGTTGAACACAAAGTCCTCTGCTATCAGTAACGTCTTAAGGAGCTGCATTGGAGGAGGGACAAGGGGCAATGGTGGAGTGGTTGGCTCTTTGCTTATGTATTAAACCAAATAAGGTGGCATATATTTTATTAAGAAATCTGTTAAAATGAAATAAAACTCAGGTTCATGTTCTTAATAGGCACACTGTTTGCTATGGCAGCAAGAGCAAAAGGCTTAAGTACCAAAAATGTACATTAACTGCAAACATTTTCATATAAACAAAACAATGTGAGAATCTTTATATGACAGTAACTCCTATGCCCAAAATATTTTTAACTGAGATTGAAATCATTTTCTACTAACAAATGTTATCACTGTATTCGGAGATGATATATTATTTATATATAGATACTATAACTTATTTAAGTTATTCATTATTTATTCAACAAATAATTCTGTGGAATGTACAAAACACTGGTTTTGGCACTGAACATAGAATTGATATAAAATATAATATTTTTTCTAAGTGGCTGATTAAAAATACAAAACATTTGTTAAATAGAGGTTGTACTACTGAAAACAGGCAGAGACTGACTTGCTAATAAAAAAGTCAGGAAACCCAGTGGGATTATTTTTAATGATAATCAATATTTTAATACAGAGCTCTTGTTTTTTCTCATGGAAATATATTACAATATGGATTTTCTGGTGTTTGGTATCTAAATATTTAAGTATAACAGGTATGGTGAGTTTTCCAAAGACATTTTACCAGCTTACTTGCCCATCAGTGACTCGTAAGCTATCACGTGGAACCACATCCTCTCCAACAACCTCTAGTATCAGTCTTTGTAAAGTATGTCCATTAAATGTGTGTTGGTTTTGCAGGTGATTATTTTGTTATCGAAAGATAATAGGATACCTAGCTTTAAAAAGCGAGGCATGCAGAGGCACATGTTTAGAGTGTGTCCGGACCCTGGAATTAAAACTAATCCAATTTGTGCCTCCCCTGTTCAATAAAAAGTTTCCTTAAGAACCCAGAGATCAGGCATTCCTTTGAGAAACCACTCCAATATGGTTTCTCACCTACTCATCCCAAGAAAATTGCTCTTATCAAAGCACAAATGGTATCCATATTGTTAAATGATGAATTGAAGTGTAATTCCTCAGCCTTTGCTTAATTTATGTATCAGCAGCATTTAATGCAGTTGATCTCTCCCTCTTTTTTTTTCAAAACTTTCTTTGATAGAATTCTAGAACACTTAACCTACTTTCCTCTTGACATTTTTGATAATTATACCTAGTGCTTTTTTGCTGGTTTCTTCTCATCTTTGCTAATTTTCTTTTTCTTTTCTTTTCTTTTTTTTTTTTTTTTTTTTCTTGAGACCAAGTTTTGCTCCGGTTGCCCAGGCTGGAGAGCAATGATTCGATCTCGACTCACTGCAACCTCCGCCTCCTGGGTTCAAGCAATTCTCTTGCCTCAACCTCCTGAGTATTGCAGGCATGCGCCACCATGCCTGGCTAATTTTGTATTTTTAGTAGAGACGAGGTGTCTCCATGTTGGTCAGGCTGGCCTTGAACTCCCAACCCCAGGTGATCTGCCCAACTTGGCCTCCCAAAGTGCTGGAATTACAGGCCTGAGCCACCACGCCCAGCCTACTACTTTTTAGGTATTAGATAACCACTAGGCTCAGGACTTTTATCTTTCTTATCTTTGCTTTCTTACTAATTTTTGTGTCATTCATTTCCTGATATTTTATATGATACCATAACACTAGACTACACACAATACTGTCTGACTTCTCCACTTGGATGTGGTTTAGGAATCTCAAAATTAATAAGTCTACGTGGAGCCACTGACACTCCCCAAAACTGCTCTTCCCCATTCTGTTTAATGGCACCTCTCATTTTATAGTTTCTCAGCTCAATATTCTTGGTGTCCCCATTTAATTCTCTCTGTCTCTGCAGCTCTGTCATTGTCTGTCTGTATCTGTCTTGTTCTAATTCTCTCTCTTTCTCTGTCTCTCTATCACACACACACACTCGCACACACAGATTTTTAGATCTGACATGTATGAAAATCCTGCCGGCTTTACCTTTAAAGTGAACTCATTCCAAATGGTATTTGCAAATTCACCTTCCCACCCTCACCGCTTGGTGACTATAGTACTTCCCTCCCAAGGCCAAAGCTCTACTGCACAGATTTCTTGGAGAAATAATGCAAACTATTATACATTCTTATTTCAGGGGCCTTCAAAGTACAGGCTAGCTGTATTCTATATGAATTTAAGCTTCTGTCATCGCCCTATTTTTCAATCCAGTCTCCACACAGCAAGCACAGGAAGCAATTAGAATTCCAAGCCATATCACAACACTCCTGTTTTAAAGTCCCTGATTAATTACTTCTTTTTTCCTCATTAGAATTTAAGTTTAACGAAGCTGGGCAACTTTGTATACTTTACCTCTGACCTATCTTCAGAGCTGGAGGTCAGCTGGTGCAAGGTAAATGATCAGTAAATATTTTCAAACAGCAGAATCAATTATAAATAGTTGTATTTCTTTGAGTATACATTTAGACTTAAAAATCAAGAAAATAGATTTGTCAAAGAATTCTGTTTTGATACTGTTATCCCCTGGTTAGATTATCTATCTTAGTATAAATTTCAGTGTGGGAAGCTGTAAGCATTTTCTAAATTTTAAAATAAAAGGCAAGGAATTTAAGTGTCTGCTCCTTTTATTTAAAGAATAAAAAGAGACAAGCTTATTTTTTTATTTTTTATTTTTTGATGGAGTCTCACTCTATTGCCAGGCTGGAGTGCAGTGGTGTGATCTTGGCTCACTGCAACCTCCACCTCCTGGGTTCAAGCAATTCTCCTGCTTCACCCTCCCCAGTAGCTGGGATTACAGGTGCCCGCCACCACGCCCAGCTAATTTTTGTATTTTTAGTGGAGACGGGGTTTCACCATGTAGGCCAGGATGGTCTAGATCTCTTCACCTCATGATCCGCCCCCACTTCAGCCTCCCAAAGTGCTGGGATTACAGGCGTGAGCCACCGCAGCCGGCCAAGCTTATCTTTTAAAATACATTATATACATGTATACGATCTAAATTTAATTTTCTCTCTTTATCCCTGAATATTTTTTAAAGGTATTCATGTCCTCACTTTTAAAATCCGCTTCAATGATAACATCTTAAAAGATATTTGCGGCCGGGCGCAGTCGCTCACGCCTGTAATCCCAGCACTTTGGGAGGCCGAGGCGGGTGGATCACGAGGTCAGGAGATCGAGACCATCCTGGCTAACACGGTGAAACCCCGTCTCTACTAAAAATACTAAAAATTAGCCGGGCGTGGTGGCGGGCGCCTGTAGTCCCAGCTACTCGGGAGGCTGAGGCAGGAGAATGGCGTGAACCCAGGAGGTGGAGCTTGCAGTGAGCCCAGATCGCGCCACTGCACTCCAGCCTGGGCGACAGAGCGAGACTCCGTCTCAAAAAAAAAAAAAAAAAAAAAAAAAAAGATATTTGCAACTTCCTTAAGAATATCTTGGTGTTCCACTGAACAGCTTGCCAAATAATACATTAGCAGTACAACTTCCTCATAATGCTTTAATTTGTTTGATTAAATTTATAAATTTCCAACTCTCAACTCGTAATTTCTTTCAAATATAATACATTCTACTTGACCTTTGTGAGGTTTTCATACCATATATTTATTATTGAAATGGTTTTGATATCTGAATCAGAAGTTTATAATTGTATTGTTGGTTAGACTGTTCTGTAAATTTTTTTTTTGGTCCTGTTGCTTATTGATTACAAAGTGTCTCTGCTACTGAAAAGCTTGAAATATTTTTTCTTTTTTTCTTTCTTTCCGCTTGCTTCTTTCCTTCATTTTTTCCTTCCCTTTCTTTTCTCGTTTTTTTCCTTCCTTCCTTCCTTCTTTCTTTCTTTTTCTTTCTTTCTCTCTCTCTATCTCTTTCTCTCTCTCTCCCCCTTCCCTCTCCCTCCTCCACCCCTCCCCCTCCCCCTCTGTCTTCCTCTTCCCCTTCCCCTTTCCCTTCCCTCTTCCCTTCCCTTCTCTCCTTCTTTTTCTTTCTTTCATCAGGTTTTGCTCTGTTGTCCAGGCTGGAATGCAGTAGTGCCAACAGCTCACTTAAATTATTTTTTAAGCAGATATTTATCTAACTTACATTAACCAAATTTCTTTTCGATGTAACCAACATTTCTTTTAAGTGAACAATTAAATATTTACCATGTTTTAGCTTCAACAGTTTACCTTCTGTAGCCTCAACTTGTCCGGCTCCAGCAATCCTCCCATCTTAGCCTCTCGAGTAGCTGGGACCATGCCTGGCCAATTTTTGAAATTTTTTATAGAGATGGGGTTTCACCATGTTGCCCAGGCTGGTCTTGAGCTCCTGAGCTCAGGTGATCCTCCCACCTCGGCCTCCCAAAGTGCTGGGATTCTAGGCATGAGCCACCATGCCCAGGCAAAAGGTTGAAACATTTTCTAAATTTAGAAACAAAGAGCATGACATTTAAATACCTATTCCTTAAAATTTGGAAGACATGTTAGCACCATATAAACCCAGAGCATGTATTTTTAGATTAGTAACATGTAGATAGATTCCATTTCTTCTAAAAGTAAAACAATACATATTTTGTATTAAGATAATTTTTGATAAAAGAAGGTAAATATTTAATTTTTCACATAAAAGAAATGTGATTACTTTGAAAAGAAATTTGATTAAGGTAAGTTATATGAATTTCTGTTTAAAAAATAACTTAAGAAAAATAATAATCCCAAAAAGCAGCAGTCATGGCATTTATTCGAGAGAGAGGAAATTTATCTTGTTCTTTCTGTGATAACAAATGTGTATGGATCATGATTATTCTATAGGGACATAGATGACAAGATAGCATAAAATTTTATTTTAAAAACAAAGACAACTTTTTGGTACGTGTATTAAATGTAAGAAAGCAAACAAGCAGCATAAAAAATGAAATCATGCTCATTTTGGGGGGATATTATGGGATACAAACAAGTGGAGAGAGCAGTTTGACGACATTCTCATCCTGGCTTGGTGTGGGCAGAACCTCACAGTCTGAGAACAACCCCAGCATGTGGTATTGTTAGGGCATGGCCCCTCCGTATAAAAACTGCTCTCATTTAGTGACAATTGAAGTAAAAAAATACTGTTAACCTCAACACAGAATGATTGGTTCACCAATTGTGTTATCATTCTATAATTTTTAAAACCAGAATAATTTCAAATTAGATGTGAAGTAAGTCCCTTAGAGAAACAAATTCCAAGATACAACCCCCTATCTATCTATATCTATATCTATGTCATCTATATCTGTTAGGCCATTTTTGTATTGCAAAAAGCAAGGGCATTCTTCTAAGCCTTCTAAACTTTATAGGATCACACAAACATTGACACAATGGCGATAGACACAGATAGAAGTTAATGTTATTTGGAAAACAGTTTCATTTCTAGTGTGATGTACAAACAATTAAGGTGTTGGTGGTCTTAGGCATTATTTCCCAGTAGGGCCCATATTTTTGCATGTGAAAAATAGTTACTAAAGGGAGAGCAAAGAGAGCACTCTCATTGTTCCCAGAGAATTGGACTAGAAAAATATGAAGTCGCGTATCTTCATCAGCGTTTGTATTTTTTGTCTTTTTGATCATAGCCATTCCAGCTAGGGTGAGATTGTATCTCACTGGGGTTTTGATTTTAATTCCCTCGCTGATTAGTGATGTTGAGCATTTTTCTCATATGCCTGTTGGCAATTTGTATGTCTTCTATTGAGAAAAGTCTATCCAAATTCTTGGCCCACTATTTAATGATATTATTAGTTTTTTTTTGTTATTGATGAGTTATTTCAGTTTTTAACTTTTCTTATACTGAATATTAGGTCCTTGTCAAGTGAGTAGTTTGCAAATATTTTCTCTCATTCTACACATTGTCTTTACTCTGTTGATTGTTTCCTTTGCTTTTCAGGAGCTTTTTAGTTTAATGGTGTCCCATATCTCTATTATTTGTTGTTGCCTCTTGGCCATACAACTTTTATCTAGACCAATGTCCTAAAGAATTGTTCTTCCCCAACGTTCTCTAAGTTCCCTTCTAGTAGTTTTATAGTCTGGGTCTTATATTTGAGTCTTTAATCCATTTTTAGTTGATTTTTTATATGGAGGGGGATAAGTGTCTAGTTTCATTGTTCTGTATATGGGTATCCAGTTTTCTCAGAACCATTTATTGAAAATTGTGCCATTTTCTCAGTGTATGTTCTTGGCATCTTTGTTGAAAATCGATTGGCTCTATATAATAGATGGGTTTATTTCTGGGTTGTCTATTCTGTTATATTGGTCTCAGTGTCTGATTGCCAATACCTTCCTGTTTTGGTTACTATAGTTTGTAGTATATTTTAATTCTAGTAGTGTGATATCTTTAGCTGTGTTCATTTTGCTCAGTATTGCTTTGGCTATTCAGGATCTTTCTTGGTTTTATACCAATTTTAGAGGTTTTTTTAAATTTCTGTGAATAATGTCATTGGTATTTTGAAAGGAATTGCATTGAGTTTGTAGATTGCTTTGGGTAGTAAGTTTTTTCATTTAATATTTTCTAAATATAACTCCACTGACTCTGGCTTGCATTACTTCTAATAAGAAATCAGCTATTATCTGGGGATGGTTAATGGGTTAAAATGGTTTTTATATATTTTAATGATTACATTGCAGATGGTGCTGTCAGTACCTACATAGTATCCCCGAAGTTGACTCCTGTGTGGCAAAGACTAAAATACTTCTTATTTATACATTTAAGAAAAAGTTTACCGAATTTTAAAAAGTAATGAGCACTGAAACATTTGAGCAAATGCTCAACTTCAAGCACAATAGGAGAAATCAAAAATAAAAGTGTAACAAGGTAACTTTTTTATATCTGATAGGTTGGCAAAAATTTGCACTTTCACCAATGAATTCCAATCAATATTTAGGGCTGGCATTGTAAACTGGCGAAACATGTGAAAACAATGGGTAAACATTACAAATGCACATCATTCTGACCCAGTAATTCCACTTCTGAAAATTTATCCTATGATCATATGCACACAATAACTCAAAGGAGTCGGCATAAGGATGCTTGCTGCAGTGTTATTTGTAAGATCAAAATCATGGTGTTAACCATTAGAGGTTGCATGGCTAAAATTCTACTGCGGAATACTCTACAGCCTTAGAATGAATGGGCAGTGCTCTATGCCTAGGATGTTGCAGGAAAAAATAAGAAATGGTGCACGTATGGAATGGTCTTTGACATGGGGGACCAGGACAGGCACCTTACACTTCACTCTCTCCTTTTCCGCTGAGTTTTCCAATCAGCCAAACAGGTTAGGGACAGTGGAAGCCCCTCAGGCTGGGCCTGGCCACCTGCTCTGGCCTCTGAATGCAGCCTGGCCTGACAGCTTGGCTGCGACTTCATGACCAACCCAGGGCCAGAACCACAAAACTAAGCTGCTCTCAATTGCAGATGCACCGAAGTGACAAGATCACAAACACGTGTTCTCTTAATATGCTAACTATTAGGGAGCGATTTTTACGCAACGATAGACAATAAATACAATTGGGTTTTTGAAATATATTTTCTTGTGGATATTTCAGGTACACAACATGTTGATATAGGTAGGACACACATATAGTAAAATGATTACATTGTTTTAAATAAAATCTATTTAATCAAAGTTTATGAAGCCTAAACTACATGTAATCATGGCTATGTTTACCAATTGACTCATAAAATTTAAATGTTGGATGAAACTAATGTTTGAATATGTATGAAATTCACTCTCACCTTTAGTAGATTAATGAAGATTTCAGCTATAGTAGTATTGATGCCCATGGAAATTACAAATGCTGGATGTCAATGAGGAAGAAGGAATGAACTCAGGTTAACTCTTCCCTGTGGAGCCATTTTGGAAGCTCCCATCCTATAGGGAGACCATCCACTTTTGGAGAGTTTCCAGGACAGGGCGTCAGCGATGTGAGAGAGGGGGATTTTGAGAGAATACTGAATCTGTCACTCAAAATCTCCCCAGCTCAGCAACCTGAGGTATTGAGGCAAAGAAGAGGAGCAAAAATAAGAAAAACACAGCCAGGTGTGGTGGCTCACGTGTGTATTCCCACCACTTCGGAGGCCAAGGTGGGTGGATCACCTGAGGTCAGGAGTTCAAGACCAGCCTGGCCAACATGACGAAACCCCGTTTCTACCAAATATACAAAAATTAGCCAGGCATGGTGGTGGGCACCTGTAATCCCAGCTACTGAGGAGTCTAAGGCAGGGAGAATTGCTTGAACCTGAGAAGCTGAAGTTACGGTGAGCCAAGATTGTGCCACTGCACTCCAGCCTGGTGACAGAGCGAGACTCTGTCTCAAAATAAGAATAATAATAATAAAGAAAAACAACAACTTCCTCTGGTTCTTAATCCCTCAAAGACATGCTCAGCTCTCACAGTGGTCACTGCTTCAGGACAGAGGTACAGTGGAATAGCCCAGCCAGGAGGGCCATCTTCACGAGAGCGTAGTGGACACAGAGTTGACTAAGGTGCAATTTCTTGAAACTCCCTGTAATGACTTCTGTGCAGATTGGTCTGCACAGTGTGGGAGATGAGGATGCATTTAGGGTGAGGGCGCCCCTAAAAACAGCAATGACTTCACGAGTCAGGCAGCTTTTCTCACTATGTGCCTGCATTTGAAGAGCTAGGAAGAGTTGCACATTCATGGACCACAACACACAAGCAACAGGAAGCTGTCACTGTCGTGGATGAGAAACCACAGAGCAGGTTTCCTTTTGGACTTCCTGGTGAGAAAGGAGAGGAGCTGAGAGAGGGGAAATTCTCAAGGTGGTGCTGCAAGAAGCCACTTGCACAGGGTGAGGAATCATCTTCAGAACAAGAGAGAGGCTGAGAGCCCAGGGCAGGTTTGGGTCTCAATTCCCCATGAACCTGGACCACTGTGGAAAGTGCCACCTCTCCTATGTGAGCTGCAGTAATAATCAGACTCATCCTCAACCTGGAACCCAGAGATGGTCATGGAGGCTGTGTTTCCAGACTTGGAGCCAGAGAAGCCATCAGGGACCCCTGAGGCCTGAATACTGACACCATAAATCATGGGTCTGAGAACTGTGTCACCCATTGTTTTGGGGCCAAGAGCAGAAAGGCTCTGCAGCAGGTGCAGGCGGGGTGTGAGTGTGCTGCTATTGAGCCAGAGAAACTGCAGACCCTATCATAATAGAGGAACTGAAACCTTCTGCTTAAGGCAAACCTCAACAGGAGAATCCTACTGTAGACCCATGGGGTTTAGCAACAAGTCCATGTCATGTGCAGTAGATTATTATTTACCTTTTGAAAACAGCCTCTTCTATGTTCCTGGGCTTTGTTACAACCAGAACCACATGAGACAGCAGTGGCCACGCAGCCAGACCTGCCAGATCCCCTCAGTCATGAGCTCAGGCAGGGCAAGAAATGATCCACATTGAGATGGAGGTGGCACACGTAGGATGGAGCAGGAGCAGGGCTCAAGGGCACTGTATTCCGCAGAAGCAGGTTCTCCTCTCCATTGTTCCAGCGCCTCTTCCTGGGTTCACACTTCTATCGTCTGGTGGAGATGGGGCTTCCTGCACCAGGTTACTCAACAGCACCTGTCACCTGAAAGAGTCCTGACCAGCTCTGTCCCATAACAGTATGACACGATCCTCCTGTGACCCCTAGTGTCTGGTCACCACATTAAATATAAAAATATAAGACAAATAAAATGGGATAAATAGTATATTTTATTTATGTCAATAGAGCAAAATACTATCATTTTCACATGTTAACATGAAATTATTTATGAGATTAATTACATAGATTTTCATGGCTATTGTTACTGTTATTTTTCTGGAGATCAATGATTTGGGTTGGGGTTGTAGAAAGGGGTGACATTTGGAGAAGATGTGGAAGGCGGAGATGGGCAGTGTCCATCCTGCAGCTCACCCTCTGGGTGCATCTGTGGTTCCTGCGTGGGGTGAGGATGCTCTGCCTGCCCCAGGTTTCCCTGCAGGGAGATCTGACTCCAACTATCTCTCAACCTAGAGCATGTCAGGCTCCCTTTTCATTCCATAAAAATTCAAGGAACCATCGGATTGGGCATTTGAACATGTACTCTGAAAATTTAGGACAGAAACCAGAATTTTCAGTGGATAGTGGACTCCTCGGGTCGCTGATAGCCCATGTTGGGGACAGCTGGCCATCTTAGATGGGGTTCACTGGAAGGTGACTGCAATGATTTCCATGCACAGAAGATTTGGAAGAGAATGAGGGAGGCAACACTGGGCAGAAGGAGACCCTGACTCATAATGGGGTTGCCACTGAGGCCTCAGGTGTCCGTCCACACAGGGAGCTCTGGAGCTGGGAGGCCCTTCATTCAGTGGCGTCTTACATTAACGCAGGGACTTGAGATCTTGGTTGATTAAACCGAACCCCTCTGAGAAAGGACATAAACTTGAGGAAGCTTTCTGCAACCAACAGCACTTCCCAGTGAGGGCACAGCTCTGAGCTGCTGGGCTTCTCAGCAGTGCCAGGTGGGTCGCATTGAAGAGGGGACCTGGGCAGACTTCACAGTGTCCCCTCCTCTGGTTTGGTCTGTTGGGAATCACAGACTGCCACACAGCCTGGGGGCCAGGACCTCAGCAGGGTTGGTTCTGGGGACTGAGCCAGATAGCTGGTCTAAGGACTGGCCTCATCCCCACCCCATTACCATCCAGGGGTAAGACAGAGGACAGAGGTTGCTTCTGTCTGTCTTTCCACCCAGGCCCTCATTCTCTAACTCACACAACAGCCCCAAGTCATTAGATGATTCTGGTCCTTCCAGGCCATGTGTATGCCTGATGTATGCTCTATAGAGACTCCTGGAGGGGGCTGGAGGGAAGGGCAGCCTGAAAGGCTCAGATCCAGGTGAACTGGACCAGATTCACTCATGGCTCTATCCATAGGCCTCCCGGGGCTGGAGCAAGAGGGTGACCGAGGCTGGGAGGGTGTTTTTGTCTCACTTCCCCATCTGCCTGTGTCACCGTGGGATGATCACTACTGCTGTCCCACACCTGACAGTAATAGTCGGCTTCATCCCCGGCCTCGATCCTGCTGATGGTCAGGGTGGCGGTGTTCCCTGAGTTGGAGCCAGAGAATCGCTCAGGGATCCCTGAGGGCCGGTTGCTATCGCTATAGATGACCAGCACAGGGTCCTGGCCTGGCTTTTGCTGGTACCAGTGCACAGCTTTACTTCCAATGTTGTTTCCCCCACAGGTGATCCTGGCCGTCTGTGCTGTGGCCACTGACACTGAGTGTGGCTGAGTCAGCTCATAGGAGGTCGCAGAGCCTGCAAAGATTAAAAAAAAAAAAAAAAAAAAAGGGAGAGGTTGGCTTTTAGGTAAAAGATCCGTATGAAATCCCCTGCCCTGCTGTCCTGGACAAGCTTCAGAGAGTCTGTGAACCCTCAGGGTATCCCCTGCAATCAGCCCCAGGCCCAGTGGCCCATGGACTTTCCCTCTGCATGGAGCCTTTGAACTGAAAACCCAGTACTCTCTCCTGGCAGGTGCAGACCCTCAGGCTCTCACAAGCCTCTGAGCAGAGTTTGAGGGGACTTCAGCCCCGCCAGCCCCTCACCCTACAGCAGGGTCATGAGCATCCTGCCCACCACAGGCAGGGCCCTCCTGAGCTCATTGTCATGGCCATGCTGGACCCAGAGCCCTGGGGATGGGTAGGTTGGTGATACCCTGGGCAGAGCACCTGTGCAGTGAGCGAGGAGGCCGAGGAGGAGAGGGGTCCAGGCCATGGCTTAGGCACTGCTGATGCTGCTTCCTGAGGCCCAGGCTGGGCAGGTTCCTCCCAGACCTCTCTTATCCCCTTGCTGGAGAGAATGGCCCATGATGCAAACCAGCAGAGTCAGGGGTTGCTGCTGGAGGAGCTTTGTGGTTTCCAGAGAAGGGCTCAGTCCCAAGGGACACAGAGAGAAAAGGGGTGACCACTGCTTGCCCACCCCCTCAGCCCATGGGATTCTCCTCCACCCACTGGTCCCATGGTCTGAGTTCACATCTTTACCCAGATTGTGCCCACTTTTGCCCCTGGGCTGAGTTGGTCATGGAAAAACTCAGAGCTGAGTTTCTCTGTATTTTCTAGGTGATATAAAGTCCTTCCTATGGGATAGTGGTTGGCCCCGTCCAAGAGGTTACCAGAGTCACAGTGGTGATGGGGGAATTTTCTGGGGTCCACAGTCCCCTCCTCCACTCCATCCTGGCTCAGGAGGGAGGTGGTTAACTTTCTTCTGCTTCTCTAGAAATGTCCTGGTCATAAATATTTTATGTCAGACATGAGATGTTTGGTATAGGCCTAAATTCATTTTGAAGACACAATCCACAGCCCAATGCAGGGACCCTTTACATTCCCACTCTACAGGGGACAGCACAAGCCTTGCACCAGTACAGGCCCCACCCCAGGGCACAGCCCCTCAGTGCTAGAGGAGAATGCAATTCTTGGTTGCCAAGTGCACATAGAGTTTTGGAAGATCCATGGGATGTGATAAGTTTCTACCTTGGCTGTGAGTTCTAGTGCCAGGTCATAGGTGCTGTGCCTCAGTATCCCAGGGTGCTGTCAGGGCCAGGGACACATCAGGAGGTGAAGGAAATGTTGGCTTTGTGAGAGAATGAGAGGGGGCTGCAAACTCCAAGACCCTGGAGGTGAATGTTTATTATAACTAAGTTGTCTTCACTTGCTGGGAAAATACATCAATGGATAAAAACTTAAGTCAACAAAAGATTAAGGAGCAAGTATTTTGTGCCTCATAAGGAAATCAAGAGCTGTGATTTGGCAGGTTCCCCAGGACAGTGTTGGGAAAGACTGGGGACAGTGGACGTGGAGGAGTGGCCAGGGAAGGAGAAGCCCCTGTGTCTGCAGGATGAGCTACCACAGAAAAGGGCAGGGAGGTGGGACACGTATGACTACAGAATGGAATGGCATGTGTGACAGTGAGATGGGGGCCAGGGCAATAAGAAGAGGCAAATTGTCTGAATCTGTATCAGAAAAATAAGCACCATTTCCAAGAGTCAAATCTGAGAGACGGGAGGTCAGAAGAATTTAAACATCAGTGTCAATGACAAATATTCTAAGAAAAGAGGAACCTCTTTCCCTCCAGGTCTCAGGTCATGGTCACTGACCCTCCCTGCATGTCAGCATCTCCCTGATGCCCAGCTCCACCCCCTTTCCAGGGATTTTTGCCAGGTTACTCTCTGCTGCCCCCAGGTGGCCACTCTACACTGTCAGCTGGAGGCTCAGGGGCCTCCTGGGTTCAGGTGTAGCTTCAGAATCTGCTGCTCAGGTCCCTGATTCCTTGATTCATGGACTGTTGACTTCAGAGAAGAAATTTCTCTTCTGTTTGTGGCCCCTTCCTGCCTCAAACCTGGGCACGAGGTGCTCAGATTCCTGATGGAAATACAAACACTCACATGTGGAGAAGGAGGTGACAGTGCCCTCCTGAGGCTCCCTGCACGTCTCTCTGTGTGGTGGGTGGTCTTGAAGGGGGACTGGAGCTTGGTACTGAGAGATGCAGGACTCAGGGGTGGCTTTGACTGGTTCTGGATACAAATACGGGGCCAATGTGCATTGGTGGTGACTCCTGCAATACGACAGAGACAGAAGCTCATTCACCCAACAAGTATTCACCCTGACCCACTCTGTGCTGGCAAGAATGCATTTTAGGAATTCAGCATGAGGAAGACACAGTCCTTGCTCTGAAGAGTTTCCTGTCCTGTTGCTGGGTCAGTGCAGTAGGCAGATTGGGTTTACAGACCCAGCAGATACTCCCTACCACCTTCTACCTGTGTGTCATCCCCTCTATTCACTTGAAAGTCAGGCAAATTTCCAGTTTCTTCCAGCCAGCAGTGACCATGTAGCCCAGCGTTGGTCCATAGGATGTAAGAGTCAGATGGCTGAGATTCTTCTCAGGAAATCTTTCCTCTTATGAAGGAAGGACTAGATTGGATTTGTGCTTTGCTTTTTCTCTTGAACATGGGTGTGATAGCTGGAGCTGCAGCAGCCATGCTGAGGTCTTACATCAACAACAATGAAAACAAAGTCAACATCGCATTGAAAGGGAATGGAGAGGTAGAAATATTTGAGCTTCCTATGGAACTGGAGAGCATCTGGAAAACAACCACCAAGCACATGCAGACTTATTTTTGTGGAAGAAAATTGGAAGCTCCCTGGTTCCTGCCACATGTGTTCTTGTAGTGAAAAAGCATTTCTGACTGATAATGCAATGATTAATAGAAATAAATCAGTCAAAAGATAACGATAGAAAAAATAAACGTGTAATTGTAAGCTCTATGCAGCTAATCATTGAAAGTTCTGACAGAAGCTGACTGGCTGGCTGCTGTAGCTTCAGTGATTGGAGAAGGCCTCCCTGAACAAGAGTCTGTGGAGTTCCTTTGAGGAAGGAGTGAAGAGACAAGTGATGGAAGCGTGTGCAGGGAGCTGTGTCTGTGCCCTGCGGAGAAGGGTCTTGGGTGTGTGAGGATCTGAAAGGACAGTGGGAAGCCTGAAGGGGATCTGGGATGTAAACCAGTTCAGGTCAGATGTGACATTTGCCCATAAGTGAAGAATTTGGGGACAGGCAGGATGTGTAGTGTGTGAAATTCACAGGTAATAAATTAGGTGATCTGGGGCAGCATAGCAAAAAAAAATCACTCTTGACCTCCAGGAAGATGCTACTGTGTGGGGACAGGTGTGGCTTGCAGTAGCCCTACTGCGTGGAAACAGTCCTGCTGCCAACAGTGAACACTGACATCTTGGGAGCTACTTTTTACAAAATTCTTCACAAGTCTTGTCAAAGGATCCTGGTTTAGAAATGCTGGCTGGAGACAGTTGACGATCAAATATGAGCATGAGAAATTTGAGTATTCTTCCCGGCAACAAATTAGCAGATTCAACAGACATTCCTGCAACACTGGAAATGTGTGACCTTGGACCAGACAGGATATCATTGTTAATTAGAGAAAGAGAGAGAGAGAGAAAGTTGAGTTGTAGCATATAGAACAGAGAAAATGGTGCTTAGTACACAATTCTTTGACCAGGTTCCAGCCCTTCCCTAGTTCACTTGGCCCTACGGACACTCAGCGAGTGGTTCCTGGTCCCTCCCCTCTACCTGATGCCCACCATGCAGACCTGTGGGGACCTAGCCTGCTGCCTGTGTGTCTGCTCCTTAGCCAGCTTTCTGGGGCCCCATGTGGGTGACCCAGCACTGCTTTCCCTGAAGTTCTAGAGATTTGCTGACCCAGGAGCAGAGAATTCAGGGAGTGCACTTGACAAGGAAAGGAAGGGCCTGTGAGAGGGACTGACAATTCCAAGGTCACTGGGGAAGGAAGAAAGAAGAGCGAGATCAGAGAAGTTTTAGACACATAATGATGAGCTCTTCTGAGTGTCCTGGGACCAGCTTGGGCTTGGGAGGGGACATGGGAAAATCCTGAGCCAAATTTTTGAGGCCCTGATGCTTCCCCTCGTCAGCTTCCCCTCGTCAGTTCCTCCAGCTGCCTGTGGGGAGCGCCGCTCTACCTCGACGTGGAGCCAGTCAGGGTCTGGGAGGGCAGCCAACTCCATGCGCTCATTGGCTGATTGCAGCCCAAAGTAAAAGACTCCAGATTTTAATCAAACATTGGCCTTTTAATGATCTTTTAACCTGACAAAATTTTTAATACAATGTTTTAGGTTTAGGAATCCCCCCATAAAAATGATCTATCTAAGTTAATGTTCAATTAGCTCAACTTATAAGTTGAAGATATATTACTGCAATGGTATTTCTCAGTGCTTTTTTGAGCAGAGTATCATTTTCTTTTCTGTTTTTTTCCCCCATTTCCACGAGTTATGGTCATGAATACAAGCCATGAGCATTGACACAGGAAGCCTGTGCTTTTCCTATTCAATACATCCCACACCTGACACGCTTACCTTATGTAAGTGTCCTACAGTGAATTTTGAAAAACATTGGCTGAAGCAATAGCCAGAGAAATGTCACCTACGGTATGATTTTACCCAAGAGTCACACAAGGTATTTTCTCATGGAGCAAATAGATGATGCTCACATGCAGGTGACCCTGCACGGGTGTGACTGAGTCATTCCGGGTCAGATGTGAGCTGAGCACGTTTCCTTCCCACTGACCAAGGTGGCTTCTGCCCTGCTCACCCCTGGGAGAAGCTCCCTCTCTACTCCTGGCTCTTCATTCCGGGAAGATGCTCTTCCTTTTGGGAATGCAGAGCTCAGGCTGTCACGGGTGAATGAGAAGACCTTGCCTGTGGGCTTTGAACTTCCCGGAATCACAGGTCTTTGTTCTTCTCTGAAAGCAAAATTATCAGGGAGCAGAATATCAGAGTAAGGGCCACTTACCTGCCCCAGGTTGTACTGAAAAGACTTTCCTAGTGCACATCTCCTAGGAGGTCTCCAGGAGCCTGAGACTGGCTGAGTCAGTCCTCACTGAGGCCCAAGCAGCAGGGAAATGTGTGATGCTTCCCTCTTGTATTGTGGTTTATCCAAAGATTGAGTTTTCTTTTAAATCCCAAAATCCTGTCACTTGAAATTTGGAGACTTGCAGAGATGTGTTCACTGCTTCAAGTGGTGGAAAGTCTCCAGATGGATGAGTTCCTGCATCCAACTGCAATTTCAAAAGTCTCTAATTTAGAGCTCAGGCATGTTTGTAGAGCAGAAGCTCTAATAAAGTAGGTGTAGGAGAGTGTGTTAGATAAGCAAGGGAGATGGTGACAGAGAACATGAAAGCTTCCCAATCCCCTTCACCTCTAACCCCCATGGTCCACATCTCCCAGGAACATACAGATGAGAGGGGCATGGACAGCAGAGACTGAGGGCTGGAAATTCCATGTTTAGAGCCACAGGTTTCTTCAGCTTCCTGTTCCAACAGCAGATCTAATCCCCCTATGCTCATCAGAGACAAGGTGTCCTCAGCCACTTTCTGTCCCTCTATGTGACTCAGTGTCCAGCAGCTATGAATGACCTTTTTCTTGAGAATCAAATTCAGATGTAGACCCAGCAGTGGACACGGTCCTCCCAAGCACAGGGATCAGAGTCAGCAGCACAGAATCTGCCCCGTGAGCACACTGTGCACAGCTCCACTGCAAACCCAGCATAGCCCTACTGCATGGGAACAGTCGTGCTGCCAACAGTGAACACTGTCATCTTGGGGGGTACTTTTTACAAAATTCTTCACAAGTCTTGTCAAAGGATCCTGGTTTAGAAATGTTGACTGGAGACAGTTGACAATCAAATATGAGCATGAGAAGTTTGAGTATTCTTCCTGGCAACAAATTAACAGATTCAACAGACATTCCTGCAACACTGGAAATGTGTGACCTTGGACCAGACAGGATATCATTGTTAATTAGAGAAGAGAGAGAGAGAGAAAGTTGAGTTGTAGCATATAGAACAGAGAAAATGGTGCTTAGTACACAATTCTTTCCATTTTTAACAGTTGGGTAATTTCAAAATTAAACTAGTATTACTTTGCTTCCTGAGTATACAATATTTTTATTATGGTAAAATAAACATTACAAAATGTTTCATCCTTTTAATCATTTTTAAATGTGTAATTAAGCGGCAGTAAGTACAGTAAAAATGTTGTGCAAACATCACCACTAGCCAACCCCAGAGCTTTTTCATCAGCCCACACAGAACCTCTGTATCTATTAGACAGCTATTTAGAAACTTTGGGCATTGTAGACAAAATGACGAGTATGTGATAAAAAGAAAATCCCAAGGATGAACCAAAGACGGTGTTTGCACTTCACCCCCAACTTCTGTGGAATCTCAGTGCAGTAGGGGGTGTGTCTCATCCAGGGACCCAGATGAGACGCAGCCCCTGGGGCCTTTTCTGGGCTGTTTCTTCTCAAGGAGCAGAGGAATTTCAACAGGACTGTGGCCTCTGAAACAGCTCTCTCCTCTCCCACAGTACGTGTGATTACTTCTGGGGTCCTCATTTTCAGTTTGCTGGACTGCTCTCTACAATAGTTGAATGATCCTGGAAGATGAATTTGGATTTGTACAGACCCAGAAGGGCAATAGTGGCATTAGCAATATCTGTGCTGGATGGGGATCTCCTGGAAGAGAATGCTATGGCTGCAGGTGCACGGTTACATCACTGAAGCAGATACTGAGGTCTTGTCTATTGCCCTCAGAGAATAGGATCAGAATCAGTGTGCATTCATGTGGAATGGACAACAGTATACATTCACACTTTTTCTGCCCAGCTTCATTAGCTCTCCCTTCCCTATCATGATATCATCATGGGGGCTCAGACCATCTGGATATCAATAGTTCAATCACATGTACATGATGGGCACGGCCTATTGGAAGCTTTTGTGAGATCCATGCACTTTTGAGAGTGGGAAATAAACTAAGATGTTTCCTCCTCCATATTAGCTGAAATTGGGACTTTAGTTGTCTGGAGCCCCTGAGAGTCTCCTACAAAATAAACAACATGTTATGGCCAGGCGCGGTGGCTTACACCTGTAATCTCAGCACTTTGGGAGGGTGAGGCGGGCAGATCACGAGGTCAGGAGATTGAGACCATCCTGGCTAACACGGTGAAAACCCATCTCTACTAAAATAAAAAAATACAAAAAAATTAGCCAGGCGCGGTGGCACGTGCCTGTAGTCCCAGCTACTAGGGCGGCTAAGGCAAGAGAATGGTGTGAATCTGGGAGGTGGAACTTGCAGTGAGCCAAGATCTGGCCACTGCACTCCAGCCTGGGCTACAGAGCGAGACTCCGCCTCAAAAAAAAAAAAAATGTTATTATACCCTTCAATTCTCCCCAAGAAGAAAGAGACACAAGGCCTATAAGGTCTAGGAGTAGCATATTTTACTACTGGGGATGTGACTCCAACCCATGTATCAGGAGCCATAAATGTCACCCATTGTTTTCCAGGCCCAGAGCAGGGAGGCTCTGCAGCAGGTGCAGGGAGGGTTGTGAGTGTCCTGCTGTTGGGGCCAGAGAATCCAGCAGACTCCACCACGGGAAATAAAACCTCCTGCACATGGCAAACCCCACTGGAGAATCCCAATGTAGACTCCCGGGTTTTTGGAAGAAGGCCATGTCATGTGCAGTAGAGTGTTACTCCCCTTTCTAAAAACAGCTCCTTTTGTCTTACTGGGCCCTGGGAGAGACAGGATAACACTGGACATCAAGCGACCATGTTGCCAGAAATGTGAGTTCCCCCCAGTTGTGAGCTCAGGCAGGCCAGCAGTGGTCTCTGGTGAGATGGATGTGACACATCTAGGTTAGAGCAGGGTCAGGGCTCCAGCACTCAGTCACCTGCATATACAGCTGGTCCACACCCATATTCTTATTTCTCTTCCACCAGTGCCTCTCCCTGGCTTCACAAATATGTCCTATGGGTGGAGATGGGGCTTGCTGAAGCAGGTTACTCCAAAGCGCCTGTCATGTGAAGGGGTAAGACCAGATCAGCATTGTACAATCACAACATGATGTGAGTCTCATGTGAATCCTATTGTCTAGTCACCATACTAGACATAAAAAATAAAAAGGCAAACAAACTAGGTTCAATAATATACTTTATTTAACACAAAGTGTGAAAAATAATATTTATGCATGCACACAATCTAAAATTATTTATGAGATTTTAATAGAAGTTTTCATAGCCACTATTATTATTTCTGTGCATGAAAATCTATTACTATTACTATTTTGTTACTATTATTTTATTATTATTATTATTTTGATACTATTATTATTTTGGGGAGATTCTTTACATTGAGATTGTGTGGTTGATGGAGGTTTGAAGGAGTCTGATTGACAAGGATGAGCTGTGCTGGCTTCGTAAGTGTCAACTTTGATAAGCTGAAGGAGGGGTGAAAGAGTGATTGTTTGTGCAGGATGTGCAGGGTGGAGGTGGGCAGCATCCATCCTACAGCTGCCCCCGTGGGAGCATCTCTGGTCCCTGCATGGAGTGAGGCTGCTACCTTTTCCGTGGAATCCTTTCAGGAAGATCTGACTCCAGCTCTCCTTCAGGACTCAGAGCACCTGGCATTTCAGGCTCCCTTTTCATTTTATAAGAATACAAGGATCTCTCAGAAATAGTTGGGCATTTGGATGCTCACAATGGAAATTTAGGAAATTCGCTGATGCATTCCAGTGTATAGTGGCCACCTCATGTCTATGGTGGCTCATTTTGGATATAGCCGGCCGTCTTAGTTTGGGTTCCCTGGACGTAGACTCTGAGATAAAGATTTTCATGCACAGAGAAGCTGAAAGGAGTGAGAGAGGCATCACCCACCAGAAGGAGACCCTGACCCACAATAGGGTTGCAACTGAGGCCTCAGGCATCCACAATGGGAGGTCTGGGGCTGGAAGACCTTTCAGTGTCATCCTCTATTAGGGCAAGGCCTTGGGTTCTTGGCTCAGGCAGTCATCAAACCAAAACTCTCAAAACTGGGCCTAAATATGAGAAAGGAAGTTTTCTGGAAACAATAGCACTTTCCTGTGAGGGCATAGCTCTAAGCTTCTAGAAGCTCCCAGCAGTTGAGGGTGGGTGAGCTCGGAAAAGCATATCTAGGCAGATGCCACAGTGTCCCCTCCTCTGCTTTTCCTGTTCAAAATCCCAGGCTGCCATGGAAGCCTGGAAGCTCAGGTGTTGAGCTGAGCTGGGCATTTTTGGGGACCGATGTAGGATATTTGGAAGGAGTGACCCAATCACCATTGTATGGAAATGTAAGGCCAAGTGATTGTTCTCTACGTCTCTCTCATCTTCCATCCTGTTCTTATTTCCCCAAGTCACTCCAGGGGCCTGAATACACAAGTAAATTCTGATTATAGCAGCCCTAAATCTACTCCTGCTCTACCCTCTGCAGCGCCAACCTGTAGGGCTGAACAAAAAAGGATGACCTGGAGGTCTCATATCCAGTAGAACTTCACCAGACCTGCTCATGGCTTGGCCCACAGTCATCCTGGTGCTGGAGGAAAAAGATCAGACAAATGAAAAACGGATTTGTGTCTCACTTCCCCATCTGCCTGTGTCACTGTGGGATTGTTCTAATCACCAGAAAAACAGTAATAGTCAGCCCTGCCTTTGGTCAGGACCCTGCTGATGGTCAGGGTGGTTGTGTTCCCTGAGGTGGACCCAGAGAATGACTCAGGGATTCCAGAGTGTCGCTCACCATCTTTATATATCACCAGCACAGGGGCCTGGCCTGGCTGTTGCAGGTACCAGTCAGCATAATTATCGCTCAGTACATCTCCAGAGCAGCTGATCCTGGCTGTCTGTCCTGGGGACACTGACACTGCGGGTGGCTGTGTCAGCTCATAGGAGGCCACAGAGCCTGCAGGAGAGGAAAGGAGAGGGTGCTTGAAGATAACAAACACATTTCCAGTGGTGTCACCCTGAGGCTATGCCTAGGCTGAGCTCAGGGTTCAGGGCAGGACCAGCTCAGGATCCTGTAAGGGCTGAGCCTAGGGCAGGGTTGGGGGCATCACCTTTGCAGAGGGTGAGGAAGGAGAGGCACAGAGGGGTCCAGGCCATGGTAAGACACCCAGAGCTCTGCCTCCTGAGCCCAAAGCACAGGTGGGCTCCCCAGGCCTCGCTTATTTCCTCTCAGGCCTAGTGAGGCAGTGCTTGTTTGGTGTTTACACAAATTTACTTCTGGACTCCTCTTGGTGGGATGTCACTCAACCCAGATCTGGGGGACACAATTCAGCCAAGAACTCTCTACCCTGCAGACCCCAAAACTCATGTATTTTTCACTTGTAAAACACATTCACCCCATCCCAATGACCCAAATCCTGAACTAACTCAGCACCACTCTAAGACCAAACTCTCATTTGCATATCATTCAACTCAAGTGTGGGTGATTCTCCAGGGTGAATCATCCTGAGGATTTAAAGAATAACAGCTTTGGGGGCTTCACCTCCTCTCTCCTGTTGTCATCTGGGTGTTCAGGAATGTCAAATTTCCCACTTTATTTACTAAGATTAGAAGAGAAGAGCGAGTCAGCACCAGCAACATCTGTGAGGTGTATGTGGGGAAATCACATCTGTCCACTCTTGAACTAATTCACCTAAGCTAAATACCCATTAATTGAATTTATTAATCAGTAGCCATGGGATATCTTTGCCAGTGTTTAGAAAAAACAGAACTGATACAGAAAATAGAAAAAATATCACAAGTTAAATTGTTCTAAGAGAAGGGTATGTCCTTATTAAGAAAGATATTTCACAGATAGAAATCATCTAAAGAAAATTCACCTCATATGCATATTAAAATACTATTTCCAATGTTAACGTTAAGCATCCACATTTTGATGTGCAAATAGAGACTCTCTAATGGTTATACAAAGTGCATTATTTTTTCTATTTGATATTGACATTTTGTTTAGGTTACCTTGTGGGGTGAGGGTGATCTTGACTGTAGGGAAGAAGGCTGTTTCATGGGAGGTTTCCTTACACACACACACACACACACACACACACACACACGCATATAAAATGATAATTTGCAGCAGAAACATATTTCCACCAAAAAGATCATGTTCTTTTCCTGGCAACTTGGCTTGGGGTCTTTATACTTTTAACATCTCAAGCTCTCTTCCTTATCCCATTGTTAAATTCTGTTCTAGAATTTTCATGGATTATAAAAACATTCAACACATTTAAAACTTAAACTATTTGTTTATTTGTCATTCTGAGAACCTCCGTGTTCTCTTCTGTTTTTGGCTGCAGTCAAATGCTGATATTAGGAACCTTCTCTCTGAGCCTGCCCTGGATATTCCAGCTTTGGTACAAGCTTTCTTGCCCACTTGCCCATCCCTCTCCCTCAGACTTTTGCCTTAGGAGGAGTCTATACCTGATATATTAAAGCTCTCCCCAAACTCAGAGGAAGCAATGCAGATAAATTTATGTGATTGTGGCACGGGGTTGTCTTAAACCCATGATACAATCAAATAGATGATGTGAGCATGTTCTTATCCAATGAAAGAACTCAGGCTAATACAGGAGGTGAAATACGGTGACCCTCACCGAGAGATTCCCACCTAGATCATATTCTGGTGGAATTTTCAACCCTCAGATAACCCTACAAACCAGGGACTGTTCAACCACATCCTGTGGCCATCCCTGGCCTGACACCTGTTTTTGTATGGCCCAGAGATGACAGTGGCTTTTATCATTTTAAATGGTTACATTGTAAATGATGCTATACATACCTATGGAATATCCCCAAAGTTGATTCTTGAGCCACAAAGACTAAAATACTTCCTTTTAAAATTTATTTTTATGTTCTTTAATTTAATAGAGATGAGAGTTCACTGTGTGGCCCGGACTAATCTCAACTCCTGGGAGCAAGCAATTGACCCATCCTACTCTTCCAACACGCTTGGGATTACAGGCGTGAGCCACCGTGCCTGGCCACAAAGACTAAAATTCTTCTTATCTGGATATTTAAGAAAAAGTTTCCCAAATCCTAAAAAAAGAGAAACTACTGAACTATTTCTGAAAAGGCCCAAACTTAATCAGAACAGGAGACTCAAAAATAAAACCATAACAGGTAAGATTTTTGAGTCTGACAGGTTGGCAAAAACTTCCACTTTCAACCATGTACTCGGAACAAGTACTTCCAGCTGGCATTGAAAATTGGTAGAATCCCCCTGGAGGGGAATCTGACAACAACGGGTGAAAATTACACACACACATCTTTCTGACCCACAATTTCACTTTTAGAAATGAATCCTGTGGTCGTATTCACACAGGAACTCAAAGGAGGCTGCACAGGGATGTTCGCTGCACCGTTATTTCTAAGATCGAAGTTGTGGCGATAACCATTAGACTGTAGTTGCTAAAATTCTACCCACAGTGTAGGGGATGATGATGCATGTAGGGTGAAGACATCCCTGAAAAAATCAGTGACTGCACCAATCAGGCAGCTCCTTGTCACTATCTCCGCATTTGAAGAGCTGGGAAGAGCTGCACATTCAGGGACCACAGCACACAAGCACCAGGAAGCTGTCCCTGTCGTGGATGAGAAACCACAGAGCGGGTTTCCTTTTGGAATTCATGGTGGAAAGGGAAGGAGCTGAGAGAGAAGAATTCTCAAGGCCGCACTGCAGGAAGCCGCTTGCACTGGGTGAGGAAGCATCTTCAGAGCAAGGAGGGGGCCTGAGAGCCCAGGGCAGGTTTTGGTCTCAGTTCCCCATGAACTTGGACCACTGTGGAAAGTGCTGCTGCTTGTATATGAGCTGCAGTAATAATCAGCCTCGTCCTCAGCCTGGAGCCCAGAGATGGTCAGGGAGGCCGTGTTGCCAGACTTGGAGCCAGAGAAGCGATTAGAAACCCCTGAGGGCCGATTACTGACATAATAAATCATGAGTTTGGGGGCTTTGCCTGGGTGCTGTTGGTACCAGGAGACATAGTTATAACCACCAACGTCACTGCTGGTTCCAGTGCAGGAGATGGTGATTGACTGTCCAGGAGACCCAGACACGGAGGCAGGCTGAGTCAGGGCAGACTGGGCCCAGGACCCTGGAAAGAGGGAGAAACACATGCCAGTGAGTCAGTGCTGGGCCCCGGTGAGCCTGAGGAGCAGGAGACCAAGGATCAGCCCAGAGACCCCTGTGGCCCTTTCCCTGGAGGCGTCACCTGTGCCCTGAGTGAGGAGGGTGAGGAGGAGCAGAGCCCAGGCCATGGTGGAGACGTCTCGAGAGCGCTGCCTCCTGAGACCCCAGCACTGGGCCTGCCCCCAGCCCTATCTTATCCCCTCTGCCAAAGAGGAGGGTGGGGCCTGCATGCAAATCTCCACCTTGAGCTCTCTCTCTTCACCCCACCCTCACCTGGGCCTGGGCTCAGAGGCTTCTGCTTCCCTGGATAGTGGAGCTCAGCTGAGATTAAAGTCCTTGTTTATCTATTCTGATGGCAGGATCTTAATTTTTTTGTACCTGATTTGCTCAGGAGAAAGATCTGCTGAAGTCCCTTACCTGAGTGATCTTCTGGCCCTCAGTGTCTCTGCTGTGTGGTGCCTGTGTCTCTGTGACCCTCCAGGCCTGGGCACACCCTGCAGTGCCCTCTGCTTGGCACCCACCTCCAGGCTGTCCCTACTGTCAGGAAATGGGGCAGCCCGCCCCGTGGAAACCTCTGCTAGGTGGCGTTGGTCCTGAGGACCGCAGTCCTGAGACCTAGTCCACTGCTCCCAATCCTGCCCCTCCCACTCACAAGCAGGTGACTTGTCCTTCCCAGCCTCTGGTTCTCAGCCTGAGAAATGGGGACCACAGAGTCCACTCTGCACACGGGTGATCCATGGGGATATGAGCCAGCAGGGGAAAGGGAAAGTTTGTTAACAGGCATTTCTCTGTGCACCAGAGTGATATTTATTGTGAGTGTTTGATTTATTAAAAGATTTACTTCCATTTTACTGTGATTTATGTGTCAGGTCACAGAGATGCGTGTTTCATGCTTTCTTGCTTTCCCTCATCTGAGCACATCCTCAGGACAACCTAAAGCTGACCTCTCTCAACCCTTCGACACTGAAGACACACAGACATTTGAGAAATACAATTTTGGTTTTTTCCTCAAAATTATTTTAATATCTTTTCCTCCTTCCCCATTGCCTATGACAATTTTTTTTAATGATTCATATTAAAATAAATATTAATGGATATTTTATTTAAATAAATAAATTATTATTAAATAAATAATAATGCATAGAGCAGCTATTTGAGCACCAGGAAAGGAAATGGTACGCAGCAGTTTGGGATGGCCCCAGCAGATGAAATACAACAGGGTCGGTGTGAGACTTCTGGATTTCCTCTGTGTCCCCTGGCTGGGATCCAGACAGCCTCAGGCCTGGAGGGGCACAAACCTGAAAACAAAAAGAAGTCCGGAAAGTCCTCTTGTTCAGGATTGAAGATAGGAAAAGAAGCTTGTTTGGCTCAAAGTGAAGGCTCAGTCTTCTGCACAAGCAGGTGGTTCACACCTGTGTTCTCATCTCTCTTACACCAGCGTCTCTCCCTGGGTTCACACCAATGTCCTATGGATGGAGATGGGGCTTCCTGCACCAGGTCACTCCACAGCCCCTGTAACCTGAAGGGGTGCAGACCAGCACTGTTCATTTACAATATGATGTGAGCCTCATGGAAATCTGAATGTCTGGTCATCGCATTAAAAATACAAAGGGAAGAAGTAAATGAGTTAAATAATTTACTTTATTTACCTAGCATATCAAAATAGTATCACTTTCATATGCAATCTATGTACAATTATTTGAGACATCTTATATATACTTTGCATGGCTAGTGTTATTATTTTTTGAAGAATCTTTATGTGGAGATTGTGTGGCTGATGGGGATGTGAATGGGTTTCCTGTTGACAAGGGTGGGTTGTGGTGGCTTTTTAAATGTCAACTTTGATAGGCTGAAGGAGGGGTGGAAAGAATGATTTTTTGCGCAGAATGTGGAGGGTGGAGGTGGGCAGTGTCCATCCTGCAGCTCACCCTGCAGGTGCATCTGTGGTCCCTGCATGGGGTGAGGCTGCTCCTCCTGCCCCAGGTTTCCCTGCAGGGAGATCTGACTCCAACTCTCCCTCAGACTCCACAGCGCCTGGCATGCCAGGGCCCTTTTCATTCCATACAAATGCAAGAAACACTCAGATCTCATTGGGCATTTGCAAACTCACAATGATCATTAGGAATAAACTGGTGCTTTCCGGTATACTGTGGCCTCCTGAGGTTCCTGATGGCTTAAGTTGGGGATGACTGGTTATGTTATTTTGGGATGCCTGGAAGCAGACTCTGAGATGGAGCTTTGCTTTCACAGTAGGTGTGAAACTGAGTGAGGGAGGCAACACCGGGCACAAGGACACTCTGACCCACATTGAGTCTTCTACCATCCCAATAAGGAGCTGTGAAGCTGGGAGGATTTTCTGTTTCTCCCATATTGAAAGGGAGTCTCGAGAGCTTCACCTCAGGCAGTTATGAAACCACACCTTGCTAAGAAGGGGCATAAACCTGGAGGAGACAGTTTTCTCTGCTGACAGCCCTTCTCAGTGAGGGAACAGCTCTGAGCTGCCAGAGCTACCAGCAGTGCTGGGTGGGTGAGCTCAGAAGAGGGAATATGGGTGGATCCCACAGTGTCCACTCCACTGGTTTTCCTGAAGAGAATGGCAGGATGCCACGGGAACGTGAGCTGGGCAGTTCTGGAAACTGACTCAGGATATTCAGCCCAAGGACTAGCCTTCACCCCCTATGGAAATCCAGAGCCCAACTAAGCATGTCGACCTTGGCCTGATCTTCCAACCAGGCCCCGCTTCCCCAAATCACAACTGAGTCCTCCACACCTCAATATATCCTGGTCATCTCAGCCCTAAATTCACTCTTGATGCCCCCTCTGCAGAGCCTGCCTGGAGGGCCTGTGGAAAGGGCAGCCTGGGGGTCTCAGATCCAGGTTAACTGGGCAACACACACTCATGGCTTTGTCCACTGTCTTCCTGGGCTGGAGGACAAGAGTGACACCAATGGAAGAGGGTTTTGTGTTTTGCTCCTTCATCTCCCTGTGTCACTGTGGGATGAGGAGTGCTAATGTCCCACATCTTACAGTAATAGCTTTGTCCCCACCCTGGGTCCTGTTGATGGTCAGGGTGGCCACATTCCCCAAGTTGGAGCCAGAGAATCTCTCAGAGATCCCTGAAGGCCGCCCGCTATCCCCACGATGACCCACACAGGGGCCTGGCTGGCTTCTGCTGGTACCATTGAGCACTTTTACTTCCAATACTGTTTTCCCCACAGGTGATCCTGGTCATCTGTCCTGGGGCCACTGACACTGAGGGTGACTGTGTCAGCTCATAGGTGACAGAGCCTACAAGGAAAGAAAAGGGGACAGAAAAAACTTGAAACTGAGGGTCTCAACCCAAGGATATCTGGCTACTTGCCAGGGCTGGAGTGAGCCCCAGGAATAAAAGAGCTCTCAGGGCACCTATGAGCACAGGAGCACAGAGTGGGGGCGTTTCACCCCAACCAGCCCCTCCGCCTGCAGCAGGGTCATGAGCATCCTGCCCACCACACACAGGGCCCTGCTGAGCTCAGACTGACGGCCAGGCTGAACCTGGAGGCCTGGGGCTGGGCAGGTGGGTGAGACCCTGGGGGCAGCACCTGTGCAGTGAGTCAGGAGACCAAGGAAAAGAGGGGCCAGGCCATGGCTGAAGTGCCTCCAATGCTGCTTCTCAAGTCTGAGGCTGGGCAGGCTCCTCCCAGGTCTCTCAACCCCTTGTTGGAGAGAAGGGTCCATGATGCCAATCAGCAGAGTCAGGGGCTGCTGCTGGAGGAGCCTTGTGATTTCGAGAAGGGCACAGCCCCAAGGGACCCAAAGAGGTTAGGGGTGGCCTTGCCCTCCCACCCTTTGCCCACAGGATCTCCTTTATGAATTGATCCCATATTCTCTGCAGACATCCCCACATCACACTGTGCTCAGCCTCACTCCTGGGCTCACTTGGTCACAGCAGAGCTCAGAGGTGAGTTTGTCTGTATTTCCAAAGGAATATGAAGTCCCTCCTATGGGATGGGTTTTGACCTAGTCTGGGAGGTGACCATAGAGTCATGCTGGTAACTGTGGAATTATCTGGGGTCCCCAGTCCCCTCCTCCATTCTATCTTGGCTCTGGAGGGAGGTATTTCATTTGGGTCTAGGCCTCTAATGTGTCCTGATCATAAATATTTTATGTTAGAGAGGAGATTTCTGGTGTAGGTCTAAATCTGTTTTTAGACGGCACTTTCCAGAACCCAATGCAGGTTCCCTCTTCGTCTCCACTCTACAGGTGATAATGCACACCTTGGACAGGTGCGGGTCCCACCACAGCCCACAGCCTCTGAGTGATAGAGGTCAATGAAATTCCTTATTTGCCAAGTGCGCACAGAGTGTTGGAAGATCCATGAGATGCTGGAAGTTTCTGCCTTGGCTGTGAGCTTCTAGGTAGGTCATTGCTGCTGTGCCTCAGTATCTCCAGGATGCTGTCAGGACCAGGGACAGATGAGGAGGTGAAGGAAATGTTTGCTCCATGAGAGAATGAGAGGGGGCTGCAAACTCCAAGACCCCCAGAAGTGAATGTTTATTATAAATATGATGTCTCCAGTTGCTGGGGAAAATGTATCAATGAATAAGAACTTAAGTCAACTAAAGGTTAATGAGCAACTATTTTGTGACTCACCAGGAAATCAAGAGCTGTGATTTGGCAGCTTCCCCAGGAGAGAGTCGGGAAAGACCAGGGACAATGAAAGTGGAGGAGCAGCTAGGAAGTTAGAAGCCACTATGTCTGCAGGACAGAGGCTCCCAGATCAAATGGGAGTAGGGGGATACCTGTGACCTCAGAGAGGACACTGCACATGAGGGGGATGCAGTTTTAGCACAACTGGGTGTGGAGGAGGGGGCGTCGTGAGAAGTCAAGTGCCTGGATCTGTGTCAGACAGTCAGCATGCAAAAGAGCTGAAGACAAAATGTGATTCTAGAGTTTTTACATCAGTGTCAAGGACAATACTCTAGGACAATAAAGACCCTTTCCCTCTAAATCTGAGGTGGTGGTCACTGGCTCTTACTGCATGTCAGCATCTCCCTATCACCCAGGCCTGCCCCATCCCCAGGTCGCTTTGCCAGTTGATTCTCTGCTTCCCCCTGGTGGCTGCTCCACACTGTCGGCTGGGAGCTCAGGGACTTCCGGGGTCTAGGTGTGGATTCAGAACCTGCTGCTCAGGTCCTTGATGCCCTGATCCGTGGACTGCTGGTTCCAGGGGAGGAAGTCCTCTTCTCTGTGTGGCCCCTGCCTGACTCAAGACCAGGTACAAGGGGCTCAGCTTACCCAAGAAAATGCAAATATATATATATAGAGAGAGAAAAACAGTGAAACAAACCCCAATCGTATTGGAGAACAGTAACTTGTAAACCTGTAACAGGCATTGTGAGGGGAAGAGCTGGCTCAACACCCTGCAGTGAAGAGTCTGCTCTGTGTGGGGACTGGAAAGGATAGCGAAAACCTGAGGGATCTGGGACCCAGATCAGTCCATGTCTGATGTGATATCACCTTGTAAATGAAGAGCTGGAGGCAGATATGTTGTGCAGTCGGGTGTAAGGTGGAGAATTTCCTGTTTATGCTCAGGCGATCTGTGAGGGGCTGGGCACACACACCCCCTCGTGGTCCACAGGATGCAGTTGCTGATGCTGGGACTGGTTAGATACAGGTGGGCTCAGATAGGCCCTTCACCTGTCCCTGTTTGCCTGGGGCTGAAGCCACTCAGGGGTGGTGGCTAACCTGCCTCAACCGTCCTCCCAGTGCTCACCTTGCAGCCATAAGGAAATTAAGCTTCTGTCTCTTCCATTGATCCTGGGTCATGCTCAATGCACCCAGCACAAACAGGTTGACTGTTTTCTTGAATGTTCTCTGGGAGCTCCCCATTTAACTCAGCCATGCAGAGCAGATGACGCGGCACCCCTTTCAGGGGCCACCTGATTGTTCCCAGGCTCTTACTCCAGAGGAAGACAAAGCCCTTGGCATAGCTGGGGTGTCTCCTGTGCCGGTGGGTAGGTGTTTGCAGAGAACAGGTTTCCTTGAATGTCACCACGCTTCCCAGCATTTTAACATGTGACAGCAATGCATCAGTAACATTTTTTGGCTCATGAATCTGGATAGGGAAGCAGCTGTTTGCCAGGTTATTACACAAAAACCTTTGCGCAACATTTGCTGTGCCTTCCATGTGCTGACTCATCACATGTGGCAGCGTGGTCTTTCCCATGCTTCTTCCTGCTCCTGGTTCAGGCCTTGTTCCTTCCACACCAGGGCATCCCTACGTCCTCATCCACCGTGTATTGTTCCTGCTCTGGGCAAAGCCTTCAGCGAATAATTAACCTGCTTCCTCAGTCTGTTCCCTCAAAGTCACTTTGTGAAGCTGAATTTCTACCTTAGTTTACTGTGAGTCAGTGGCTGTTAAAAGTCATCCTCTCCTTCACCTGTGTAATGGCCGTGATTGGCAGTGAAGGTCTTCTTACAGAGCACCTGCTGAATGCTAGTGGCTGGGTGCTGGAGATTCAGTACTGGAAGTTCCATCTGCAGAATAAACAGTTCCCTCAACTTCTAAATCCACCAATAGGTACTGCCCACACACACATTGGTGGGTAGGGCCATCATCAGCTGCTGTCTTCCCTCTATCAACTCAGTGCCCAAAAGTCGTAACACCCTTCCCCTTAATAGTGAAAACATCAAATGGACCCATCACTTGAGCAAGGTCCTACTGCACACAATGAACCTGGTCCATCGGTGCACCAGAGACTTGAGCTTTTCTTGTGGAACTTTTGTTGGGTTCCAAGGAATACTGTTTGAAAAATGTTGGATCAGAGAGAAATAACATCAAATTGCCTGCATGAAAACTTAAGGGTCCTGGCTGGTAAGGAAACTAAACAACCGTAAGAGACATTCGTGTGCAACTGGGAAACATGACCACGGTCTGCATAGAAGAGAGCTGTTAGTATCCTCACTTTGATAACGAGAGAGACAGAGACCCCAGTATGGCCTTGTCCACAGTTGTCCCATCCAGAAAGAGTATATATATGCTGATGGCAATAATCTGTAAACTTCAGTGTGTACACATGATTTCATGATTAAACCAGTTGTACTTTTTTTTAAGGTGGCATGGACCCAAAGAGTGAGCAGCAGCGAGATTTTTTGTGAAGAGTGAAATAACAAAGCTTCTACAATGTGGAAGGGGACCCGAGCGGGTCACCCTAAACCAGTTGTACTTTTAAAGAAGGAAATAAAAAGACTGAGACATCCTAGTGAGAAAAGAAAGCCCAATAAATGTGGCCCTAGAGACTGGAATCAGACATCTCTCCTGGAAAAGGGCATCACCCTCACCCAGCAGGGCCCTCCCTTCACACCTGCAGCCCTGGGACATGCAGCAGAGGGGCAGGTCCTGGACCTGGCATCAAGGGTTTCTTAGTGAGCTCCTCAGAAAGCAGCCCAGAGCCCAAAGATAAACTGCAAACTATCAGGGCGCTGGGGGCACATCCAGTCAGGCCTGACCTACCTGGGGAAGGTGATGGGACTTTGGGGGCCATGGGAGGTCAGTGTGCCCCAAACACAGTGCCCAGGTGGGACCAAAGGTAGTGTCTGTGCTTCCTCTTCAGTTTCTGTGAAATATCAGCACAGAAAGGGCCCTGGGGCCAAAAGGGGCTGGGTCTCCAGTCCTTGTCAGGCCTCAGGCACCCTATTAGAATGTGGGGGCCAGCTCATCTGGAAACCAGAGGAGACACAGCCCCTGGGGCTTCCACTGAGCTAGTTTTACCCAAGAAAGGAGAAATTCCACAGGACTGTGCCCTCTGCGACAGCTCTCTCCTCCCCTGCATGACATATGATTACAACTGGGACCATGTGCTTTTGTGTGGATTCCTAAACTGTTCATGTACACCACAAACCTGACAGAGGTCCCAGCAGCTCTGACCACCTTCACCCTGTCCACTTCTCATTGGACACATGCAGGCCCTGAGAGGATGGAGAAGCTGCTCAGAATCTCCAGCCCCGCAGGAGCCAGGTTAAGACCAGAGAGGACACCTGACCCTGAGGCCTGACCTACAGCTGCTCAGAGGGCAGGTGAGAATGAGAGTCAGGCCGAGGTGGGACAGTACTGTGGCTAGTCCCTATCTCTCTGTGTTACTATGAGTCCCTGCCAACTGCTCCCACTGTTATTATCTGCGGTACAGTAATAGTCAGCCTTGTCGCGGGCCTGGGCCCCACTAATGGTCATGGTGGCCGTGTTCCTTGATTTGGAGCCTAAGAATTGGGCAGAGGTCCCTGAGGGTCACTTGCTGTTACACCAGATTACAAGCACCGAGGCCTGGCCTGGCATCTGCTGGTTCCTAAGTGTATGTTTATCCTGAGTTTATCTCCAGAGCATGTGATCATGGTTGTCAGTCTCAGGGCCACCAAGACTGAGAGCAGCTGTCTCTGTATGTAGGAGGCACAGGCTGAGAGGAGAGGAGAGGAGAGGAGAGGAGAGGAGAGGAGAAGAGAGGAGAGGAGAGGAGAGGAGAGGAGAGGAGAGGAGAGAGGGCTTGAGGATGAAAGGCCCCTTTACAGAAGGTCCCAACCCAGAGCTGAAGTCAGGGTTTGGGAGGCCAATTACAGTGTCATATATTGAGTGGTTTAATGGAGGGTCTTTCACCCTTTGTAAAATGTCTTTTAAAACATTTTCACATTACTGCCTTATAAATTTTTCACAGTTGAAATAATGTTTCCTCTCTCAATATCAAAATACATTTTTCTCAGTGTTGCTGAAACCTTAACTGGGTAGCAGGATGTGGTTGAGGGGATCCCAGGGTAGGTGGGGACCAAGGATTGGCATTTTATGGCCAATGACACTGTGGTTTGGTTGCCATAATGCATAGCTGAGCCAACAAGGAATCAAAATAATCAGACAAGATCGTGGGTGTGGTCTAGGTGGTCCTAGTGTCCCAGACTGGAAGCACGTGAGCAGCCCCCACCCTACTTATTTTGTTTTGAATGAGCAGAAAGCACCATTTGAGAAAGACTGTGAGGGCTCCTGAGCCTTGGCAGAGGTTCTGTGTGATTGTGGCCACAGAGCTCACCACGAGACTCAAGTAGCTGATATGCTGGATTTGGTCTGAACCACAGTCCCGGGTGGCCATTTTAGGCAGCTCCCCAATCACATGGCAGGGATGTATTTGTGACTTGAGGGATTAG
This sequence comes from Gorilla gorilla gorilla, assembly GCF_029281585.2. Lineage (NCBI taxonomy): Eukaryota > Metazoa > Chordata > Mammalia > Primates > Hominidae > Gorilla > Gorilla gorilla. The sequence continues at coordinate 20,234,057 of NC_086018.1, read as the reverse complement.
GTTACGAGGGCCAAGTAAGTTGCATGAAGAGTTGGCCAAATAGACATGACCGGAGCCCTGCACCATGCCTTCCTCTCACCCTACAGCCTTGGCCTCCAGAGTGGCTCCCTGAGATCAGCTGCCTAGTAGGAGGCAATTAGGCTGGGGTTACAGAGTTTTCTGCAGGACACGCATCCACCACTGATGTGAACGGTGCTAGTACTCCACCTGGCCTCTGAGAATCCCTGAACAGCAGTGGTGGAAGAACATTCTCCTTAAAGCAGAATTTTAAGCAGTGTAATTGGCTCATGTCACCTGCAAAGAGATGGGCAGAGGTTCCTAATTCATTGGCTGTGACTCAGGGTCCTGGAATATGGTCAAGGATGTTCAGGGACTTGGGAGAGCTACAACAGCAATACTGATCACAAATATGTCAGGGGGAGAGACGTGTGAGTAGACCTCCTCTGGTGGGCAAAAAGCATGAGAATTTTTTTCCATATATAAATACTTACCAAGTCTGATGTGAAAATGAAGTGATTTTGCTAATCAGGTGAGTAGGGTGACCTGTTCTATGGACACCAGGCAGCCTCCCTCAACCACTCCTGTCATTGTCCAACAGACTCCAAAAAAAGTGCCGATGGTGGCAGGGATAGAGGCTGATAATGGGCTCATCAATGTGAATTTCCACTAACTGGAGCTGGCCTGGCTGAAGCCACTGTTGGGTGACCATCTGTCAACAGCAGAGACCACCACAGGCATCCCTATAGGATGACCTCTGTGGAAGACAGCCAGGGGCCTGCTTGATATTAATTTCATTAGAGCTCTTCCATCATGGGACAGACAGCTCTTTTTCCTTACTAGCATTGGCATTTACAGAGGATTTGCTTTCATTGACAGCAGTGCTTCTGCCAAAACTGTTATCTCTGGATTACAGAATGATGCACCCATCATAATGGTATACCACAGGAGGTTCTGACCAAGGAACTCGTTTCACCGCAAATAAAGGGCTATGGGCCTTTTCTCCTGGCATTCAAGATTCTTACTCTTGTCCCCAACATTCTGAGACATGTGGCTTATATGAATGGTTTAATGACTGCATGGAGACTCCATTACTGCACCAGGCAAGTGGCAAGTATGTGTAGGGTTGGGCAATGTCTTACAGGATGGGGAACGTGCTGTGTATCAGTGCCCAATAGATGGTGCTGTTTCTCCCACAGTCAGGATCCATGAGTCCAGAATCAAGGAGTAAATTGTAGTGGCTCCACTCAAAAATGCCTTTAGTGATCCATCAGCAAAAATTTGACATTCTCTCCTCCCGACCTCAGACTCTGTGGGTCTGGAGGTCTTAGGTGCACTGGAGGAATGCTTTCCCAGAGGATACAACAATGACTGCACTGAACTGAGACCTGAGAGTTCCCCATGTCCCTCTGGACATGCCTGCATGGATGTCTCCCTGTGTCTGTCGTTCCAGTCAGACCCTCCATCGACAACTCAAACCCCAGGCAAAGAAACACAGGACAGCCTGGGCTGCCAGGCACAAATCCACTCCAGACTGACTCTTTTGCAGCGCCTGCCTGGAGGGCTGGAGGGAAGGGCAGCCTGGGGGTTCAGATTTGGGTGAATTTGGCCAAGCCTGCTCATGGCTTTGTCCACGGTCCTCCTGGGGCAGGAGGAAGAGGATGAAATAGAGGGGGAGGGGTTTATGTCTCACTTCCCTGTCTGCTTGTGTCACTGTGGGATAAGTATCACTGCTGTCTGCTGATAGACAGTAATAGTCAGCCTCGTCTTCTGCCTGGACTCCACTGATGGTCAATGTGACTGTTGTCCCTGAGCTGGAGCCAGAGAATCGCTCAGGGATCCCTGAGGGCCTCTCACTGTCTTTATATATCACCAGCACAGGGGACTGGCCTGGCTTCTGCTGGTACCAATAAGCATATTTTTTTGGCAATTCTTCTCCAGAGCAGGTGATCCTGGCCGTCTGTCCTAGGGATACTGACACCGAGGGTGGCTGTGTCAGCTCATAGGAGGCCTCAGAGCCTGCAAGGAAGAACAAGAGAGGGGGCTTGAAGACAAAGGACCCATTTCCAGGAGTCCCACCCAGAGGCTGTGTCTGGGCTTTGCTCAGGATTCAGGGCAGGCTCAACTTGGGATCTGTGGGGACTGAGCCTGGGGAAGGGCCTGGGTCAGCACCTGTGCAGACAGTGAGGAGGGGGAGCAGGAGAGGGATCCAGGCCATGGTGAGATTCCCAGAGCTGTGCCTCCTGGACCCACAGAACAGCTGGGCTCCCCAGGCCTCTCTTATTCTCTCTCGGGCTTTTGGGGGCAGTCAGTGTTAAGCGTTTATGCAAATTTACATCCTCTGTGACTCTTCCTGGAGAGATGTCACTCAAACCAGCTGTGGGGGCAGCACAGGCAACAGGAGGAACAAGCAGGGTCTCTGGTTAGAAAATTAGCTGCAGCCTTCAAGCCCTGTGATCACAGACCTTTGTGGGAATTAACCTCATGACCACTGTCCCAAACCTCGCTGACCTGGGGTCTGTCCTGGACCAGGCTCAGCAGAGCTGTGAACCTTCCAGGAGGTTGGCCATGGGGCTGAGCTGGGTCCTGCTGAGAGTTCATCGATGACACCTGACTCAGCAGCAGGTGGACCAGGGACCCATGATCTTCCTCCTCCTGGTCGCTGAGACTCAGTCCCCTCTTGTTCATTTCATCTAAATGCTGTGCTGTGTCATTAGGACACTTGCTAATTATTCAGTAGGAATATTTGGGCCATTTAAGCAACCACACACCCCTGTGGAGTCAACAGGGCATCTGGTCTCATTTCAGCCATGGTGCTGCTCCTGCTACAGCACCCCTCATTGCCACAAGAGATTAGCAATCAGCACCGTCAACTTGTCTGTTATTTATTCATGTTTTTCTCATCAATATTTTATGTCAACTTGCAAAAAGCAGGAGAAAACCACACTGGACTGAGAATCTAACGTTAGGTCCATGGTCTCTGTAAGGGTCCCAGGGTCATGGTCTCTGCACAGCATGTGAGCTCCAGAGGGTGGGTGGTCCCTGGTTACTCCAGCCAGGTCCCTGCTCAGTGTCCTGTCACTGAGCGTGGACAGCACCATGGTCAGAGCTGTGGCCTGAAGCAGGTGAGAAGCCCTGTCCCTCTGAAGAGTGTCTCCTGAAGGAGGCTGGGGATGCCCATCCAGGGCCAGGGTCCCAAATGCCCCACCACACCCACCCGAGACTCCCCTGAGCACAGGAGCTGCCCCCTGAGTCAGAGTCCGCCTGGAGCTGGAAGGAGAGGCAGAGGGAGGAGGGGTCGGGTGTATTTGGAAGTGCCCAGGACAGAGGGCTCAGCTCCCCAGGACACTGCTGGACCAGGAGGGATGACACCTGAGAGTGGCAGGAGGCTCAGGCCACCATCCTGGATGAAGAACCCGGGCCCTGGGAGCCCCGTCACCTCACACTGTACCCCCTCCTAGAGCACCTCGACCTTCGGACGCCTCCCAGGGATTCCCCTTCCTGAGGAAGCTGCCCAAGCTCACATCTGGGCCCAGCCTCCTCCAGCTGCATTTCCCAGGTGAGGCCTTCACTGTGCCAGGCTTCTTTCAGTGTCCTGAGGTGACACGGTGTGTCTGACCCTCAGAGCGTGGTCACTGAAGCCTGAGGGGATAGGATGAACTGCACTCACTTTCAGTCTGAAGACAGATTCTTGGACACCTGTTGAACCCCAGGCTGGCCTTCTCTTTGCCCCAGCTGGGCAGCCCCAGCCTCTCTCCTGAAAGCTCCTGGCTGCAGCTCTGCTGCCCCCAGCTGGTGGAGGAGACTCAGCCCATCACCGCATGTTTCTGGTTCTGCAGCTTAGCTGTGAGCTAACATCACCACCGTCGGCACCATTAATTTCTTGTTTGTCTTTATTTCATTCCATACCTCTCAGAGTTTGTGTTGAGAGGATTTCTACACTAGCCTAGTCTGTCTTCCTGATTAAACTGGGACTCTCCTGCTTATTCTCAGCTGCGGACTGCTGTTCCCACCATACAGAAAGCAAGCTCTTTTTGAGTTCCTTTCTTGGAATCCCTGCAGAGGAAAGACAAGAAGTTTTGTCTGAAGCCCATTGAAGCCCATTAAATGACTTCCCCTCATCAGGCTTTAATTCACATGACTTTCATTGTTTTTCTATCTTTTAATTTTGAATGAAGAAAGAGCTTCTTCAGTTCAGTATAAGGCTCCTCACTTCACAGCAGGTAACACTGAGGCCAAAAGAGACTAAGTGGCTCAGGAGAACAGAGAGCAGGCGGGGCAAGTCCAGGAGCTGACCCAGGTGTCCTGAGTTCTGAAACTGGGCCCGTTGGGGTGGTGCTTAACCAGGGTGGGGAGGGAGGGGGCATGAGGGCCAGGCAGGCAGTAGGGCTGTGTCCCATGGACACACTGCCAATCCCCATCATGGCCTGCCCATCCTGAGAAGCCTACTTCAGCCTGCAGAAGGTGGGGGCTATATCCCAGGCTAGAGCTGGAGAATCTGTGGGGACTGGGGGCTGCTTTGAATTCAGGGCCTGGCCTGGCTCCTGCTGGTTCTCTCTGCACTGTTGCCTGCTGCACTCTCTCCTGAGCAGGTGGGGGACAGGTGTCTCACGGCCAACTCTACTGGGCGTAGCTGAGTCTAAGAGACCACAGAGGCTGCAGGATAAGGAGACTTTAGGGCTCATTCTCAGGGTCCCATCTCCTGAAACATCACCTGGGCTGAGCTCAGGGTCAGGACTAGGATTAGGGTCCTGTGGGGGCTTAGCCTGGGGCAGCATCTGTGCAAAGAGTGAGGAGCGGTAGCACGTGAGGGGTCGAGGCCATGGGGAGACATCCCAGAGCTTTGTTTCTGGAACCCATAGCTGAGCCTTGTTTCCTCAGGCCTTCTCCATACTCTCAAAAGTCCCCACGAAAATGCTCCCTCCATCACGCTGGACTGCAGAGAACTTGGCAGACTTCAGTGTGGGCTTCAGGGTTTGGTTCATGTGGAATTCTTCTTTTCATATCTCATATGAGAGTGATTGTCACTGCTTATTTGAACAATCTTGAAGGAATGACAGGAATCCCAACAGACTTCATGTCGGGACACAAGTCAGGAATCTCAGGAGGATTTTGATCTTACTTCCGTATCACATAGGATGTTTGGGACAGCAATAATGATCAGTCTCACTGCTGGGATCCCAGGGAGTCTCAGAGAAGCTCACTTGCCAGACTTGGAGCCTGAGAATCAATCTTATATCTCTTAGTTTTAATCTATGACCCAATACCTCAGCTGTGTGGGTCTCTACTCTGTTGCTGGTGGAACCAGGAGACACAATTGTTAATCTTCTGACCAAGCAGAAAGTCCCTGTTAGCAACAAAATTTCATAAAAAGAGAATGAAATGTAACCATTAAATAGTAAATGTCTTAGTCTGTTTGTGTAGCGATAACAAAATACCTAAGATTGGGCAATTTTCAAACAATACAAATGTGGAATGTTGAATACCCCCAATACTGCTGTTGATTCAGCAAAACAGATGATGACCGACTGCCAGGTGTCCATGAAGTGGAGGGAGAGTGAGTCAGAGCAGTCAGGACCCCAGTCCTGAGGGGAGGGACAAATGTGGAGATGAGCAAGTGTGTGGCCAAACCTCAGGGTGCCATGGCTTTGATCTTTGTCACCTCCAAATCTCATGTTGAAATTGGATCCCCAGTGTTGGAGGTGGGAACTAATGGGAGCTTTTAGGGTGATGGGAGTGGATCTCTCATGAATAGATTAATGTCCTCACTTGGGGTGAGTGAATTCCCACTGTTTCCGAAAGAGCTGGTTATTTAAAAGAGCCTGGCATCTTCCTCTTCTCTCTTGCTTTCTCTCCCCTATTGACCTCTGCCTACACTGGCTTCCCTTCACCTTTCACCATGACTAGAAGCAGCCTGAGGTCTTCAACAAGAGCAGATGCCATATCTTGAACTCTGTGGCCATTGGAATTGTGAGCCAAATAAATCTTTTATTTTCTCTATAAATTACCCAGCCTTGGGTACTTCTTTGTTGTAACAGAAAAGGATCTAAGACACAAGGGGAGGAGTGAGAAGTGACCTGTGCTTCTAGAATATGCTCTCCTTGTGTGAGTCTCACCCGTGGCTTGAGTGAGGTGGGTGAATAAGAGCTAAGCCATTCAAAGTGTGGTCCTGGGAGGACCAGCAGCAGCCTCACCTGGGAGTTGCTGGACACAGAGAATTTGGGGCCACATCCAGAACTGCTGAGGCTGCATCTACATCTTACCGAGACCCCTCAGGGGACTTGTGTGTCCACTGAAATTTAAGAATCTCTGGTCTAAGCCACAATGGAAAATCTCACTTCCTCTACTTTTGACAACAAGCCCTTGTTCCACCAAGTCCTTCTGAGGCCACCTGAGTCTGGTGCTTAACAGCCCTGGACTCATCAAAATCAGCTTGATTCACGTGCTTGACCCTGTCATGATGTGCAAAAAAATAATTTAAGAACGGGCATTTTTACAATTCACATCGGTGGTGTGTTGGGGAGGAGACAATATTTTAGTGAGATGTCCAGAGTGAAATACATGGTTCATGCCATTTTTCTTGTTCTCACTCAGCTCCAGTAAGTCTGGACTTTCTTTATTTCTCAGACATATTATGTTCTCTTCTGTGTTCCAACCTCCATGTGTTTTTCTCTTTGAAAGCTTTCCTGTGTATATCCCTATTCTTCGCCCAATACCTGCCTAAATGCTAACTATCCTTTCACATCCCCGTACTCATCACTTGTCAAGGAAGTTGTCTCTGACCACCAGAACATTTGGAAACACAGAATTGTAATCTTTTAGCATTTATCAGTAAGAATCCATGTAGTTTGGTATGGGATAGTGAGATTCTCGGCATGTAATAACATTTTCTACAGTATTGGCACCACTAGTCTTATCTTTCATGATGCTCTAGCGAGACTAGAAAAACAGCAAATGGTAATGTTTCCTTACATGAAAACATTTGATGTGACTGCTGAGATGACCATGTGGTTTTGTCTTCTATTTTTGCTACATCGTCACCAGCATTTGTTATTTTTTTGTCTTCTTAATGATAGCCGTCCTAGCTGGGATGAGATGATATCTCATGGAGGTTTTGATTTGCATACCCCTGATGATTAGGGATACTGGACATTTTTTAATTAACCTTTTGGCCTTTTGTATGTCTTTGACTGTGAAAAGTGTATTCATATCATTTGTACACTTTTTAATGCTATTATTTGTTTTCTATTCTGATGAGTTATTTCAGCTCCTTGTCTTATTTTCTTATACTGGATCTTAGGTCCTTTTGAGTTGAATTGTTTGCAAATATTTTCTTTCATTCTACAAGTTGTCTTCACTCTGTTGATTTTTTCCTTTGCTTTTCAGAAGATTTTTAGTTTAATGAAGTCCCATATGTCTAGTTTTTGTTGTTGCCTGTGTTTTTGAAGTCTTAGCTATGAAATTTTTGTCTAGACCAATGTTCTGAAGAACTTTCCCTATGTCCTCTATGTTCCCTCCTAGTTGTTTTATAGTTTTGGGTCTTATACTTGGGGTTTTTAATAGATTTTGAGTTGATTGTTGTATATGGAGAGAGACAAGGGTCTAGTTTCATTCTTCTGTATATGGGTATCCACTTTCTCAGCACCATTTATTGAAAAGTGCACCCTTTTCTCAATGTATGTTCTTGGAATTTATGCTGAAAATCAGTTGGATGTAAATACATGAATTTATTTTGGTGTGTTCTATACAATTTTATTAGTCTCAGTGTCTGATTTTATGCCAATACCATTGATCCTGTTTTGGTTACCATAATTTGTAGTGTATTTTGATTCAGATAATGTGATATATTCAGCTTGGGGTTTTTTGTTTGGTATTGCTTGGCTATTCAGGGGCTTTTGTGGTTCCACATCAGTTACAGAATTTTTTTTCTACTTCTGTGAATGTCATTGGTATTTTGATAGAGATTTGATAGGAGACAATATTTTAATGAGATATCCAGAGAGAAATTCATGGTCTGGAGATGCGTTTGGGTAGTAAGTTTTTTCTTTTAATATTTTATAAATATAGCTCCACATGCGAGCTTCCTGCTCGCATGACTTCTAAGAAGAAATCTGCTCTTATTTGTGGATGCTTAATGGGTAAATAAAATAGAAAGAATGAATAAGACCTACTATTTGATAGCACATCAGAGTTACGTCAATACTATTTGATAGCACATCGATAACAACTTAATTGTACAATTTAAAATACCTAAAATAGTGTAATTGAGTAGTTTGTAACACAAAGGATAAATGCTTGAGGGGATGGATACCCAATTCTCCATGATGTTACTGTTTCACATTGCATGCCTGTATCAAAATATCTCATGTATTCCACAAAAACATATATCTACTATGTTCCCCCAGATGTTGAAGAAAATTTTACAAAGAAAGAAATCTGTTCTTCTTCTTATGTTGTTCGCCTGTACCTACCATGTCTTTACTCTGGCTACTTTTAAAAGTATGTCTTTATCATAGTTTTTTAGCAATATCATTATGATGAGTGTTGGTGTTGTATTATTTGCGTGTGTGTGTGTGTGTGTGTGTGTGTGTGTGCAACTTGTTAAGATTTTTGGAGTAGTAGGTTTCTAGCTTTCAACAAATTTGGGAAATTTTGGCCATGATTCCTTTAAACGGCTTTTCTACCTTTCCTCTCCCCTCACCAATGTTATCTCCTTTCATGCCTTTAATTATACCAAGTAAGTCAGCTTGAAGATGTCCTGAAATTCACTGGTGCTCTCTTCACTTTTTTTGTGCTTCATCTTGAATAGCTTCCATTGCCATGTCTTCAAGTTCACTCATCTATTCTTTCACAGCACCTAACCTGCAATCAGTCTCATTCAGTGCATTTTCTCAATGCAGGTATTTAGGGACCATTTCTAAAAGTTAAACTTGGATTTTTCTTCATGCCTTCCATTTCTTCACTTAACACCTTCAGTCAATCTTCCATCCTCATGAGCAAGGAGAAGAGTTATAAGAATTGCTCCAAAATTTTTGCACACAAGGTCTATCATGTGTGCAATTTTATTGCTACTTTGGATTGATTCATTTTTCTCTGTGTTAGAGCATATATTTTCTTTTTTCCTTGCAGGAAATGTTGATTGAATGCCAATCATTGTGAATTTTTCTTTGTTGAGTTTATAATTCTTTTACATTTTCTTCTCTATTTTCGTCTTTTATTTTTGGATTCAGTAAAGTTACTTGGAAACTGTCTTAACTTTTCTCAGTTTGCTTCTACACTTTCTTAGTTGAGAGCAGAGTAGCCCTATGTCTAGGGCGACATTTTCTCCAATGAGGTGAAGCTCTTCTTGACGAGTCCATCTCATGCCCCATAACTCAGGCCTTTCCTCTGTGACTGGAATGTGTGTGTGTGTGTGTGTGTGTGTGTGCACATGCACGCTCTTTGGAGTGTTCCCTCAAGTGTCTTTCTCTTTCAGAGGGAGTTTCTTTACACACAAGTGCTCATCAGTGCATGAATATTTGCAGACTTCAGAGTTCTCTCCTTGTGCAACTCTCTCTCTCCTCTTCAATACTCTTCTCTCTAGACTGTTTTTTGTTTGTTTGTTTGTTTTTAATTTTTGAGTTCCCTGCAATCCTACTCTGAGAGGGAGGATTCCATGCAGTAGGGTTTCAGGATACATTCTCAGGAAAGAAGTGTGGCGTGTGTGACTGGGAATGTTCTACAATTGAGTGTTCAGCTAGAAGGCACTTCAATTTGATATTCAGGGTCTTAAATTAAAGCATGACTTTCAGATTAAGGCATCAGGGAGTCACTGCCCATGAAACACATTTTGAAATGGGCAATTCTTTGAGCAAAGCTATTCTCTGTACTGCATGGCATTTTCTGGTGGGAAAGAGCTGTGAGAAGCCAGGGCCTCCCTGCAGCCCTGGGTGGATGGTGGGTGCATAAGTCCTGAAAAGGGAATCTGAAGGATGTCACAGTGCACACTATGAAAGGCTTCCATGTTCAGAACATCAGGATGCACAAAGCTGGGGCTTGAGGGTCTCAGTTAAACATGGGCAGTTCAGAGAAATAATCCAGGGTATTTGGGCCACAGAGTAGAGGCACTGTCTTGGGTTCGGTCAACACACAGGAGGAAATTCAGGGACCATGAACACTCAGTAGCTGTCTCCCTCTTACTGTCCTTCCACTCAGGTCATCTTGAGACAAGGTACATCCATTCCAAATAACAGCAGGACAGCCTGGTTCTGCCAGCCCCAAATCCTATCCTGACCTACTCTCTGCAGTCTGCTGGGAGGGCTGGAGGGAAGGGCAGCCTGGAGGACTTCGATCCAGGCGACCCGGGCCAGCCCTGCTCAGTCCTGCTATGGCTGGAGAAAGAGGGTGATACAGACAGTGAAGGTCTTTAGATCTCACTTTCCAATCTCTCTGTGTCCCTGTGAGATGAGTACCACTGTTGTCCCATGAGTGACGGTAATAGTCAGCTTCATGTTCAACCTGAGCCCCAGTGATGGTCAGGGTGGCTGTGTTCCTGACTTGGAGCCAGAGAATCGGTCTGGGATCCCTGAGGGCTGGTTGTTGTTACCATGTATGACCTGCACAGGCATCTGGCAGGGTTCTGCTGGTACCAGTTTGCACCATGGCTTCTTAGGTTTTCTCCCTGGCAGGTTACCCTTGCTGACTCTCCACAGACACTGCTGGCTCTGGAGTCAGGTTACGGGAGGCCACAGAGCCTACAAGAGAGGACAGGAGAGGTAATTATGAGGATAAGGGTCATTCCCAGACCCCACACTCTCCATCACTCCCTGTGCTGAGCTGAAGCTCAGGTCCAGGCTGATCTCTGGTCCTTTGGGGGCTGAGCCCTGGGAGGCAGTTCAGAGAGTGAGGAGGGTGAGCAGAGGAGGGGTCCAGGCCACGGTGGAGATGCTCCAGAGCTCTGTCTCTGAGCCCACAGCGGGGAGGGACCTTCAGCCCTCTCTTATCATAGGAAGGAGAGGCTCTTCATGCAAATCTACTTCTTTTATTCTTGTATCCTTGTTGGGTGGGCTCCCTGATGAGCAGTGAATGCAAATCTACTCCGCATTCCCCAGTGTTCCTGTCCCAGCTCCCATCTGAGCCCTGAGCCTTCGCCCTTCACACTGACAATTTGCTAAGGTCAGAAGAAGGACCAGGTGGGTGTCAGGAGTGGAGAGTAAATTTTACCCAATAGAAGGGGCCTGGGAGGAAGCATCTGTGATGCTCTTCACACTTGAGCACTACCAGGGGACTTGGTGTCTTTCTGAGTCCTCAAACCAAGGTCCACAGTGCCTCCTCTGCCCACAGGAACAATGCCATTCTCTATGTATCACTAGAAAATTCAGAATAACCACTTCTGAGGCTATAGTGTATGCCAGATACATTGCTGAGTATTTTACAAGCATGACCTCAAGAAGATTTGCATCATATAGAATAGGAGGATGAGCAGCCCTATGCTCAAGACTCAATCTTTATTATGGAATTAATATTGGGAGGTTAATGATTCTTCCCCAAGTCCCCAGACAGCAGTGAGTGGAGTCAGGATTGCACCCAAGAGATGCACCTCAGAGCCTGAACTTCCAGCCCCTCCCTGCCCCACCTCCTGCACCGTCCTCCATCTCCTCCTTCTCTGGCACCCAAGGTCTTTGGGGTCCCTTTTGTTTTCATTTGCTAGTGCTACCTTAATGAGATACCAAAGACCTGCTGGCCTAAAGAGCAGACACTTATTTTCTCACAGTTCTGAAGCTAGGGAGTCAAGATAAAGGTGTTGGTGGGTTTGGTTTTGCCTGAGACCTCTCTCCTTGGCTTGCAGGTCGCTACCTCCTTGCTGTGCCATCACATGGTTTTTCCTCCGCATGCTCATCTCTAGTGTCTCATTTCTATGTGTGCAAATTTTCTCTTCTCAGGAGAACACCAGTCAGATTGGAGAAGAACCCACCCTCATGACCTCATTTCCACTTAATCACCTCTGTAAAGGCTGTCTCCAAACTCAGTCACACACTGTGCATTAGAACTTCATTGTATAATTCTGGGGGACACAATTCAGCCAAGAGCTCTCCAATCTACGGACCCAAAAACTCATAGTTTTTGACTTGTAAAGCACATTCACTCCATCCCAACAACCCAAATCCTGAACTAACTCAGCACCAACTCTAAGACCAAACTCTCATTTACATATCATCCAACTCAAGTGTGGATGGGAGATTCACCATGAGGGTTTAAAGGATAACAGCTTTAGGGGGGTTTCACCTCCTCTCCCGTTGTCATCTGGGTGTTCAGAAAAATCCAATTTCCCACTTTGTTTGCAGAGGTTGGAAGAGATGAACAAGTCAGCATCAGCAACATCTGTGAGGTATATGTGGGGAAATCACATCTGTCCACTCTTGAAATAATTTAAATAATCTAAATATCCATAAATTGAATTTAATAATCATTAACCGTGGAATAACTTTGCCAGTGTTTGGAAAAAAAAACAGAGCTGATACAGATAATAGAACAAAAGATACAAGTTAAATTGTTTTAAGAACAGAGTATGTCCCTATTAAGAAAGATAAATCACAGACAGAAATGGTATAGTCAAAAGAAATTCATCACTTATGCATATTAAACTACTATTTCCAATGTTACCATTAAGCATCCTCATTTTGATTGTGCAAATAAAGACTCTCCTAATGGTTATACAAAGTGCATTATTTTTTCTATTTGATATTGAGGTTCCCTTGTGGGGTGAGGGTGATCTTGACTGTAGGAAAGAAGAATGTTCCATGGGATGTTTCCTTATACCTAAAAACCAATTTCATAGGAAAGGTAATTTGCAGCAGAAATCTATTTCCACTAAAAAGGTCCTGTTCTTTTCCTGGCAACTTGCCTTGTGGTCTTTATAGTTTAACATCTCAAGCTCTCTTCCTTATCCCATTGTTAAATTCTGTTCTAGAATTTTCATGGAATATAAGAATATTCAATACATTTAAAATTTAAACTGTTTATTTACTTACTATTCTCAGAACGTCCATGTTCTCTTCTGGTTTTGGCTTCAGTCAAATGCTGATATCAGGACCCTTCCCTCTGAGCCTGCCCTGGATATTCCAGCTTTGGTAGAAGCTTTCTTGACCCCTTGCCCATCCATATCCCTAAGACTTTTCCCTTAGGAGGAGTCTATTCCTGATATATTAAAGCTCTCCCAAAACTCAGAACAAGCAATGCAGATAAAAGTTATGTGACTGTGACACAGGGTTGTCTTGGGCAAACCCATGAGCCCATCAAATAGATGATGTGAGCATGTTCTTATCCAAGGAAAGACCTCAGCCGTATACAGGAGGTGAAATACAGTGACACTCACAGAGAGATCCCCACCTAGATCACATGCTGGTGGAATTTTCAACATTCAGATAACTCTGCAAACCAGGCACCGTTCAACCACATCCTGTGGCCATTCCTGGCCTGACAACTGTTTTTGCATGGCCCAGAGATAACAGGGATTTTTATCATTTTAAATGGTTACATTGTAAATGATGCTATAAGTACCTATGGAATATCCCTGAAGTTGATTCTTGGGCCACAAAGACTAAAATAATTCTTTTTTAAATTTATTTTTATTTGCATTAATTTAATAGAGATGAGGGTTTGCTGTGTGGCCCAGACTAATCTCAAACTCCTGGGAACAAACAATTCACCTGTCTTACTCTTTCAAAGTGCTTCGGATTACAGGTGTGAGCCACTGTGCCTGCCCACAAATACTAAAATTCTCCTTATCTGGATATTTTTTATAAAGTTTACCAAATCCTGAAAAAAGAAAAAGTACTGAACTATTTCTGAAAAGGCCCAAATGTAAGCAGAACAGGAGACTCAAAAATAAAACGTAACAAGGTACCATTTTTCTGTGATAAGTTGGCAAAAATTTCCACTTTCAACAGTGTACTCTGAACAAGTACTTCCAGCTGGCATTGAAAATTGGTACAATTCCTCTGGAGGGGAATCTGACAACAATGGGTGAAAATTACAAACACACAATCTTTCTGACCCGCAATTTCACTTTTAGAAATGAATCCTATGGTCATATTCACACAGGAACTCAAAGGAGGCTGCGTAGGGATGTTCGCTGCACTGTTATTTAAGATCAAAGTTGTGGCGATAACCATTAGACTGTAGTTGCTAAAATTCTACCCACAGTGTAGGGGATGATGATGCATGTAGGGTGAAGACATCCCTGAAAAAAGCAGTGACTGCATCAATCAGGCAGCTCCTTGTCACTGTCCCTGCATTTGAGGAGCTGGGAAGAGTTGCACATTCAGGGACCACAGCACACAAGCATCAGGAAGCTGTCCCTGTCCTAGATGAGAAACCACAGAGCGGGTTTCCTTTTGGAATTCATGGTGGAAAGGGAAGGAGCTGAGAGAGAAGAATTCTCAAGGCCGCACTGCAGGAAGCCGCTTGCACCGGGTGAGAAAGCATTTTCAGAGCAAGGAGGGGACCTGAGAGCCCAGGGCAGGTTTTGGTCTCAGTTCCCCCAGGAACTTGGACCACTGTGGAAAGTGCTGCTGCTTGTATATGAGCTGCAGTAATAATCAGCCTCGTCCTCAGCCTGGAGCCCAGAGATGGTCAGGGAGGCTGTGTTGCCAGACTTGGAGCCAGAGAAGCGATTAGAAACCCCTGAGGGCCGCTTACTGACCTCATAAATCATGAGTTTGGGGGCTTTGCCTGGGTGCTGCTGGTACCAGGAGGCACGGTTATAACCACCAATGTCACTGCTGGTTCCAGTGCAGGAGATGGTGACTGACTGTCCAGGAGACCCGGACACGGAGGGAGGCTGAGTCAGGGCAGACTGAGCCCAGGACCCTGGAAAAAGGAAGAAACACACTTTAGTAAGTCAGTGCTGGGCCCAGGTGAGCCTGAGGAGCAGGAGTTAAGGATCAGCCCAGAGACCGCTGTGGCCCTTTCCCTGGAGGCCTCACCTGTGCCCTGAGTGAGGAGGGTGAGGAGGAGCAGAGCCCAGGCCATGGTGGAGATATTCCGAGAGAGCTGCCTCCTGAGACCCCAGCACTGGGCCTGACCCCAGCCCTGTCTTATCCCCTCTGCCTCAGAGGAGGGCGGGGCCTTTATGCAAATCTGTACCCTGAGCTCCTCTCCTCACTCCACCCTCACCTGGGCCTGGGCTTAGAGACTTCTGCTTCCCTGGACAGCTGGGCTCAGCCGAGGAGATTAAAGTCCCTGTTTGTCTATTCTGATGGCAGGATCTTAATTTTTTTGTACCTGATTTGCTCAGGAGAGAAAATCTGCTGACATCCCTTACCTGAGTGAGCTCCTGGCTCTCAGTGTCTCTGCTGTGTGGCACCTGTGTCTCTGTGGCCCTCCAGGCCTGGGCACATGGCACAGTGCCCTCTGCTTGGCACCCACCTCCAGGCTGTCTCTACTGTCAGGAAATGGGGCTGCCCACCCCGTGGAAACCTCTGCTGGGCATCATTGGTCCCTGGTCTCCACAGCTGCAGCCTCGTCCCATCCCTACTCCCTACCTTTGGTGCTGAAGCATCTGCCGCATTGAATCCCTGGAGCACATCAGCCACCCCAGGCAGTGCACCCACATCCGCACGGGCACATGTGGGAGGGACCCTGTGGAGGGAACAAGGAGCACTGACCAGGGCCAGAGTCCTGAGCCCGAGTCTGCTGCTCCCAATCCTACCCTTCCCACTCATGAGCAGGCCACCTGTCCTTCCCAGCCTCTAGTTCTCAGCCTGAGAAATGGGGACCAGAGAGTCCACTCTGCACACAGGTGATCCATGGGGATATGAGCCGGCAGGTCAAAGGGAAAGTTTGTTACCAGGCCTTTCTGTGTGCATCAGAGTGATATTTATTGTGAATGTTTGATTTATTGAAAGATTTATTTCCATTACTGTGATTTATCTGTCAGGTCACAGAGATGCGTTTCCTGCTTTCTCGCTTTTTCCCATCTGAGCACATCCTCAGGGCAACCTAAAGCTGGCTGCTCTCAACCCTGCGACACTGAAGACACACAGACATTTGATAAATACATTTTTATTTTTTCCTCAAAATAACTTGAATATCTTTTCCTCTTTCCTCATTGCTTATGACAAAATTCTTTTAATGTTTCATATTAAAATAAATATTAATGGATTCAGCTTCCATTTAAATATTATAACATACACTGTCCTGTCTTCCCACCTAGATTCATCTCTGAAACCATGACAAGGGCATGGAGCAGCTGTTTGAGCACCAGGAAAGGAAATGGTACACAGCAGTTTGGGATGGCCCCAGCAGATGAAATAGAACAGTCAGTGTGAGACTCCTGGATTTCCTCCGTGTCCCCTGCCTGGGATCCAGACAGCCCCAAACCTGAAGGGGCACAAGCCTGAAAACAAAAAGAAGTCCAGAAGGCCCTCTTGTTGAGGACTGAACCTGGGAAAGAAAACTTTGGCTCCAAGTGAAGGCTCAGTCCCCTGCACAAGCAGGTGGTTCACACCTGTGTTCTCATCTCTCTCATACCAGCGCCTCTCCCTGGGTTCACACTGATGTCCTATGGAAGGAGACGGGGCTTCCTGTACCAGGTCACTCCACAGCCCCTGTAACCTGAAGCCCTGCAGACCAGCCTTGTTCAATCACAATATGATGTGAGCCTCATGGGAATCCCACTGTCTAGTTGTCATGTTATAAATACAAAGAGAAGAAGTCAATGAGTTTAAATAATGTATTTTATTTACCTAGCATATCAAAAAGAGTATCATTTTCATATATAATGTAAGTACAATTATTTATGATATATATCATATACTTTGCATGGCTATTGTTATTACTTTTTGAAGAATCTTGGAGATTGTGTGGCTGATGGAGATGTGAATGGGTTTCCTGTTGACAAGGGTGGGGTGTGGTGGCTTTTTAAGTGTCAACTTTGATAGGCTGGAGGAGGGGTGGAAAGAATGATTTTTTACTCAGGATGTGGAGTGTGGAGGTAGGCAGTGTCCATCCTGCAGCTCACCCTGTGGGTGCATCTGTGGTCCCTGCATGGGGTGAGGCTTCTCCTCCTGCCCCGGATTTCCCTGCAGGGAGCTCTGACCCCAACTCTCCCTCAGACCCCAGAGCACCTGGCGAGTCAGGCTCCCTTTCCATTCCATACAAATGCAAGAAACACTCAGGTCTTATTGGGCATTTGGATACTCACAGTGCTAATTTAGGAATAAACGGGTGGTTTCCAGTGTGCAGTGGTCTCCTGAGGTCCCTCATGGCCCATGTTGGGGATGGCTGGTGATCTTAATTTGGGTTCCCCGGAAACAGACTCTGAGATGGAAAATTGCATGCACAGAGGATGTGACAGGAGGTGAGGGAGGCAACACCGGGCAGGAGACCCCGACCCTCACTGAGGCCTCAGTCTTTGCTACAGGGAGCTGTGGAGCGGGAAGGATTTTTAGGTCCTCCTATGTTGAGACAGAGTTTTGAGATCTTGGCCTCGGGCAGTCATGAAACCTAAGCTCGCCGAGGAAGGACATAAACCTGGAGGAGGCAGTTTTCTGCGCTGAGCCACACTTCCCAGTGAAGGCACAGCTCTCAGCTGCCACAAGCTCCCATGAGTGCTGTGTGGGTGAGTTCAGAAGAAGAATCTGGGCAGATCCCACAGTGTCCACTACACTGGTTTTTCTGTAGAGAATGGCACGTCCTGAGCTGGGCAGTTCTGGGGACTGATCCAGGATATTCAGGCCAAGGACTGGCTCGTCATGACCTATGGAAATCCAGAGACCAACTCTGTCTGATGATTCAATCAGGCCCCATTTCCCTAAGTCACAACTGAGTCCCCAAACCCCAGTACATCCTGGTCACCTAATTCGTAATCCACTCTTGACACCCCCTCTTCAGAGTCTTCCTGGAGGGCTGGAGGGACTCAGATCCAGGGGGTCTCAGATCCAGGTGAACTGGGCCAGCCCTGCTCATGAATTTGTCCACAGTCTTCCTGGCTGGAGTAAATGTCCAATCTTGGCAATTTCCTCTAAATGATGGATTGTGTCATTAGGACACTAGTTAACTATTTCAGTGAGAATAGTTGAGTCATTTATGAAACCCCTCACCCATGTGGAGTTATCAGGATGTCTGGTCTCATTTCACCCATGGTGCTGATCCTTCTAGGCCATTACCATCCCCACAGTAGACCAACCATTGTCATCCTCAGCTCTGCCATTGTTTATTTATTTTTCCCTTCAATAATTTATGTATACTGGTAAAAAGCACCATGATTCTCTATCCAATGTGATTTTCTGGTGCTTTTTACAAGTTTACATGAAATATTTATGGGAAATTCAACTTTAAACCCCATGGTCTCTGTGAGCATCCCAGGGACACAACCTTTGCATAGGGTGTGGGCTCCGTAGGATGGGTGGTCCCTGGTCCCTGCAATGAGGTGTATCCTGTCAATGAGCCAAAGACCACCTGGTGGCCAGAGCTGTGGCCTGAGGCAGTTGAGAATCCCCTTCCCTGTGGAGAGCATCTCCTCAAGGAGGCTGGGGATGCCCCATCCAGGAACCAGGGCCCTGAATGCACCACCCCACCCACCTGAGACTCCCCTGAGCACAGAAGCTGCCCCCAGAGCCAGAGCGTGCCTGGAACTGGAAGGAAAGGCAGAGGAAGAAGGGGGTGGGGTGTCTCTTGAAGTGCCCAGGATTGAGGGCTCAGCTCCTCAGAACGTTGCTGAACAGAGAGGGACAAGACCCTGAGAGTGGCAGGTAGCCATCCTGGGTGAAGGACTCACGCCCTGGGAGCCCCATCTCCTCACACTGTGTTCCCCTCCTAGAGCACCTCGACCGCGGGGCATCTCCCAGGGAATCCCAGCCCTGTGGGAGCTGCCCATGCTGACAGCGGGCCCAGGTGCCTCCAGCTGCATTTCCCAGGTGAGGCCCTCATGTTCCCCATCTCCTGTCAGTGTCCTGGGTGAACGCTGTGTAAATCTAGCACTCAGGATGGGGTGACTGCAGCCCGAGGGGATAGGATGCACTTTATCGGGCTTCCAGACCCAGGACTGATCCTCAAACACCTCTTGAGCCTTCAGGGCTGGCCTCCCTCTTAGGCTCCTCCTGGGCAGCCCCAGATCTTCTAGCTGCAGCTCTGCTGCCCCCTGCTGGTCAAGAAGAGGGAACCCAGGAGCTTCCTTCCTCCAGGTGACCCCAGGACACCTGACACCTGGGAGGTTGAAAACTATGGAGTCTAGCCTCAGTCTGTGCCATATGTGAACCCCTCTGGCTCAGCACAGAGAGGTGACATATATGGTTGCAGGGAGGTGGGGCAAGTGCAATTCTAGTAACTGAGTCTCAGGTTGAAATGCTCTTCTCTTCCATGGTTTTTGATCACAGAATGGAGAGTGCAGGATAAACTGTAGATCTTCTGTTTAAAATATAAGTCCAGTGAAATGTGATCATATCCACATGTACTCCTGCTTCCCGTGTATACTGAACACAAGATTGATTTTCCCACCCCAATAAGAACAGCTGCACTGTAACTGGGAGCACCTGATGTTTCTGTCACTAAACCTCAGTGTGTGCTTCAACCATCATCACCATCATTGTCATGGTATTTTTTCCATTAATCATAAGAACAAGAAGATTAAGGTAGAAAATTATGAGCATAACTAGGTGGGACCTTTCTGTGTTCCAACCACAAAGGAGAAACTCTATAGCATTCCCTACAACTGTGGTTTTATCAGCATGGTTTTATTTTTCCTTATAAACTTAAATATTTATCAGAAGTTAACATTTCAGTGATTAAAATTGATACATTTCTTCTCCAAGATTTTGATCATTTTTATGTTTTTGATGTGAAACTGTGCTTCTTATTGCTAGAAGGCCTTTTCTTTCCTGTAGGAATAATAAAAATTACTTTTGAACAACATTAGTCCCCTGTTGGATCACAGGCCCTAAGTGGATTCCTAGGTCCCAGGTGCACATCAGGAGCAGGTGTACAAGCAGGCCCTGGGTGAACTTACCTGTGTACAGGTAAGGAGCTGACCTGGGGGGAGGGTGAGCAGCCAGCAGCCCAGGGGGTTCTGAGTAGGTCTTATGGAAGGAAGGGGCTGAGGATACGGAACCTTAAAGAAGTGACTTCACTTCCTTGGTGATATACCCTCACAGAACTTAGAATTCTGGTAACCAGGCACCCACATCCTAGAGACAGTCCCGCAGCCAGTTCCCTTGGTGGGAGATGCTCAGGAGAGCAAGATGTTCTCATGCTGCATCCGCACATCTTGAGGCTCCTGCTTCAGGAGGGCCCAGAGTGACAGCCTTTTCCCATGATGCCGATGCAGGCTCATTCCTCACCCCAGGCACCTCTGGCCGAAGGCGCCCCCAGGTACCACAGGACAGCCCTGGGCAGACCCTACGAGGCCAGGCCTCACTGGTGATCCCATCCGGGCCACATCTGTGCATTGTCCTTGGCCAGCTGGAGCCTCTGGAGTTCCTCCAGGCACAGGCACATGGTGAAGGGGGCCTGTAGTTTTGGAGACTTTGTGGGGGCAGTGTTTTTGGACTGGAATTCCTTTAATTCAGTGAGGCTGATTCTGTGTGTGGAAATTCCAGTGGAAAGTGACTGACATTGGTGACTCTTTCTTCTTTTTCATCTCCTGCTCAATGTGCAGCAATCCAGGACCTTCCAGCACCAGCTGATGAGCCAGTGCCAGCACTAGAGGAAGAACCCCCTTCAGGGACAGAACTGGAGCTAGAGGCAGCTGCAGAGCCCTCCTGCCCCTGCCCTGGTCCTGCCAAGGACCAGCCCATTAAGGAGCTGCCTGACATCATGGCACCTGCTCTAGCCACTGGCCTCAGCCCTGGGGCTGAAAGCATGGCTTGAGCAAGAGGTAGAAGAGAGCGGGTGGCCAGCACAGCCCCAGTCAGCAGCTGCCACTCTGCTCTCAGCCCTGGGCACTGTGGGAGGCATGGAGGCATAGACCCAGGTATGTGGCCTGCGCTCCTCTGACTCACTGGAGTCAGCAGTGAGTGGTCAGCACATTTTGTGTCTGATGAGGGCTTCCTTCCTGGTTCATAGACGGCCATCTTTGTACTGTGTCCTCACATGACAGAAGGGATGAGGAGTTCTCAGCCGTCCCTTTGATAGCGACACTGATCCCATTCACGGGTTCTCTGCTTTCATCACTTAATCACCTTCCAAGGCCTCACCTCCAAATCCCATCACATAGGGAATTAGATTTTAACACATGAATTGGAGGGGACAGTAAGATTTGGTCTACAGCATCGGGGCACTCTGAGCCCTTTGCACTCACAGGAAATCTCTAATCTTCTACAAGTGTTTGCTGGTCCCCTCTGGGTTTAGGGAAATTTGTAATTGCCGCTCTTGAGTCAGCTTGGTCCAAGCTTAAATTTTACATTTGCCCACATAACTTGTTCATGAGACAGAGGGAACTTTAGTGGCAACTGACCATTTGGAGGTTTAGGGAATCCGTGGGGGAGGGCTTGGGATCTGGATGAGCAGAATTGGAGGGAGGAAAGGAGGAAGGTGCAGAAGGAGAGAGGGCAGAATACGAAAGGGGAAGAGGAGCTCTGGATACAAGGGTCAGCTGAAGGGCAAGGAAGGTAATTTTCCTTGCATTGTAAACTCGGATCCCGTATCATGTCAGCATCATCTGAGGAATACATTTTTTCAATGCATATTCCTGGGTTCTGGAAATGTTGATTTCAGAAATCTGGAGTTATGTCAATTTATCTGTATTTATCATAAGAATTTTGGATAATTCTGATGAAATTAGACCACAAAGCAGAGCTTGACAACCACTCGTTTGGGATGTGTATCTGGAAGACATTTGATTATATGAAATAATCACAGAAAACTGAGGAGGAATTGTTTATTTAAAAATGCTTGCATATAATTCAGCTCTTCCTATATATGCAGTTTGACCACACATTTTGTCTCTACAATACTAAGATTGGAAATGTGCAGAAAGTCTTTTAAAAATCAAGTAGTCGGAGGAAAGGGGTTGGAGAGAAAAGAAAACTGACAATTATCTGATAAGAAGAGAAGAGAAGAGAAGAGAAGCGAAGGGGAAGGAAGTAGCATATGTTTGTACATTATTTGATGACATCTAAATTATAAGCTCAAATTGTGTTTCTAAGAAAGCCAATAATACAAGTTTTCAGAGTATAGAGGGTGTAGTGCCAACACTGATTTGCTGGGAAAGAGAAGTGTACTCTGTCTTGCTGCATAATGTGAAACAGGCTCAAAAAAAGGGTCATTATTTAAGAAGTGTTGTTTTCTTGGTGCTGAATTATTTTATCTCATACCTAGTTGAAAATGAAAGGGCTATAAAGTGCTTAGGTTGAACACAAAGTCCTCTGCTATCGGTAACATCTTCAGGAGCCATATTAGAGGAGAGACAGGTAGCAATGGTGGAGTGAATGGCTCTTTGCTTATGTACTAAACCAAACAGTATGGCATGTATTTTATTAAGAAATCTGTTAAGATGAAGTAAACCTCTGGTTCTTGTTCTTAATAGGCACACTATTTGCTATGGCAGCAAGAGCAAAAGGCTTAAGTACCAAAAACGTACATTAACTACAAACATTTTCGTATAAAGAAAACAATGTGAGCATCCATATATGACAGTAACTCCTAAGCCCAAAATATTTTTAACTGAGATTGAAATCATTTTCTGCATAACAAATGTTATTATTGTATTCTGAGATGATGTATTATTTGTATATGGATACTATAAATATTAACTTATTTAAGTTATTCATTATTTATTCAACAAATCTCTGGAATCTACAAAATGCTGGTTTCAGCACTGAATGTAGAATTGATATAAAATATAATACTTTCTCTTAGTGGTTGATTAAAAACACTATATATATATTAGATAGAGGTTGTACTATTGAAATCAGGCAGAGACTGACTTGCTAATAAAAAAATCAGGAAACCCAGTGTAATTATTTTTAATAATAATCTATATTTTAATACAGGGCTCTTGTTTTTTCTCATAGAAATATATTACAATATGGAATTTCTGGTGTTTGGTATCTGAATGTTTTAGTATAACAGGTATAGTGAGTTTTCCAAAGACATTTTACCAGCTTACTTGCCCATCAGTGACTCATAAGATATTACGTGGAACCACATCCTCTCCAACAACTTCTAGTATCAGTCTTTGTAAAGCGTGTCCATTAAATGGGTGTGGGTTTTTCAGGTGATTATTCTGTTATTGAAAGATACTAGGATACCTAGCTGTAATAAGCAAGGCATGCAGAGGCACGTGTTTAGAGTGTGTCCCGACCCCGGAATTAAAACAAATCCAATTTGTGCCTCCACTGTTCAATAAAAAGTTTCCTTAAGAATCCAGAGATCAGGCATTCCTTTGAGAAACCACTCCAATATGGTTTCTCACCTACTCGCTCCAAGAAAATTGCTCTTATCAAAGCACAAACAATATCCATATCGTTAAATGATGAATTGAAGCATAATTCCTCAGCCTTTGTCTTAATTTATGTATCAGCAGCATTGAAAGCAGTTGATCTCTTCCTCCCTCTTTTTTCAAAACTTTCTTTGAGAGAATTCCAGAACACTTAACCTACTTTCCCTTTGACATTTTTGATAATTACCCCTAGTACTTTTTTGCTGGTTTCTTCTCCTCTTTATCACTTTTTTTTTCTTTCTGAGATGAAGTTTTGCTCTTGTTTCCCAGGCTGGAGTTCAATGATGCAATCTCGGCTCACCACACCCTCCACCTCCCTGCTTCAACGATTCTCCCGCCTCAGCCTCCTGAGTAGCTGATATTACAGGCATGAGCCACCACACCTGGCTAATTTTGTATTTTTAGTAGAGATAGGGTTTCTCTATATTGGTCAGGCTGGCCTTGAACTCCCGACCTCAGGAGATCTGCCCGCCTTGGCCTTCCAAAGTGCTGGGATTCCAGGCATGAGCCACCGCACCCAGCCTACTACTTTTTGGGTGTTAGATAACCACTGGACTCAGGACTTTGACTAATGTTTCTTATCTTTGCTTTCTTACTAATTTTTGTGTCATTCATTTCCTGATATTTTCTTTGATACCTTAACACTAGACTACGCACAACACTGTCTGACTTCTCCATTTGGACATCTGTTAGGAATGTCAAAATCAATAAGTCCACATGGAGCCACTGATACTCCTCAGACTTGCTCTTCCCCATTCTGTTTAATGGCACCTCCCATTTTACAGTTTCTGAGCTCAATATTCGTGGTGTCCACTTTTAATTCTCTCTGTCACTGCAGCTCTGTCGTTCTCTCTCGGTATCTGTCTGGTTTTCACTCTCTCTTTCTCTCTCTCTATAACACACACACACACACGCACACACATTTTTTCAGATCTGACATGTATGAAAATCCTGCCAGCTTTACCTTTAAAGTGAACTCATTCCAAATGGTATTTGCAAATTCACCTTCCCACCCTCACCACTTGGTGACTACAGTACTTCCCTCCCAAGGCCAAAGCTCTACTGCAGAGATTTCTTGAGGAAATAATGAGAACTACTATACATTCTTATTTCAGGGGCCCTCAAAATACAGGCTAGCCGTATTCTATATGAATTTAAGCTCCTATCATCACCCTATTTTTCAATCCAGTCTCCACACAGCAAGCACAGGAAGCAGTTAGAATTCCAAGTCATATCACAACACTCCTGTTTTAAAGTCCCTGATTAATTACTTCTTTTTTCCTCATTAGAATTTAAGTTTAACGAAGCTGGGCAACTTTGTATGTTTTCCCACTGACCTATCTTCAGAGCTGGAGATCACTCGGTGCAAGATAAATGATCAGTAAATATTTTCAAACAGCAGAATCAATTATAAATAGTTTTACTATAGAGTACACACTGAGACTTAAAAATCAAGAAAATAGATTCATCAAGAGAATTCTGTTTTGATTTTGTTATCCCTTGATTAGATTATCTGTCTTAGCATAAATTTCAGTGTGGGAAGCTGTAAGCATTTTCTAAATTTTAAAATAAAAGACAAGGAATTTAAATATCTGCTCCTTTTATTTAAGGGATAAAAAAGACAAGCTTATCTTTTAAAATAAATTTTATATATGTATACACAATCTAAATTTATTTTTCTCTCTTTATCCCTGAATACTTTGTAAAGGTATTCATGTCCTCATTTTTTAAAAATCCACTTCAATGATAACATTTTAAAAGATATTTGCAACTTCCTTAAGAATATCTTGGTGTTCCACTGAACAGCTTGCCAAGTAATACATTAGCAGTACAACTTCCTCATAATGCTTTAATTTGTTTGATTAAATTTATAAATTTCCTACTCTCAACTCATAATTTCATTCACACATAATACATCCTACTTGATCTCTGTGGGGAGTTCATTCCATATATTTACTATTGAAAATGGTTTTGATATCTGAACAGAAATGTATAATTGTATCGCTGGTTAGACTGTTCTATAGAATCTCTTTCTGTTTTGGTCCTGTTGCTTATTGATTACGGAGTGGCTCTGGTACTGTAAAGCTTGAAATATCTTCTTTCTTTTTTTCTTTCCCCTTCCTTCCTTCCTTCCTTCCTTCCTTCCTTCCTTCCTTCCTTCCTTCCTCATCCTTCCTTCTCTTTCTTTCTTTCTTTCAACAGGTTTTGCTCTGTTGCCCAGGCTGGAGTGCAGTGGTGCTAACAGGGCTTACTCCAATTATTTTTTAAACAGAAATATATCTAATTACATTAATCAAATTTCTTTTCAATGTAACCAACATTTCTTTTAAGTGATGAATTAAATATTTACCATGTTTTAGCCTCGACAGTTTACCTTCTGCAGCCTCAACTTCTCTGGCTCCCGCAATCCTCCCGTCTCAGTCTCTCGAGTAGATGGGACTACAGACGGTGCCACCATGCCTGGCAAAGTTTTGTAACTTTTGGTAGAGATGGAGTTTCATCATGTTGCCCAGGCTGGTCTTGAGCTCCTGGGATCAGACAAAACTCGCAGCTCGTCCTTCCAAATTGCTGGGATTATAGACTTGAGCCACCATGCCCAGCCAAAAGGTTGAAACATTTTCTAAGTTTGAAAACAAAGTTCATGTTATTTAAATACCTGTTACTTAAAATTTGGAAGACATGTTAACACCATAGAAACCCAGAGCCTCCATTTTTAGATTAGTAACCTGTAGATGTTTTTCATTCCTTCTAAAGTTGAAACGATAAATATTTTGTATTCAGATAATTCTTGATAACAGAAGGTAACTATTTAATTTTTCACTTAAAAGAAATACGGTTACTTTGAAAAGACATTTGGTTAAGGTAAGTTAGATAAATTTCTGTTTAAAAAATAACTTAAGAAAAATAATGCTCAAAGAGCAGCAGTCATGGCATTTATCCCAGAGAGAGGAAGTGGATCTTGTTCTGCCTGTGATAGCAAAAGTGTATGGATCAAGATTATTCTATAGGGTCATAGATTACAAGATAGCATAACATTTTATTTTAAAAATGAAGACAATTTTTGGTACATGTATTAAATGTAAGAGAATGAACAATCAGCTTAAAAAATGAACTTTTCATGCTCACTTTTGGGGGATATTATGGGATACAAACAAGTGCAGAGAGCAGTGTGAGGAATAAAATTCTCATTCTGGCTTAGTGTGGGCAGAACCTCGCAGTCTCTGAGCAACCCCATGATGTGGTATGGTTAGGGCACGGCCCCTCAATATAAAACGTGTTCTCATTTAGTGAGAATCGAAATTAAAAAAATACTACTAACCTCAACACCGAATGATTGGTTCATCATTTGATAGACCTTGTGACTTTATAACACATACAATTGTGTTATCATTCTATAAGGTTTATCATTTGTGACATTTAAAACCAGAATAATCTCAAATTTGAAGTGAAAGAAGTCCTTTAGAGAAATACATTTCAAGATACAACCCCCTATCTACCTATATCTATGTCATCTATGATATCGGCCATTTTCATATTGCAAAAAGCAAGGGCATTCTTCTAAGCCTTCTAAATGTTATAGGATCACACAGACATTGACACAATGGCGATAGACACAGATAGATGTTAATGTTATTTGGAAAACAGTTTCATTTCTAGTGTGATGAACAAATGATTAAGGTGTTGGTGGTCTTAGGCATTATTTCCCACTAGGGTCCATATTTTTGCGTGTGAAAAATAGTTACTAGAGGGAGAGCAAAGACAGAGTGCTCTCATTGTTCCCAGAGAATCGGACTAGAGAAATGTGAAGTCACCTACCTTCACCAGCTTTGCATTTTTTGTCTTTTTGATCATAGCCATTCCAGCTAGGGTGAGATTGTATCTCACTGGGGTTTTGATTCTCATTCCCTCACTAATTAGTGATGTTCAACATTTTTCTCGTATGCCTGTTGGCCATTTGTATATCTTCTATTGAGAAAAGGCTCTTCAAATTCTTGGCCCATTTTTAATGATATTGTTAGTTTTTTATGCTAATGAGTTATTTCAGCTTTTTTTTAAATTTTCATATACTGAATGTTAGGCCCTTGTCAGGTGAACAGTTTGCAAATATTTTCTCTCATTCTACATGTTGTCTTCACTCTGTTGATTGTTTCCTTTGCTTTTCAGGAACTTTGTAGTTTAATGATGTCCCATATCTCTATTATTTGTTGTTGCCTGTGCTTTTGAAGTCTTGGCCATATAATTTTTTATCTAGAACAATGTCCTAAAGAATTTGTTCTTCCCCTATGTTAAGTTCCCTTCTAGTAGTTTTATAGTTTGGGGTGTTATATTTGGGTCTTTAATCCATTTTTAGTTGATTTTTCTTGTGGAGAGGATAAGTGTCTAGTTTCATTGTTCTGTAGATGGGTATCCAGTTTTCTCAGCACCATTTATTGAAAATTGTGCCATTTTCTCAGTGTACATTCTTGACATCTTTGTTGAAAATCAGTCAGCTATATATAGATATATGGATTTATTTACGGGTTTTCTATTTTGTTATATTGGTCTCAGTGTCTGATTGCATGCCAATAACTTCCTGTTTTGGTTACTATAGTTTGTAGCATATTTTAATTCTAGTAGTGTGATATCTTCAGCTGTGTTCTTTTTGCTCAGTATGGCTTTGGCTATTCAGCGTCTTTTCTGGTTTTATACCAATTTTAGAGGTTTTTTTATTTCTGTGAATAATGTCATTGGTATTTTGATAGGAATTGCATTTGGTTTGTAGATTGCTTTGGGTAGTAAGTTTCTTCATTTAATATTTTCTAAATGTAACTCCACTGATTTAGGCTTGCATTACTTCTAATAAGAAATCAACTATTACCTGGGGATGGTTACTGGGTAAGAAAAAACTAGTTAGAAATAATCAATAAGGCCTATTATTTGACAGCACAACAGGATGACTATAGTCAATAACAACTTAACTGTACATTTTATAAAGCTAAAAGAGTGTAATTGAATAGTTTATAATACAAAAGATAAATGCTTGAGTGAATGAATACCGAATTTTCCATAATGTGGCTATTTCACATTGCATGCCTGTTTTGAAACATCTCGTGTACCCAATAAAAATATATGCCTACTATGAAGCCACTAAAATTAAAAAAATTTTTAAAAACCAAATTTGTTCTTGTCATTTTGTTGTTCACCTGTATCTCTCTCCCTTTCTCTCTCTCTCTCTCTCTCTCTCTCTCTCTGTGTGTGTGTGTGTGTGTGTGTGTGTGTGTGTGTGTGTGTGTGTCTTTGGGACATGTTAAACTTTTTGGAATAGTAGGTTTCTAGTTTTCACAAAATTTGGGAAATTTTGGTCATTGTTCCTTTAAATTGTTTTTCTGCCTTTTCTCTTCCCTGTCCAATCTTACCTCCTTTAATGACTTTCATTATACCAATTTAGGCGGTTGAAGATGTCCTAAAGCTCACTGATACTCTGTTTACGCTTTTGTGCTTCGTCTTGAATAGCTGCCATTGCCATATCTTCAAGTTCACTCATCTATTCTTTCACAGAATCCAATCTGCAATCAGTCTCATTCAGTGTATTTTTTATTGCAGACATATTATGGATCATTTATAAGAGTATAACTTGCATCTGTCTTTATGTTTTATGTATCCACTTAATATGATTTTTCAATCTTATATCCTCATGAACAAGTAGAATAGAATAGTGTTATAAGAATTTCTTTCATATCGTTGCCTACAAGGTCTATCATGTGTGCAATTTTATTGCCATTTGGGATTGATTCACTTCTCTGTTTGATATAGCATATATTTTCTGGTTACCTTGCAGGAAATATTGACAGGATGAAGGCATTGTGCATTTTTCCTGCTCGGTTGAGAATTCTTTTGCAGTTCATTCTCTATTTCTGTCTTTTATTGTTGAATTCAGTAAAGTTACTTTACTGCTCAGAAAAACAGTTTGAGTTTTCTGTTTGCTTTTACACTTTCATAGTTGAGACCTGAGCAGCATTTTGTCTAGGGTGACTTTTTCCCCAGTACTGAGGCAAAGCTCTTCTGATGAGTCAACCTCATGCCCTGTAACTCAGGCCTTTCCTCTGTGACTGTAGTGTGTGAGTGTCTGTGAGTGCGTGGGTGGGTGTGTGTGGGAGTGAGCTCTGTGAAGTGTTCCCTCAAGAGTCTTTGCGTGGTTCTTTTCTCTTTCAGAGGTGTTTCTTTACACACAAGTGCTCATCAGTTCATGTATATTTGCAGACCTCAGAGTTCTCCGCATGTGCAACTGCCTCCTCTTTGATACTCTTCCAACTAGACTGTTTTTGTTCATTTCTAAACAATTTTTGAGATCCCTGGAATCCTACTCTAAGAGGCAGGATTCCATGCAGTAGGGTTTCATGACATACTGTCAGGAAAGAAGTGTGGGAGGCGTGACTGGGAATGTGTTACAACTGACTGGTCATGTGTTACAACTGACTGCTCAGCTAGAAGGCATTTCAAGGTCATTCTAAATTAAAGTATGACTTTGGGATTAAGGCATGAGGTAGTCATTGCTCCTGAACTACATTCTGAAGGAAGCACATCTTTGCATGAAGCTGTTCTTTGCACTCAAAGGCATTTTTTGGTGGGGAATTGCTGTGTGAAGCTGGGGTGCCAAGGGATGCCACAGTGCTCACTAGAAAAGACTTTCCTGTTCAGAACATCAGGATGCATGGAGCTGGGGCTTGAGGGTCTCAGTTAAACATGAGGAGTTCAGACCAATAATCCAGGGCATTTGAGCCACAAAGTACAGACATTGTGTTAGATCCAGTCACCACACAAGAGGAACTCCAGGGATCATGACCACTCAACAGCTGTCCATCTCCTTCTTGTGGTCCTTCCACTCAGGTCATCTTGAGGCAAGGCACACTCGGTCCAAACAACAGCAGAACAGCCTGGTCCTTCAAGCCTCACATCATCCTGACCCACCTTCTGCAGAGCCTACCTGGAGGAATGGAGGGAAAGGCAGCCTGGAGGTCTCAGATGCAGGTGAACTGGGCCAGCCCTGCTTATGGCTTTGTTCACAGTCCTCCTGGTGCTGGAGAGAGAGGATGACACAGATAGTGAAGGGGTTTCTGTCTCACTTCCCCATCTGTCTGTGTCACTGTGGGATGGTTACCACTGCTGTCCCAGGAGTTACAGTAATAGTCAGCCTCATCTTCCTCCTGAGCCCCAGTGATGGTCAAGGAAGCTGTGTTTCCTGAGCTGGAGCCAGAGAATCGGTCTGGGATCCCTGAGGGCCGGTTGTTTTTACCATAGATGATAAGCACAGGGACCTGTCCTGGCTTCTGCTGATACCAGCTTGCATAATAGCTTCTGAGGCTGTCTCCTTGGCAGGTGATCCTGACTGTCTGTCCCAAGGCCACAGACACAGCAGGGTCCTGAGTCAGCTCAGAAGAAACCACAGAACCTGCAAAAGAGGACAGAAGAGGTGAGGATAAGGGTTTCACGCCTAGAGTCCCACACCCTACACTACTCCCTGTGTTGAGCCGAAGCTCAGGGCCAGGTTGGCACAGCTAGCATGATAATATGGGGTTGAGCCCTGGGAGGCAGCACCTATGCAAAGAGTGAAGAGAGTGAGCCAGAGAGGGGTCCAGGCCATGGTGGAGACACCCTAGAACTCTGCCTCTGAGCCCACAGCTAAGGAGGAACCTCCAGGCCTCTCTTATCATAGGAAGGGAAGTCTCTTCATGCAAATCTACTTCCTTTATTCTTGTGTCGTCGTTAGGTGGCTCTGGTGAGCAGTGGATGCAAATCTGTTCTCCATTCCCTAAAACATTTGTCCTGGTTCTTGTCTGAGCCCTGAGCCTGATGGCCTTCTCTGAGTAATTTCTCAAGATCAGAAGAAGGGCCAAGTGCATTTTCAGATTTACCCACTAGAAGGGGCCTCATAGGAAGCAACAGTCAGGCCCTTTGCACTTGAGCATTACTAGGGGCTTGGACTCATTAGGGGCCTCAGACTAAACCTCACAGTGCCCCCTGGTGCACACAGCATGAATGCCATTTTCTGCACATCACTAGATCGCTCAGAAGGGCTACTTATGAGTCCATAATACATGCCACATGCATTAGCGAGAGTTTTACAAGTGTTACCTCAAGAAGACTTTTGTAATATAGAATAGGATGATGGGGAGCCTTATGCTTCAAGCCCATCTTTATTAGTGAGTGAATATTAGGAGGTTAAATGTTTTTCCCGAGTCCTCCAGACAATAGGGAGTGGAGTCAAGATTCCACCCAGGAGATGCACCTCAGAGCCCGACCTTCCAGCCTCCTGCACCCTGCTCCATCTCCTCCTTCTCCCTCATCCAAGGTCTTTGGGGTCCCTCTTGTTTTTGCTAGAGCTCCCACAAGAAGATAGGAAAGAATTAGTGACCGAAATGGCAGAAACATATTTTCTCACAGTTCTGAAGCTGGAAAACCCAAGGTAAAGGTGGTAGTGGGTTTGGTTTCCCCTGAGGACTCTCTCCTTGGCTTGCAGGTTGCTACCTCCTTGCTGGATCCTCACCTGGTCTTTTCTCTGCACGCTCACCTCTGGTGCCTCATTTCTGCGTGTGCAAATTTCTTCTTCCTAGGAAGACATCAGTCCGATTCGAGAAGAATCCAACCTAATTTTTTCATTTTCACTTAGTCACCTCTTTAAAGACCCTATGCACAATTTCAGTCACATATTGTGTGTTACAGCTTCAATGCATACATTTTGGGGGACTTAATTCAGCCAATAACCCCCCACCCTCTGGACTCCAAAAAACTCATGTCTTTCTCACTTGTAAAAACATTCAACTCATTCCAACAGCCCAAGTCCTAAACTGACTCAGCACCTACTCTAAGACCCAATTCTCGTTTAGATATCACCCAAATCAAGTGTGGGTGATTCTCCAGGATGATTCATCCTGAGGGTTTAAAGGAAAACAGTTTGGGGGGTTTCCTCTCCAGTCTCCTGTTATCATCCAGGTTCCAGAAAAGTAAACTCCTACTTCAATAAGATTGAAATAAAAAAGTGAGTCAACATCAGCAACATTTTTGAGTCAGATGTGAAAAATTCACATCTGTGCACTTTTAAAATAATTTAGAGTATAGAATAATTTAAATGCCGTAAAATTGAATTTTATAATCAGTAGCCATGTGCTATCTCTGACAGCATTTGGAAAAGAGCTATAGTTGATACAGAAAATATAACCCAAAAAACAAGAGTTGTTTTTAGAGAATATTTCCGAGTTAACTAAGATAAATCGTACACAGAAATAATATAATCCAGAGAAAATTAATTTCTTGTAGGCATATTAAATTACTAAATCCAATTTTAGCATTGAGCATCAACATTTTGGTGTGCATATAAAGCCACCTCTCAATGGTTATATAAAAGGGCAGTTGTTTCCTACTTCATGTTACAGTTTATTTGTAGCTTAATGGTGCTTTGATAGAGAGAAGGTGCTCCAGAAGATGCTTCCTTTACCTAAGAAAGGGAAAATATTCTTTTACATAAAATGATAATTTGCAGGATAACATATTTCCACTCTCATCATCCCTGTTCTTGTCCAACTTAGTTGGAGGACTTACAGTTAAAATCTCAAACTCGGCCGGGCACGGTAGTTCATGCCTGTAATCCCAGCACTTTGGGAGGCCGAGGCGGGTGGATCATGAGCTCAGGAGATTGACACCATCTTGGTCAACATTGTGAAACCATGTCTCTACAAAAAATACAAAAATTAGCCTGGCATGATGGCGAGAGCTTGTAATCCCAGCTACTTGGGAGGCTGAGGCAGGAGAATTTCTTGAACCCGGGAGGTGGATGTTGCAGTGAGCCGCGATTGTGCCACTGCACTCCAGCCTGGTGACAGAGTGAGACTCCATCTCAAAAATAAATAAATAAACAAATAAATTTTAAAAACATTCTCAAACTCTCTTCTTTATTCCATTGGTGCATTCTGAGTTTAACGATCTACTTGCTTTATAAAAATTTGCAATACATTTAAAAGTTCAACTTCATTTATCATTTGTTAATGATGCTCAGAACACCAACCATCTTGTGTGTTTTTGGTTTCAGCTACAAGGCTGATTTTAAGACCTTTCTTCTCTCAGCCTACACTGGATCACTCCCGACTTGGTGCAAGCTTCCTTGCCCATTTGCTCCTTCCTCTGCCTCTAATTTTTCACCTCGGAGGAATCTCTATTCCTCATATACTGAAGCTCTCACAAAACAGAGCAAATGGATGAAGATGAAAGTCCTGAGCGTGTGACACAGGGCTGTCTTGAGCAGACACAACATCCAATCAAACACATGGTACAGGTAGGTTCTTATCCAAAGAAACACCTCAGGCCCCTAGAGGAGGTGAATTACAGTGTCCCTCACAAAGAGATCTCCACCTAGAACATATGCGGGTGCAATGTTCGAACTTCAAATAACCCTAGAAACCAGGGACCGTTAAACCACATCCTGTGGGACATCCCTGGCCTGCCACCTATTTTTTTCATGGTCCCAGAACTGATAGTGGTTTTTATATGTTTTAATGATTACGTTGTAGATGGTGTATCAGAACCTACATATTATCCCAACGTTGTCTTGTGCATGGCAAAGACTAAAATACCTCTTACCGAGGCATTGAAGAAAAGGTTTACCAAATCCTAAAAAATAATGAGCACTGAAATATTTGAGTAAATGCTCAACCTCAAGCAAAATAGGAGAAATCGAAAATAAATGTGTAACAAGATAACTTTTTATATCTGATAGGTTGGCACAAACTTGCACTTTCACCAATGAATTCCAATCAATATTTAGGGCTGGTATTGTAAACTGGTAGAACTGGAGGGGAATATGAAAACAATGGATAAAAGTTAAAAATGCACATCCTTTTGACCCAGCAATTCCACTTCTGGAAATTTATCCTACGGTGATATGCGCACATGAACTCAAAGGAGTCTGCACAGGGATGCTTGCTGCAGTGTGATTTGTAAGATCAAAATCATGGTGATAACCATTAGAGGCTGCATGGCTAAAATCCTACTGCAGAATACTCTACAGCGTTAGAATGAATGCGCAGTGCTCTATGCCTAGGACGCCCCAGGAAAGAATAAGAAATGGTGCAGGTATGGGATGGCCTTTGACAAGGGGGACCGGGACAGGTGCCTTACACTTCACTCTCTCCTTTTCCTCTGAGATTTTCCACATCAGACAAACTGATTAGGGACAGTGGAAGCCCCTCAGGCTGGGCCTGGCCACCTGCTCTGGCCTCTGAATGCAGCCTGGCCTGACAGCTTGGCTGCAACTTCATGACCAAACCAGAACCAGAACCACAAAACTAAGCTGCTCTCAATTCCAGATGCACCAAAGTGACAAGATCACACACACGTGTTCTCTTACCATGCTAAATATTAGGGAGTAATTTTTATGCAACAATAGACAATAAATACAATTTGGTTTTTGAAATATCTTTTCTTGTGGATATTTCAGGTACACAACATGTTGACATAGTCTAAACACATAATAAAATGGTTACTTTGTTTTTAATAAAACCTATTGAATCAAAGTTTATGAAGCCTAAATTATATATAATAATGCCTATGTCTACCAATTGACTCATAAAATTTAAATATTGGATGCAACTAATGTCTGAATATTTATTAAATTCATTCTCACCTTTAGTAGATTAAGAAAGATTTCAGCTACAAAAGTATTGACACCATGGAAATTACAAATGCTGGAGGTCAATGAGGAAGAAGGAATGGACTCACGTTAACTCTTCCCTGTGGGGCCATTTTGGAAACTCCCAACCTATAGGGACACCATCCACTTTTGCGGAGTTTCCAGGACAGGGCCCCAGCGAATTGAGACGGGAGGATTTTGAGGGAGCACTGAGCCTGTCACGCAAAATCTCCCCAGCTCAGCAACCTGAGGTATTGAGGCAAAGAGGAGGGGCAAAAACAAAAAAAACACTGCCAGATGCAGTGGCTTCTGTGTGTATCCCCATCCCTTTGAGAGGCCGAGGTGGGTGCATCACCTGAGATCAGGAGTTCAAGACCAGCCTGGCCAACATGGTGAAACCCTGTCTCTACTAAATATGCAAAAATTAGCCAGGCATGGTGGTGGTCACCTGTTATCCCAGCTACTCGGGAGGCTGAGGCAGGGAGCATTGGTAGAGCCTGGGAGGCTGAGATTTCAGTAAGCCAAGATTCTGCCACTGCACTCCAGCCTGGCGACAAAGCAAAAGTTTGTTTCAAAAACAAAAACAAAAGAATAATAAAAACAACAGTTTCCTCTCGTCCTTAATACCTCACAAACATGTTCAG
This sequence comes from Gorilla gorilla gorilla, assembly GCF_029281585.2. Taxonomy (NCBI): domain Eukaryota; kingdom Metazoa; phylum Chordata; class Mammalia; order Primates; family Hominidae; genus Gorilla; species Gorilla gorilla. Next base: position 20,198,338 of record NC_086018.1, on the reverse strand, counting down.
ATCTTCTCACAGTGGTCACTGCTTCAGGACACACATGCAGAGGAATAGTCCATCCAGGAGGGCCATCTTCACCAGACCATGGTGGACACAATTGAATAAGATGCAGTTTCTTGAAACTCCCCGTAATGACCTCTGTCCAGATTGTTCTTCACAATGTGGGAGGAGGATGCATTTTGGGTGAGGACATCCTTAAAAACAGCAGTGAATGCACCAATCAGGCAGCTTTTCTCACTATGTGCCTGCATTTGAAGAGCTAGGAAGAGTTGCACATTCAGGGGCCACAACACACAAGCATCAGGAAGCTGTCACTGTCCTGGATGAGAAACCACAGAGCAGGTTTCCTTTTGGACTTCCTGGTGAGAAAGGAGAGGAGCTGAGAGAGAGGAATTCTCAAGGCCACGCTGCAAGAAGCCCTTTGCACAGCGTGAGGAAGCATCTTGAGAGCAAGAGAGAGCCTGAGAGCCCAGGGCATATTTGGGTCTCAATTCCCCATGAACTTGGACCACTGTGGAAAGTGCCACCTCTCCTGTGTGAGTTGCAGTAATAATCAGCCTCATCCTCAGCCTGGAACCCAGAGATGGTCATGGAGGCTGTGTTTCCAGACTTGGAGCCAGAGAAGCCATCAGGGACCCCTGAGGCCTGAATACTGACACCATAAATCATGGGTCTGAGAACTGTGTCACCCAGTGTTTTGGGGCCAAGAGCAGAAAGGCTCTGCAGCAGGTGCAGGCGGGGGAGTGAGTGTCCTGCTATTGGGCCAGAGAAACTAGCAGATTTTACCATAATAGAGGAACTGGACATAGGGACTGAAACCTTGTGCTTAAGGCAAGACTTCAGAGGAGAATCCTACTGTAGACCCATGGGATTTAGCAACAAGTCCATGTCGTGTGCAGTAGAGAATTATTTCCTTTTGAAAACAACCTCTTCTATATTCGAGGGCTTTGTTACATCCAGAACCACATGAGACACCAGTAACCACACAGTCAGACCTGCCATATCCCCTCAGTCATGAGCTCAGGCAGGGCACGAAATATTACACCATGAGATGAATGCGGCACACGTAGGATGGAGCAGGAGCAGGGCTCAAGGGCACCGTCTTCTGCACAAGCAGGTTTTTCTCTGTATTGTTGCAGTGCCTCTTCCTGGTTTCACACTTACATGGTCTGGTGGAGATGGGGCTGCTTGCGGCAGGTTACTCGACAGCACCTGCCACCTGAAAGAGCTGTGAGGAGCTCTGTCCCATAGTGGTATGACACGATCCTCCTGTGACCCCCTAGTGTCTAGTCACCACATTAAATATGAAAAGATAAGACAAATAAATTCAGATATATATATAATATATTTTATTTCAGTAGAGCAAAATACTATCATTTTCATGTTATCAACATGAAATTATGTATGAGATAAATTACATCGATTTTCATGTATATTGTTATTGTTATTTTTCTGGAGATGGAAAATTTGGAAACTATGTAGTTGATGGGGATGTGATTGGGTTCTTTGTTGACCAGGGTGTCCTGCAGTGGGTTTTGATGTGATGAGTGATCCGTATTTTACGTAGTTCGCCACATCTACATATCTGGTTGGAGTTGTAGAAAGGAGCAACATTTACAGAGGATGTGGAGGGTGGAGGTGGGCAGCGTCCATCCTGCAGCTCACCCTGCGGGTGTATCTGTGGTTCCTGTGAGGGGTGAGGCTGCTCCCCCTGCCCTGGGCTTCCCTGCAGGGAGATCTGACTTCAACTCTCCCTCAACCCAGAGCACCTGGCATGTCAGGCTCCCTTTTCATTCCATAAAAATTCAAGGAACCATCAGATTGGGCATTTCAACATTTACTCTGCAAATTTGGACAGAAACCAGAGTTTTCAGTTTATAGTGGCCTCCTCAGGTCCCTGATGACCCATACTGGGGACAGCTGGCCATCTTAGACGGGGTTCTCTGGAAGCCAACTCTGCAATAGAGATGTCCATACACAGAAGATTCAGAAGGGAGTGAGGGAGGCAACATGGGGCAGAAGGAGACCCTGACTCGTGATGGAGTTGACATTGAGGCCTCAGGTATCCACACAGGGAGCTCTGGAGCTGGGAGGCCCTTCATTCAGTGGCATCTTAAATTGAGTCAGGGACTTCAGATCTTGGTTGATTAAACTGAACCCCTCTGAGAAGGGACACAAACTTGAGGAAGCTTTCTGCAACCAACAGCACTTCCCAGTGAGGGCACAGCTCTGAGCTGCTGGGCTTCTCAGCAGTGCCAGGTGGGTCACATTGAGGAGGGGACCTGGGCAGACTTCACAGTGTCCATTCCTCTGGTTTGCTCTATTGGGAATCACAGGCTGCCACCCAGCCTCAGGCCCAGGACCTCAGCAGGGCTGGGCAGCAGTTCTGGGGACAGATTCAGACAGTTGGTGTAAGGACTGGCCCCGTCCCCACCATATGACCATCCAGGGGCAGGACGGTGGACAGCGGTTGCTTCTGTCTGTCTTTCCACCCAGGCCCTCATTCTCTAACTCACACAACAGCCCCAAGTCACCAGATGATTCTGGTCTTTACAGGCCATGTGTTTGCCTGATGTATGCTCTGTAGAGACTCCTGGAGAGGGCTGGAGGGAAGGGCAGCCTGAAAGGTTCAGATCCAGGTGAATCGGGACAGATTCACTCATGGCTTTATCAACAGGCTTCCCGGGGCTGGAGGAAGAGGATGACCGAGGCTGGGAGGGTGTTTTTGTGTCACTTCCTCATCTCCCTGTGTCACTGTGTCATGTTTACTACTACTATCCCACACCTGACAGTAACAGTCGGCCTCATCCCCGGCTTCGACCCTGCTGATGGTCAGGGTGGCGGTGTTCCCAGAGTTGGAGCCAGAGAATCGCTCAGGGATCCCTGAGGGCCAGTCGCTATCATAATAGATGACCAGCACAGGGGCCTGGCCTGGCTTCTGCTGGTACCAGTGCACACTTTTACTTCCAATGTTGTTTCCCCCACAAGTAATCCTGGCTGCCTGTCCTGGGGCCACTGACACCGAGGGTGGCTGAGTCAGCTCATAGGAGGTCACAGAGCCTGCAAAGATAAAAATAAATAAATAAATAAATAAATAAATAAATAAATAAATAAAAGAGAGGTTGGCTTGCAGGTGAAAAATGCTTCTTATGAAATCCCTTGCCCTGCTGTCCCGGATAAGCTCCAGAGAGTCTGAGAACCCTCAAGGTATCCCCTGCAATCAGCCCCAGCCCCAGTGGCCCATGACTTTCCTGTTGTATGGAGACTTTGAACTGAAAACTCACTACTCTCTCCTGGCAGGTGCAGTCCCTCACGCTCTCACAAGCCTTTGAGCAGATTTTGGGGGGAGTTCAGCCCCACCAGCCTCCCACCCTGCAGCAGGGTCATGAGCATCCTGCCCACCACAGGAAGGGCCCTCCTGAGCTCAGAATCAAGGACACGCTGGACCCAGAACCCTTGGGCTGGGCAGGTTGGTGAGACCCTGGGCAGAGCACCTGTGCAGTGAGCGAGGAGGCCGAGGAGGAGAACGGTCCAGGCCATGGCTGAGGCACCGCCAGTGCTGCTTCCTTAGGCCTAGACTGAGCAGGTTCCTCCCAGGCCTCTCTTATCCCCTTGCTGGAGAGAGCGGCCCATGATGCAAATCAGCAGAGTCAGAGGCTGCTGCTGGAGGAGATCTGTGGTTTCCAGAGAAGGGTTCAGCCCCAAAGGAAACAGAGAGAGGAGGGCTGGCCCCTGCTTACCCACCCACTCAGCCCATGCGATTTTCCTTCACCCACTGGTCCCATGGTCTGGGCTCACATCTTTACCCAGGTTGTGCCCAGCCTTGCTCCTTGGCTGGGTTGGTCATGGAAAAGCTCAGAGCTGACTTCCTCTGTATTTTCTAGGGGATAGAAAGACCTTCCTATGGGATAGATGTTGGCCGTGGTTCAAGAGGTTGTTAGAGTCACAGTGGTGACAGGGGAATTATCTGGGGTCCACAGTCCCCTCCTTCATTCCATCCTGGCTCAGGAGGGAGGTGGTTAGCTTTTTTCTCTTCTCCATTAATGTCCTGATTGTAAATATTTTATATCAGATATGAGATGTCTGGTACAGGCCTAAGTCCATTTTAAGTCACATTCCAGAGCCCAATGCAGGGACCCTCTTCATTCTCACTCATGTCCAAGACACATCCAGAGTCCAATGCAGGGATGCTTTTCATCTCCCACAGGGGACGGCACAAGCCTTGGACAGGTACAGGTCCCACTCCAGGGCACAGCTCCTCTGTGCTAGAGGAGAATGCAATCCTTGGTTGCCAAGGGCAAATAGAATTTTGAAAGATCCATGGGATGCGGTAATTTTCTACCTTGGCTGTGAGTTCTAGTGCCAGGGCATAGGTGCTGTGCCTCAGTCTCACCAGGGTGCTGTCAGGACCACGGACAGATCAGGAGGTGGAGGAAATGTTTGCTTCATGAGAAAATGAGAGGGTCTGCAAACTCCAAGACCCTGGAAGTGAATGTTTATTGTAACTAAGTTGTCTTCAGTTGCTGGGAAAATGTATCAATGGATAAAAACTTAAGTCAACAAAAGATTAATGAGTAAGTATTGTGTGCCTCATAAGGAAATCAAGAACTATGAATTGGTGGGTTCCCCAGGACAGATTCGGGAAAGACCGGGGACAGTGGATGTTGAGGGGTGGCCAGGGAAGGAGAAGTCGCTGTGTCTGCAGGACAGGGGCTCCCAGAGCAAAGGCAGGGAGGTGGGACACGTGTGACTGCAGGATGGGATGGCATGTGTGACAGTAAGATGGGCGCCCAGGCAATGGGAAGAGGCAAAGTGCCTGAATGTGTGTCAGAAAAATAAGGATCATCTCCAAGAGTCAGATCTGAGAACCAGGAAGTCAGAAGAATGTAAACATCGGTGTCAAGGACAAATACTCTAAGAAAAGAAGAACCTCTTTCCCTCCGGATCTCAGGTCATGGTCACCGACCCTCCCTGCATGTCGGCCACTCCCTGATGCCCAGGCCCACCCCATCCCCCGGCATCCCCATCTGCCAAGTTACTCTCTGCTGCCCCCTGGTGGCCACTCTACCCTGGCTGCTGGAGGCTCAGGGGCCTCCTGGGTCCAGGTGTTGCTTCAGACTCTGCTGCTCAAGTCCCTGATCCCTTGGTTCATGGACTGCTGACCCCAGGGAAGAAACTCCTCTTCTCTGTGTGGCCCCTTCCTGCCTCAAGACCCGGCACAAAGCGCTCAAGATTCCTGATGGAAATACAAACACTCCATGTAGTAGTGGAGGTTTCAGGTTCTTCCTCAGGCTCCCTGCACGTCTGTCTCTCTGGGTGATGGGTGGTCCTGAAGGGGGACTGGGGCTTGGTACTGAGAAATGCAGAACTTCTTTGACTGGTTCTGGATACAAATACAGGACCAGCGTGGGTTGGTAGTGACTCTTGCAATAAAACAGAGACAGAAGCTCATTCACCCAACATATACTCACCCTGGTCCACTCTATCCTGGCAAGACTGCTTTTCAGGAGTTCAGCATGAGGAATACACAGTCCTTGCTCTGAGGAGTTTCCTGTCCTATTCCTGGGTCAGTCCAGTAACCAGTGCGTGGGTTCAGACCAGGTCTCAGCCCCTCACTAGTTCACCTGGCCCTGAAGACACTCAGGGGAGTTGGTTCTGGTCACTCCTCTCTACCCGATGCCCACCAGGCAGCACTGTAGGGACCCACCCTGCTGCCTGTGTGTCTGGCCCTGGGCCAGCTTTCTGGGTCCCCATTGGGTCACCCAGCACTGCTTTCCCTGAAGTTCCAGAGCTTTCCTGACCCAGTAGCAGAGAATTCAGGGAGTGCACTTGACAAGGAAAGGAAGGGCCTGTGAGAGGGAGTGACAATCTCAAGGCCACTGGGGAAGGAAGAAAGAAGAGCAGGACCAGGGAAGTCCTGGACCCATAATGATGAGCTCTTCTGAGTGTCCTGGAACCTGCCTGGGCTTGGGGAGGGGACATGGGAAAAAACTGAGCCAAATTTTTGAGGCCCTGATGCCAACAGCTTCCCCTTGTCACTTCCTCCAGCTGCCTGTGGGGAACGCTGCTCTACCTGGACGTGGAGCCAGTCAGGGCCTGGGAGGGCAGCCAGCTCCCTGCACTCACTGGCTGATTAGAAGACTCAAAGTACAGTACTCCAGGTTTCAATCAAACATAGGCCTTTTAATGATCATTTTACCTGACAAATTTTGAATATAATGTTTAAGGATTAGGGATCCCCCTATAAAAATGATCTATCTATGTTAATATTTCATTAGCTTAATAAATGAGTTGTCGATATATTAATACTATAGTATTTCTCAGTGCTTTTTTGAGCAGAGTATCATTTTCTTTTCTGTTTTTCCCATTTCCATGAGGTATGGGCCCAAATACAAGCCATGGGCATTGATATGGGAAGCCTCTGCTTTTCCTGTTCAATACATCCCACACCTGACATGCTTACCTTATGCCAGTGTCCTAAAATGAATCATGAAAAACGTCGGCTGAAGCAATAGGCAGAGAAATGTCACCTATGGTATGATTTTACCCAAGAGCCACACAAGATATTTTCTCATGGAGCAAATAGATGACGCTCACACACAGGTGACCCTGCACAAGTGTGACTGAGTCATTCCGGGTCAGATGTAAGCTGAGCACGTTTCCTTCCCACTGACCAAGATGGCTTCTGCCCTGCTCACCCCTGGGAGAAGCTCCCTCTTTGCTCCTGGCTCTTCATGCCGGGAAGATGCTCTTTTTTTGGGAAAGCAGAGCTGAGGCTGTCATGGGAGAATGAGGGGACCTCTTCTGTGGGCTTTGAACTCCCTGGACTCACAGGTCCTAATTCTTCTCTGGAAGCAAAATTATCAGGCAGCAGAATAACAGAGTAAGGGCCCCTTACCAGCCCCAGGCTGTGCTGAAAAGGGTTTCCTAGTGTAGATCTCCCAGGCGGTCTCCAGAAGCCTGAGACTGGCTGAGTCAGTCCTCACTGAGGCCCAAGCAGCAGGGAAATGTGTGAACCTTCCCTCTTCTGTCGTGGTTCATCCAAAGATTTAGTTTTCTTTGAAATCCCAAAATCCTGTCACTTGAAATTCTGAGCCTTACCCTGACATGTTCACTGCTTCAAGTGGTGGAAAGTCTCCAGATGGATGAGTTCCTGCATCCGTCTGCACTTTCAAAAGTCTCTAATTTAGAGCTCAGGCATGTTTGTAGAGCAGAAGCTCTAATAAAGTAGGTGTAGAAGAGTGTGTTAGATAAGCAAGGGAGATGATGAGAGAGAACATGAAAGCTTCCCAATCCCCTTCACCTCTAACCCCCGTGGTCCACATCTCCCAGGAACATACAGATGAGAGGGGCATGGACAGCAGAGACTGAGGGCTGGAAATTCCATGTTTAGAGCCACAGGTTTCTTCAGCTTCCTGTTCCACCAGCAGATCTAATCCCCCTATGCTCATCAGAGATAAGGTGTCCTCAGCCACCTTCTGTCCCTCTATGTGACTCAGTGTCCAATAGCTATGAATGACCTTTTTCTTGAGAATCAAATTCAGATGTAGACTCAGCAGTGGACACGGTCCTCCCAAGCACAGGGATCAGTCAGCAGCACAGAATCTGCCCCGTGAGCACACTGTGCACAGCTCCACTGCAAACCCAGCATAGCCCTACTGCGTGGAAACAGTCGTGCTGCCAACAGTGAACACTGTCATCTTGGGGGGTACTTTTCACAAAATTATTCAAAAACCTTGACAAAGGATCAAGCTTAGAAATGCTGGTTGGAGACAGCTGACACTCAAATATGAGCATGAGAAGTTTGAGTATTCTTCCTGGCAACAAATTAACAGATTCAATAGACATTCCTGAAGACTGGAAATGTGTGACCTTGGACCAGACAGAAGATCATTGCTAATTAGAGAAAGAGTGAGAGAGAGAGAAAGTTGAATTGTAGCATAAACAACAGAGAAAATGGTGCTCAGTACATAATTCTTCCATTTTTAACAGTTGTATAATTGCAAAATTACTTTGCTTCCTGAGCATGCAATATTTTTATTATGGTAAAATAAACATAACAAAATGTTTCATCTTTTAATCATTTTTAAGTGTGTAATTAAGCGGCAGTAAGTACAGTAAAAATGTTGTGCAAACATCACCATTATCCAACCCAAGAGCTTTTCGTTCAGTGCACACAGAACCTCTGTATCCATTAGACAGCACTTTAGAAACTTTGGGCATTGTAGACAAAATGACGAGTGTGTGATAAAAAGAACATCCCAAGGATGAACCAAAGACGGTGTTTGCACTTCACCCCCAGCTTCTGTGGAATCTCAGTGCAGTAGGGGGTGTGCCTCATCCAGGAATCCAGATGAGACACAGCCCCTGGGGCCTTTTCTGGACTGTTTCTTCCCAAGGAGCAGAGGAATTTCAACAGGACTGTGCCCTCTGAGACAGCTCTGTCCTCTCCTGCAGTAAGTGTGATTACTTCTGGGGTCCTCGTTTTCAGTGTACTGGACTGATCTCTACAATAGTTGAATGATCCTGGAAGATGAATTTGGATTTGTACAGACCCAGAAGGGCAATAGTGGCATTAGCAATATCTGTGCTGGATGGGGATCTCCTGGAAGAGAATGCTATGGCTGCAGGTGCACAGTTACATCACTGAAGCAGATACTGAGGTCTTGTCTATTTCCCTCAGAGAATAGGATCAGAATCAGTGTGCATTCAGGTGGAATGGACGACAGTATACATTCACACTTTTTCTGCTCAGCATCATTAGCTCTCTTATCTCTATCATGATATCATCATGAGGGTTCAGACCATCTGGATATCATAGTTGAATCACATATACATGATGGGCATGGCCTACTGGAAGCTTTTGTGAGATCCATGCACTTTTGAGAGTGGGAAATAAACTGTTTCCTCTTCCATATTAGCTGAAATTGGGAGTTTAGTCGTCTGGAGCAGCTGAGACTCTCCTACAAATTAAAGAACATGTTATTATACCCTTCAATTCCCCCCCAGGAAGAAAGAGACACAAGGTCCATAAAGGTCTAGGAGTAGCATATTTTACACCTGGGGATGTGGCTCCAACCCATATATCAGGAGCCATAAATATCACCCATTGTTTTCCAGGCCCAGAGCATTGAGGCTCTGCAGCAGGTGCAGGGAGGGTTTGTAAGTGTCCTGCTGTTGGGTCCAGAGAATCCAGCTGACTCTACTGTGAGAACTGAAACCTCCTGCACATGGCAAACCCCACTGGAGAATCCCAGTGTAGACTCCTGGGGTTTTGGAAGAAGGCCATGTCATGTGCAGTAGAGTATTACTCCCCTTTCTAAAAACAGCTCCTTTTGTGTTACTGGGCCCTGGGAGAGACAGGATAACACTGGACATCAAGTGACCATGTTTCATGAACTGCCAGATCCCCCCAGTTGTGAGCTAAGGCAGGCCAGCAGTGGTCTCTGGTGAGATGGATGTGACACATCTAGGTTAGAACAGGATCAGGGCTCCAGGACTCAGTCACCTGCATAAACAGCTGGTCCACATCTGTGTTCTCATTTCTCTTCCACCAGTGCCTCTCCCTGGCTTCACACATATGTCCTACGGGTGGAGATGGGGCTTGCTGAAGCAGGTTACTCCAAAGCACCTGTCACCTCAAGGGGTAAGACAAGACCAGCATTGTACAATCACATGATGTGAGTCTCATGTGAATCCTACTGTCTAGTCACCATACTAGACATAAAAAATAAAAAGGTAAACTAGTTTCAATAATATATTTTATTTAACCCAAAGTGTGAAAAATAATATTTACACATGCACACAATCTAAAATTATTTATGAGATATTTTATAGACATTTTCGTAGCTACTGTTCCTATTATTATGTTGGGGAGATTCTTTATGTTGAGATTGTGTGGTTGATGGAGGTTTGAGGCGTCTGATTGACAAAGGTGAGCTGTGCTGGCTTCGTAAGTGCCAACTTTGATAAGCTGAAGGAGGGGTGAAAGAGTGATTGTTTGTGCAGGATGTGCAGGGTGGAGGTTGGTAGCGTCCATGCTACAGCTGCCCCTGTGGGAGCATCTCCGGCCCCTGCATGGGGTGAGGCTGCTCCCCTTTCGGTGGATTCCTTGCAGAAGGATCTGTCTCCACATCTCCTTCAGGACTCCAAAAACCTGGTATGTCAGGCTCCATTTTCATTTTATAAGAATACAAGGAACACTCAGATATAAATGGGCATTTGGATGTTCACAGTGGAAATTTGGGAAATTCGCTGGTGTTTCCACCTCAGGTCTATGGTAGTTTATTTTGGTGATAGCCGGCCATCTTAATTTGGGTTCCCTGGAAGTAGACTCTTGAGATAAAGATGTGTATGCACAGAAGATCTAGAAGGAGTGAGGGAGGCATCGCCCACCAGAAGGAGACCCTGACCCACAATAGGGTTGCAACTGAGGCCTCAGGCATCCATACTGGGATGTCTGGATCTGGAAGGCCTTTCAGTGTCATCCTCTATTAGGGCAGGGCCTTGGGTTCTTGGCTCAGGCAGTCATCAAACCAAAACTCTCAAAACTGGGCCTAAATATGAGGAAGGAAGTTTTCTCTGGAGCTAATAGCACTTCCCAGTGAGGGCACAGCTCTGAGCTCCTAGAAGCTCCCAGCAGTTGAGGGTGGGTGAGCTCAGAAAAGGGTACTGAGGCAGATGCCACAGTGTTCCCTCCTTGGCTTTTCCTGTTCAAAATCCCAGGCTGCCATGGAAGCCTGGAAGCTCAGGTGTTGAGCTGAGGTGGGTATTTTTCGGGACTGATGTAGGATATTTTGAAGAAGGAGTGACCCAATCACCATCGTATGGAAATCTAAGGTCAAGTGATGGTTCTCTACATCTCTTTCATCTTCCATCCAGTTCTTATTTCCCCAAGTCACTCATGAGGCCCCAAAACACCATAAATTCTGATTATAGCAGCCTTAAATCCACTCCTGCTCCACCCTCTGCAGAGCCAACCTAGACAGCTGGACAAAAGGATGGCCTGGAGGTCTCAGATCCAGTAGAACTTGGCCAGACTTGCTCATTGCTTGGTCCACAGTCTTCCTGGTGCTGGAGGAAGAACACAACACAGATGAAAAAGGAGTTTGTGTCTCACTTCCCCATCTGCCTGTGTCACTGTGGGATTGTCCTCATCCCTAGACAAACAGTAATAGTCAGCCTCGTCTTCGGTCAGGACCCTGCTGATGGTCAGGGTGGTCATGTTCCCTGAGGTGGACCCAGAGAATCGTTCAGGGATTCCAGGGGGCCGCTCACTATCTTCGTATGTCACCAACTCAGGGGCCTGGCCTGGCTTCTGCTGGTACCAGTCAGCATAATTTTCCCCCAGTACATCTCCAGAGCAGGTGATCCTGGCTGTCTGTCCTGGGGACACTGACACTGAGGGTAGCTGTGTCAGCTCACAGGAGGCAACAGAGCCTACAAGAGAGGACGAGAGAGGGGCTTGAAGATAACAAACCCATTCCAGTGGTGTCGCCCTGAGGCTGTGCCTGGGCTGAGCTCAGGGTTCACAGCAGGACCAGCCCAGGGGCATAGGAGGGCTCAGCCTGGGGGAGGGCCTGGAGGCAGCACCTGTGTAGAGGTTGAGGAGCGGGAGCAGGAGTGTGGCCCAGGCCATGGTGAGACACCCACAGCTCTGCCTCCTGAGCCCACAGCACAGCTGGGCTTCCCAGGCCTCTCTTATTTCCTCTCAGGCCCACTGGGGCAGTGCATCCTTGGTGTTTATGCAAATTTACTTCTCTGGGACTCCTCATGGCGGGATATCCCTCAAGCCAGCTCTGGGGGCAGCACGAGAAACTTAAAATGAAGGGGTGAATCCCCAGCTTCCTTCGTCTGCTTCTCCAGTCAGAAAATCAGCCTTGGCCTCCAAGGCCTGTGATCACAGTCACCGTCCTGGGGATTGACAACATGGTCCCTGTCTCAAACCTCTGTGTCATGTGGCCTGTCCTGGGCTGCATTGAGCAGGACTATGGACCTTCCAGGAGCCTGGCCTGGGGCTGAGCTGGGCCCTGCTGAGAAATCATTGATGACGCCTGACTCAGCAGCAAGTACACCAAAGATGCATCATCTTTCTCCTCTTTCATTTCCGCTCCGGATACCCCAGAATCACTTGGCCCCATCCTGGTAATTTTATGTACATGATGTACTGTGTCTGTAGGACACTTATTAATCATTGCAGTTGGAAGAGTTTGTCATTTGAGCAACCACACATATTTTGGATGCATCACAATCTCTAGTCTCATTTGACATGTGGTGCTGCTCTTTCCATGGTATCCCCCAACCCCACAGTAGACCAGCAATTGCCATCCTCAGCTCTTCCTTTATTTATTCACTTTTTCTCATCAACGTTTTATGTAAACTTGCGAAAAGAACCAGAGAATCACACTGGACTGAAAATCTAACTTTAGGCCTCATGGTCTCTCTGAGGGTCCCCAGGTCATGGTCTCCACACAAGACATGAGCTCCAGAGAGCATGTGGTCAGTAGTCCCTCCAGCCATGCAGATCCTGCCAATGATCAAAGGACAGCCCCGTGGTGAGAGCTGTGGCCTGAGGCAGGTGAGAAGCCCTGTTCCTCTGGACAGCATCTCCTGAAGGAGGCTGAGGACACCTCATGCAGGGACCAGGGCCCCAAAATGCTTCACGCCACCCACCTGAGACTCCCCTAAGCACAGGATCTGCCCTTGAGTCAGAGTCTGCCTGGAGCTGGAAGGAAAGGCAGAGGGAGGGTAGGCAGGGTGTATCTGGAAGTGCCCACGACAGAGGGCTCAGCTCCCCAGGACACTGCTGGACAGGGAGGGACAAGGCCCTGAGAGTGGCAGGAGGCTCAGGCCGCCATCCTGGGTGAAGAACCCGGGCCCTGGGAGCCCCGTCACCTCACACTGTGCCCCTCCTAGAGCACCTCGACCTCAGGACTTCTCCCAGGGAATCCCCTTCCTAAGGAAGCTGCCCAAGCTGACACCTGGTCTCAGCCTCTTCTAGTTGCATTTCCCAGGTGAGGCCTTCACTGTGCCGGGCTTCTGTCGGTGTCCTTGGGTGACACTGTATGAATCTGACCCTCAGAACGTGGTCACTGCAGCCCGAGGGGATAGGATGAACTGTCTTCATTTTCAGTCTGAAGACTGATTCTTGGACACCTGTTGAACCCCTGGCTGGCCTTCCTCTTCGCCCCAGCTGGGCAGCCCCAACCTCTCTCCTCACTGCTCCTGGCTGCAGCTCTGCTGCCCCCAACTGGTGGAGGAGACTCAGCCCAGGAGCTTTCTTCTTCCAGGTGACCCCACAGCACCTGTCACCTCAGAAGTTGAGGACCAGAGAGTCCAGCCCCATTCTGTGCCAGTGTGACCCAATCTGCCCTGCCCAGCCCAGCACAGAGAGGTAACACACGCAGTGCAGTGGGGTGGGGCAGGTGCAATTGCTACGGAAGTGTCTCAGGGTTGAAATGTCCTCCTCTAATGGTTTTGTTCCGTCAGGTCTAATTAGAGTGAGTCAACTGAAGCTCTTCTGCAACACTTTCAAAGTCCAGAGAGATGTGCATGCCATCCTACAGGGACCCAGGCTTTCTATGCACTTAGGAAGCAAACTGGTGCACCTCCCACCCAGTAAGAGCAGCTATGATTCACTGCAATCACCACCTTTCTGGTTCTGCAGCTTAGTTGTGAGCTAACATCACCATCATCGGCACATTAATTTCATGTTTATCTTTATTTCATTCCACACCTCTCAGAGCTTGTGCTAGGAGGATTTCTACCCTAGCCTTTTCTGTCTTGCTGATGAAACTGGGACTCTCCTGCTTATACTCAGCTGGAGATCACTGTTCCCATCATACAGAAAGCAAGCCCTTTTGAGTCCCTTTCTTGGAATCTCTGCAGAGGAAAGACAAGAAATTCCATGTCTGAAGCTCATTGGAGCCCATTAAATGACATCCCCTTAGAAGGCTTTAATTCACATGACTTTATTGTTTCTGTCTTTTAATTTTGAATGAAGAAAAGAGCTGCCTCAGTTCAGTATAAGCCTCCTCACTTCACAGCAGGTAACAACACTGAGGCCAAAAGAGACTAAGTGGCTCAGGAGAACAGAAAGCAGTGGGGGCAAGTCCAGGAGCTGATCCAGGTGTCCTGAGTTCTGAGCCTGGGCCCTTTTGGGAGGAGATTAACCAGGGTGGGGAAGGAGTGGGCATGAGGGCCAGGCAGGCAGCAGGGCTGTGTCCTGTGGACACACTGCCATCCCCCATCATGGCCTGCCCATCCTGAGAAGTCCATTTCAGCCTGCAGAAAGTTGGGGCTGTACCCCAGGCTAGAGCTGGAGAATCTGTGGGGATTGGGGCCTGCTTTGGATGCAGGGCCTGGCCTGGCTCCTGTTGGTTCTCTCCGCACTGTTGCCTGCTCCACTGTCTCCTGAGCAGGTGGGGGACAGGTGTCTTACGGCCAACAGGTGTCTCATGACCTCACACCTCAGGTTAAAGTGACGTTGGCGCTCATTCTCAGGATCCCATCTCCTGAAGCATCACCTGGGCTGAGCTCAGGGTCAGGAATAGGCTTAGGGTCCTGTGGGGGCTTAACCTGGGGCAGCATCTGTGGAAAGAGTGAGGAGAGGTAGCAGGTGATGGACCAAGGCCAGAGGGAAACATTCAGGAGCTTTGTCTCTGGAACCCATAGCTGAGCCTGGCTCCCCTCATATTCCCAAAAGTTCCCATGAAAATGCTCCCTTCATCGTGCTGGACTGCAGAGAACTTGGCAGGCTTCAGTGTGGGCTTCGTGGATTTGGTTCATGTGGAATTATTCTCTCCTCATATCTCATACGGAAGTGATTGTCACTGCTTATTTGAACAATCTTGAAGGAAAGACAGGAATCCCAACAGCCCCAGTGTCAGGACACAAGCCAGGAATCTCAGGAGGGTTTTGGTCTTACTTCCTCATCACTTGGGATGTGTGGGACAGCAGTAGTGATCAGTGTCACTGCTGGGATCCCAGGGAGTCTCAAAGAAGCTCACTGGCCAGACTTGGAGCCTGAGAATGAGTCTTATGTCTCTTAGTTTTAATTTTTGACCCCACACCTCAGCTGTGTGGGGCTCTACTCTATTGCTGGTGGAACCAGGAGACACAATTGTTACCCTCAATGTTGCTGCTGATTCAGCAAAACCGATGATGACCGACTGCCAGGTGCCCATAAGGTGGAGGGAGACTAAGTCAGGGCAGTCAGGACCCTAGTCCTGAGGGGAGGGACAAATGTGGAGATGAGCAAGTGTGTGGCCAAACCTCAGGGTGCTATGGCTTTGATCTTTGTCACCTCCAAATCTTATGTTGAAATTGGATCCCCAGTATTGGAGGTGGGAACTAATGGGAGCTTTTAGGGTGATGAGAGTGGATCTCTCATGAATAGATTAATGCCCTCACTTGGGGTGAGTGAATTCCCCTGTTTCCGAAAGAGCTGGTTATTAAAAAGAGCCTGGCATCTTTGTCTTCTCTCTTGCTTCCTCTCCCCCATTGACATCTGCACACACTGGCTCCCCTTCACCTTTCACCATGACAGGAAGCAGCCTGAGGTCTTCAACCAGAGCAGATGCCACATCTTGAACTTTGCAGCCATTGGAACTGTCTGCCAAATAAACCTTTTATTTTCTCTATAAATTACCCAGCCTTGGGTACTTCTTTATAGTAACAGAAAAGGATCTAAGACACAAGGGGAGGAGTGAGAAGTGACCTGTGCTTCTAGAAGGTGCCCTCCTTGTGTGAGTCTCACCTGTGGCTTGAGTGAGGTGGGTGAATAAGAGTTCAGCCACTCAAAGTGTGGTCCTGGGAGGACCAGCAGCAGCAGCCTCACCTGGGAGCTGCCGGACACAGAGAATTTGGGGCCACATCCAGAACTGCTGAGGCTGCATCTGCATCTTAACCAGATCCTTAAGGGGCCTTGTATGTCCACGGAAATTTAAGAAACTCTGGTCTAAGCCACAATGGAAAATCTCACTTCCTCTACTTTTGACAACAAGCCCTTGTTCCACCAAGTCCTTCTGAGGCCACCTGGGTCTGGTGCTTAACAGCCCTGGACTCATCAAAATCAGCTTGATTCACGTGCTTGACTCTGTCATGATATGCCAAAAAAATTATTAAAAACGGGCATTTTTACAATTCATATGGGTGGTGTGTTGGGGAGGAGACAATATTTTAATGAGATATCCAGAGAGAAATACATGGCTTATGCCATTTTTCTTGTTCTCACTCAGCTCCAGTGAGTCTGGACTTTCCTTATTTCTCAGACATATTATGTTCTCTTCTGTGTTCCAATCTCTGTGTGTTTTTCTCTTTGAAAGTTTCCTGTGTATATCCCTATTCTTCACCCAATACCTGCCTAAATGCTAACTACCCTTCAGATCCCCGTACTCACTACTTGTCAAGGAAGTGGTCTGTGACCACCAGAACATGTGGAAATGCAGAATTATAATCTTTTAGCTTTTTTTTTTTGGATGGAGTCAAATTAGTTCTGCAGCTGACAGTGGTTGTTATCATTTTAAATGTTTGCATTGTAAATGGTGCTATAAGTCCATAGGTAATACCTCCAAAGTTGATCCTTGGACCACAAAGACTTTTTTAAAAAATTATTTTTATTTTCTTTAATTTAATTGAGATGAGGGTTCACTGTGTGGCCCAGGCTAATCCCAAACTCCTGGGATCAAGCGATTTACCCATCTTAGTCTTCCAAAATGCTGGGATTACAGGCATGAGCCACCGTGTCTGGCCACAAAGACTAAAATTTTTCTTATCTGGATATTTTTTAAAAAGTTTACCAAATCCTGAAAAATGAAGAGTACTGAACTATTTGTGAAAAGGCCCAACCTTAAGCAGAACGGGCGACTGAAAAATAAAACTGTAACAAGGTACCATTTTTCACTCTGATAAGTTGGCAAAAATTTCCACATTCAACAATGTACTCTGAACAAGTACTTCCAGCTGGCATTGAAAATTGGTACAATCCCTCGGGAGGGGAATCTGACAACAATGGGTGAAAATCACAAACACACATCTTTCTGACCCGCAATTTCACTTTTAGAAATGAATCCTATGGTCGTATTCACACAGGAACTCAAAGGAGGCTGCACAGGGATGTTCACTGCACCGTTATTTCTAAGATCAAAGTTGTGGCGATAATCATTAGACTGTAGTTGCTAAAATTCTACCTACAGTGTAGGGGATGATGATGCATGTAGGGTGAAGACAGCTCTGAAAAAAGCAGTGACTGCACCAATCAGGCAGCTCTTTGTCACTGTCCCTGCATTTGAAGAGCTGGGAAGAGTTGCACATTCAGGGACCACAGCACACAAGCATCAGGAAGCTGTCCCTGTCCTGGATGAGAAACCACAGGGCAGGTTTCCTGTTGGAATTCATGGTGGAAAGGGAAGGAGCTGAGAGAGAAGAATTCTCAAGGCCGTGCTGCAGGAAGCCCCTTGCACTGGGTGAGGAAGCATCTTCAGAGCAAGGGGAAAGTCTGAAGGCCCTGGGCAGGTTTTGGTCTCAGTTCCCCATGAACTTGGACCACTGTGGAAAGTTTCTCCGCTTCTATATGAGCTGCAGTAATAATCAGCCTCGTCCTCAGCCTGGAGCCCAGAGATGGTCAGGGAGGCCGTGTTGCCAGACTTGGAGCCAGAGAAGCGATTAGAAACCCCTGAGGGCCGCTTACTGACCTCATAAATCATGAGTTTGGGGGCTTTGCCTGGGTGCTGTTGGTACCAGGAGACATAGTTATAACCACCAACATCACTGCTGGTTCCAGTGCAGGAGATGGTGACTGACTGTCCAGGAGACCCGGACACGGAGGAAGGCTGAGTAAGGGCGGACTGGGCCCAGGACCCTGGAAAGAGGGAGAAACACATGCCAGTGAGTCAGTGCTGGGCCCCGGTGATCCTGAGGAGCAGGAGCCAAGGATCAGCCCAGAGGTCCCCGAAGCCCTTTCCCTGGAGGTGTCACCTGTGTCCTGAGTGAGGAGGGCGAGGAGGAGCACAGCCCAGGCCATGGTGGAGACGTCCCGAGAGCGCTGCCTCCTGTGACCCCAGCACTGGGCCTGCCCCAGCCCTGTCTTATCCCCTCTGCCTCAGAGGAGGGCGGGGCCTCCATGAAAATCAGCATCCTGAGCTCCTCTCCTCACCCCACACTCATGTGGGCCTGGGCTCAGAGACTTCTGCTTCCCTGGACAGCGGGGCTCAGCTGAAGAGATGAATGTTCTTGTTTGTGCATGCTGATGGCAGGAACTTAATTTTTTTTGTACCTGATTTGCTCAGGAGAGAAAGATCTGCTGAAGTCTCTCACCTGAGTGAGCTCCTGGCCCTCAGTGCCTCTGCTGTGTAGTGCCTGTGTCTCTGTGACTCTCTAGGCCTGGGCATACCCCACAGTGCCCTCTGCTTGGCACCCACCTCCAGCCTGTCTCTACTGCCAGGAAATGGGGCTGCCCACCCCGTGGAAACCTCTGTTGGGTGGCGCTGGTCTCTGGTCTCCCCAGCTGCGGCCTCGTCCCATCCCCACCTCCACGTTTTGTGCTGAAGTATCTGCAGCATCGAATCCATGGAGCACATCAGCCACCCCAGGCAGTGCACCCACATCCACACAGGGCGCATGTGGGAGGGACCCTCTGGAGGGAACACAGAGCACCAACCAGGGCCGCAGTCCTGAGCCCGAGTCCACTGCTCCCAATCCTGCCCCTCCCACTCACAAGCAGGCGACTTGTCCTTCCCAGCCTCTGGTTCTCAGCCTGAGAAATGGGGACCACAGAGTCCACTCTGCACACAGGTGATCCATGGGGATATGAGCCAGCAGGGGAAAGGGAAAGTTTGCTAACAGGCCTTTCTATGTGCACCAGAGTGATATGTATTGGGAATGATTTATTGAAAGATTTTTTCCATTTTACTTTGATTTATGTTTTGAGTGGCAGAGATGTGTGTTTTTGGCTTTCTTGATTTCCTCCATCTTAGCACATCCTTAGTGAACCATGAAACTGACCTCTCTGAACCCTGCAACACTGAAGACACTCAGTCTACAAGTACATTTTTGGTTTTTTTCTTAAAATGTTTTTAATCTATTTTCACCTTTCCCAATGCCTATGACAAAACTCTTTTAACATTTCATATTTTAAAAAAACTATTGGTCAGGCGTGGTGGCTCATCTTTATAATCCCAGCACTTTAGGAGGCTAAGACAGGTGGGTCACCTGAGGTCAAGAGTTTGAGACCAGCCTGACCAAAATGGTGAAACCTCATCTCTACTAAAATACAAAAACTAGCTGGATGTGGTGGCGGGAGCCTGTAATCCCAGCTGCTCAGGAGGCTGAGGCAGGAGAATCACTTGAACCTGGGAGGTAGAGGTTGCAGTGAGCCGAGATCATACCATTGCACTCCAGCCTGGGCGACAGAGCAAGACTCTCTCTCAAAAACGAAACAAAACAAAAACAAACAAACAAAAACACAAAAAAAACAAAAACAATGAATGGATTCAGGTTCCATTTAAATATTATAACATACACTATCCTGTCTTCCCACCTAGACTGAGCTATGAAACCGTAACAAGTGCATGGAGCAGCTATTTGAGCACCAGGAAAGGAAACGGTACGCAGCAGTTTGGGATGACCCCAGCAGATGAAATACAACAGAGTCAGTGTGAGACTCCTGGATTTCGTCGGTGTCCCCTGGCTGGGATCCAGACAGCCCAAACCTGAAGGGGCACAAATCTGAAAACGGAAAGAAGTCCAGGAAAGTCCTCTTGTTGAGAATTGAAAATAGAAAAAAAGTTTATTTGGCTCAAAGTGAAGGCTCAGTCCCCTGTACAAGCAGATGGTCCACACTCCTGTTCTCATTTCTCTTGCACCAGTGGGTTCACACTGATGTCCTATGATTGGAGATGGGGCTTCCTACACCAGGTCACTCCACAGCCCCTGTTACCTGAAGAGGTGCAGACCAGCACTGTAAAATCACAACATGATGTGAACCTCATGGGAATCCCAATGTCTAGTCACCACATTAGAAATACAAAGAGAAGAAAGTAAAGGAGTCCAAATAATATATTTTATTTACCTAGCATATCAAAAATAGTATCATTTTCATATGTAATCTAAGTTCAATTATTTATGTAACATTTTAGATACCTTTTCATGGCTACTGTTATCGTTTTTTGAAGAATCATTATGTGGAGATTGTGTGGCTGATGTAGATGTGAATGGGTTTTCTGTCGACAAGAGTGGGCTCTTAAGGCTTTTTAAGTGTCAACTTTGATACACTAAAGGAGGGGTGAAAAAAATGATTTTTTGCATAGGATGTGAGGAGTGGAGGTGGGCAGCACCCATCCTGCAGCTCACCCTGTGGGGGTGCATCTGTGGTCTCTGTGTCAGGTGAGGCTGCTTCTCCTGACCCCGGATTCCTGCAGGAGGATCTGATTCCAACTCTCCCTCAGACCCCAGAGCACCTGGCATGCCAGGGCCCTTTTCAGAGAATGGCAGGATGCCACGGGAGCCTGAGGTGGGCAGTTCTGGAAACTGACTCAGGATATTCAGCCCAAGGACTGGCCTTCACCCCCTATGGAAATCCAGAGACCAACTAAGTATGTCGACCTTGGCCTGACCTTCCAACCAGGCCCCATTTCCCCAAATCACAACTGAGTCTCCCAAACCTCAATATATCCTGGTCACCTCTGCCCTAAATTCACTCTTGATGTCCCCTCTGCAGAGCCTGCCTGGAGGGCCTGTGGAAAGGGCAGCCTGGGGTGTCTAAGATCCAGGTGAATTGGGAAACCCACGCTCATGGCTTTGTCCACAGTCTTCCTGGGCTGGAGGACAAGAGTGACACATATGGGGAAGGGGTTTGTGTCTCACTTCCCCGTCTACCTCTGTCACTGTGGGATGAGGAGTGCTAATGTCCCACATCTTACAGTAATAGCCTCGTCCCCAGCCTGGGCCCTGTTGATGGCCAGGGTGGCCCTGTTCCTTGAGTTTGAGCCAGAGAATCTCAGAGATCCCTGAAGGCCGCCTGCTATCCCCACGATGACCCACACAGGGGCCTGTCCTGGCTTCTGCTGGTACCATTAAGCACTTTTACTTCCAATACTGTTTTCCCCACAGGTGATCCTGGTCATCTGTCCTGGAGCTACTGACACTGAGGGTGGCCGTGTCAGCTCATAGGAGGTGACAGAGCCTGCAAGAAGGAAAGGGGAGATAAAAAATTTGAAACTGAGAGGCTCAACCCCAGGATATCTGGCTACTTGCCAGGGCTGGAGTGAGCCCCAGGAATAAAAGAGCTCTCAGGGCACCCGTGAGCACAGGAGCACAGAGTCGGGGCATTTCAGCCCAACCAGCCCCTCCCCCTGCAGCAGGGTCATGAGCATCCTGCCCATCACACACAGGGCCCTGCTGAGCTCAGACTGACGGCCAGGCTGAACCTGGAGGCCTGGGGCTGGGCAGGTGGGTGAGACCCTGGGGGCAGCACCTGTGCAGTGAGTCAGG
Source organism: Gorilla gorilla gorilla (assembly GCF_029281585.2). Taxonomy (NCBI): domain Eukaryota; kingdom Metazoa; phylum Chordata; class Mammalia; order Primates; family Hominidae; genus Gorilla; species Gorilla gorilla. Next base: position 20,176,855 of record NC_086018.1, on the reverse strand, counting down.
AGACCAAGGAAAAGAGGGGCCAGGCCATGGCTGAAGTGCCTCCAATGCTGCTTCTCAAGTCTGAGGCTGGGCAGGCTCCTCCCAGGTCTCTCTTAACCCCTTGTTGGAGAGAACGTCCCGTGATGCCAATCAGCAGAGTCGGGGCTGCTGCTGGAGGAGCCTTGTGATTTCGAGAAGGGCACAGCCCCAAGGGACCCAAAGAGGTTAGGGGTGGCCTTGCCCTCCCACCCTTTGCCCACAGGATCTCCTTTATGAATTGATCCCATATTCTCTGCAGACATCCCCACATCACACTGTGCTCAGCCTCATTCCTGGGCTCCCTTGGTCACAGCAGAGCTCAGAGGTGACTTTGTATTTCCTAAGGAATATGAAGTCCTTCATATGGGATGGTCTTTGATCTGGTCCAGGAGGTGACCACAGAGTCATGCTGGTAACTGTGGAATTATCTGGGGTCCCCAGTCCCCTCCTCCATTCTATCCTGGCTCAGGAGGGCAGTGCTTAATTTTGGTCTAGGCCTCTCAGTGTGTCCTGATCATAAATATTTTATGTTAGAGAGGAGATTTCTGTTGCAGGTCTAAATATATTTTTAGATGGTACTTTCCAGAACCCAATGCAGGTTCCCTCTTCATCTCCACTGTACAGATGATAACACACACCTTGGACAGGTGCAGGTCCCACCCCAGGGCACAGCTCCTGAGTGGTAGAGGACAATGGAATTCCTTATTTGTCAAGTGCACAGAGAGTGTTGGAAATTCCATGAGGTGCTGGAAGTTTCTGCCTTGGCTGCAAGCTCCTGGGTAGGTCATAGCTGCTGTGCCTCAGTATCTCCAGGATGCTGTCAGGATCAGAGACAGATGAGGAGGTGAAGGAAATGTTTGCTCCATGAGAGAATGAGAGGGGGCTGCAAACTCCAAGACCCCCAAAAGTGAATGTTTATTATAACTAAGTTGTCGTCAGTTGTTGGGGAAAATGTATCAATGATTAAGAACTTAAGTCAACTAAAGGTTAATGAGCAACTATTTTGTGACTCACCAGGAAATCAAGAGCCATGATTTGGCAGCTTCCCCAGGAGAGAGTCCGGAAAGACCAGGGACAATGAAAGTGGAGGAGCAGCCAGAAAAGGAGAAGCCACTGTGTCTGCAGGACAGGAGCTCCCAGAGCAAAGGGGAGATAAAGGGGACACCTGTGACCTCAGGGAAGACACTGCACATGACAGGGACACCATTTTAGCACAACTGGGTTTGTGAGGAGGGGGCACTGTGAGAAGTCAAGTGCCTGGAGCTGTGGCAGAGAAAGAGGCAGCATCTGCAAGAGCTGAAGGTAAAATCCTATTCTAGAATTTCTACATCAGTGTCAAGTACACAAGGACAATACTCTAAGGAAATAAAGACCCTTTCATTCCAGGTGTGAGATCATGGTCACTGGCTCCTGCTGCATGTCAGCATCTCCCTGTTACCCAGGCCCGCCCCATCGCCAGGTGGCTTTGCCAGGTAACTCTCTGCTTCCCCCTGGTGGCCACTCCACACTGTGGGCTGGGGGCTCAGGGACTTCCTGGGTCTAGGTGTGGATTCAGAACCTGCTGTTCAGGTCCCTGATGCCCTGATCCGAGGACTGCTGGTCCCAGGGGAGGAACACCTCTTCTCTGTGTGGCCCCTGCCTGACTCAAGATCAGGTACAAGGGGCTCAGCTTACCCAGTAAAATACAAAAGCATATATATAGAAACACTGAAATTAAACCCCCATCATATTGGAGAAGAGTAACCTGTAAGAGGCAGTGTTAGGGGAAGAGCTGGCTCAACGCCCTGTGGTGAAGAGTCTGCTGTGTGTGGGGATCTGAAAGGACAGCAGAAACCTGAGGGAACCTGGGACTCAGATCAGTCCATGTCTGATGTGATACCGTCTTGTAAATGAAGAGCTGGGGGCAGATGTGTGGTGCAGTCAGGTGTAAGGACGAGAATTTCCTGTTTATGCTCAGGCGATCTGTGAGGAGCTGGGCACACACACTCTTTGGTGGTCTACAGGATGCAGCTGCTGATGCTGGAACTAATTAGACACAGGTGGGCTCAGGCAGGCCCTTCAACTGTCCCTGCTTACCTGGGGCTGAAGCCACTAGGGGTTGGTGGCTAAACTGCTTCAGCCATCCTCCCAGTGCTCGCCTTGCAGCCTTGGGGAAATTAAGCTTCTGTCACTTCCATTGATCCTGGGTCACCCTAACTGCACCCAGAACAAACAGATTGACCGTTTACTGGAAAGTTCTCTGGGAGCTCCCCATTTAACTCAGCCATGCAGAGTGGATGATGGGGCACCCCTTTCAGGGGCCAACTGGTTGTTCCCAGGCTCTTACTCTAGAGGAAGACAAAGCCCTTGGCATAGCTGGGGTGTCTGCTGTACTGGTGGGTAGGTGTCTGCAGAGAACAGGTTTCCTTGAATGTCACCATGCTTCACACACCTTCACATGTGACAGCAACGCATCAGTAACATTTTTTGACTCATCAATCTTGATAGAGAAGCAGCTGTTTGCCAGGTTATTACACAAAAACCTTTGTGCAACATTTGCTGTGCCTTCCATGTGCTGACTCCTCACATGTGGCAGTGTGGTCTTTCCCATGCCCCTTCCTGCTCCTGGTGCAGGCCTTGTTCCTTCCACACCATGGCATCACTAGCTCCTCACCGACCCTGTTTTGTTCCTGCTCTCGGCAAAGCCTTCTGCTACTAATTAACCTGCTTCCTCAGCCTGTTCTCTCAAAGTCACTTTGTGTACCCGAGTTTTGACCTCAGTTTACTGTGAGGGTCAATGGCTGTTAAAAGTCATCCTCTCCTTCACCTGTGTGATGGCCGTGATTGGCAGTGAAGGGCTTCTTCTTACAGAGCACCCGCTGAGTGCTAGTGTCTGGGTGGTGGAGATTCAGTGCTGGAAATTCCATCTGCAGAATAAACAGTTCCCTCAACTTCTAAATCCATCGATAGGTCCTGCCCACACACACACATCGGTGGGCAGGACCATCATCAGCTGCTGTCTTCCTTCTATCAACTCAGTGCCCAAAAGTCATAATACCCTTCACCTTGATGGTGAAAACATCAAATGGACTCATCACTCGAGCAAGGTCCTACTGCACGCAATGAACCTGGTCCAACGGTGCATGAGAAACTTGAGCTTTCTTGTGGAACTTTTGGTAAAGTGTTTCAGAAGCCTTGGGTTGCAAGCAATACTGTTTGAAAAATGTTGGGTCAGAGAGAAATAGCAACCAAGTATCAGCATGGGAAACTTAAGGGTCCTGGCCGGGAAGGAAAGTAAACAACTGTAAGAGACATTCTTGTGCAATTGGGAAACATGACTACAGTCTGCATAGGAGAGAGCTGTTGGTATCCTCCCTTGTGATAATGAGAGAGACAGACCCCAGTATGGCCGTGTCCACAGTTGTCCCATCCGGAAAGAGTATACATATGTGCTGATGACCATAGTCTGTAAACTTTAGTGTATGCACATGATTTCACGATTAAACCAATTGTACTTTTAAAGAAGGTAATAAAGAGACTGAGACCTTCCAAGTGAAAAAAAAAGCCCAACAAACCTGGCCCTAGAGACTGGAATCAGACATCTCTTCTGGAAAAGGGCACCATCCTCACCCAGCAGGACCTTCCCGTCATGCTTGCAGCCCCGGGACATGGAGCAGAGGGGCAGGTCCTGGGCTTGGCATCAAGGGTTCTTAGTGAGCTCCTCAGAAAGCAGCCCAGAGCCCAAAGATAAAATCCACACTATCAGGGCACTAGAGGGACATCCAGTCAGGTCTGACCTACCTGGGGAAGGTGATGGGACTTTGGGGGCCATGGGAGGTCAGTGTGCCCCGAAGACAGTCCCCAGGTGGGGACAAAGGTAGTGTCTGTTCTTCCTCTTCAGTTTCTGTGAAATGTCAGCACAGAAAGGGCCCTGGAGCCAAAAGAGGCTGGGTCTCCAGTCCTCCTCAGGCCTCAGGCACCCCATTAGAATGCGAAGGTCAACTGAACTCATCTGGAAACCAGAGGAGACACAGCCTCTGGAGCTTCCACTAAGCTGGTTATACCCAAGGAAAAGTGATATTCCACAGGACTGTACCCTCTGCGACAGCTCTTTCCTTCCCTGTGTGATGCGTGATTACATCTGGGGCCATGTGCTATTGTGTGGATTCCTAAACGTTTCATGTACACCACAAACCCGACAGAAGTCCCTGCAGCTCCAACCAGCTTCCCCCTGTCCACTCACTTCTCACTGGACACATGCAGGCCCTGAGAGGATGGAGAAGCTGCTCAGAATCACCAGCCCTGCAGGGGCCAGGTTAAGACCAGAGAGGACACCTGACCCTGAGGCCTGACCTTCAGCTGCTCACAGGGCAGCTGAGAATGAGAGACAGGCCGAGATGGGACAGTTCTGTGGCTAGTCCCTGTCTCTCTGTGTTACTATGAGCCCCTGCCAGCTGTTCCCACTCTTATTATCTGCAGCTCAGCAATAGTCAGTCTCTTCCTGGGCTTGGGCTCCATTAATGGTCATAGTGGCCATGTTCCCTGAGTTGGAGCCTAAGAATTGGGCAGACGTCCCTGAGGGTCAGTTGCTGTTATACTAGATAACCAGCACCATGGCCTGGCCTGGATTCTGCTGGTTCCTTAATGCATGTTTATCTCAAGGTTATCTCCAGAGTATGTGATCATGGTTGTCAGTCCCAGGGCCACCAACACTGAGACCAGCTGTCAGCTGTCTCTGCACATAGGAGGCGCAGGGCTGACAGGAGAGGCGAGGAGAGGAGAGGAGAGGAGAGGAGGGCATGAGGATGAAGGGTCCATTCCCAGAAGGCCCCAACCCGGAGCTGAACTTAGGGTTTGGGCAGGCCAATTACAGTGTCATATATTGAGTGGTTTAATAGAAGGTCTTTCACTCTTTGTAAAGTGTCTTTTAAAATATTTTCACATTACTGTCCTATAAAATTTTCACAATTGAAATACTTAATCTTTCCTCTTCTCAATATAAAAATAAATTTCTCTCAGTGGAGGTGAAACCTGTTTTGCGTAGCAAGATGTGGTTGAGGGGATCCCAGGGTAGGTGGGGGCCAAGTAGTGGCATTTTATTGCCAAAGACACTGTGGCTTGGTTACCATAATGCATAGCTGAGCGTGCAAGGATTCAGAATAATCAGACAAGATCATGTGCGTGGTCTAGGTGGTCCTGGGGTCCCAGCCTCCCTCTACTTATTTTTTTGAATGAGCAGAAAGCTCCATTTGAGAAAGACTGCGAAGGCTCCTGGGCCTCAGCAGAGGCTCTGTGTGACTGTGGCCACACAGCTCACCATGCGACCCAAGTTGCTGATATGCTAGGTTTGGTCTGAACCACAGTCCCGGTTGGCCATTTCCAGCAGCTCCTCAATCACATGGCAGGGATGTATTTGTGACTTGAGGGCCTAGGTCACGAGGCCCAAGTAAGTTTCATGAAGAGTTGGCCAAATAGACATGACCGGAGCCCTGCACCATGTCTTCCTCTCACCCTACAGCCTTGACGTCCTGAGGGGCTCCCTGAGATCAGCTGCCTAGGAGGAGGCAATTAGGCTGGGGTTACAGAGTTTTCTGCAGGACATGCAGCCACCACTGATGTGAACGGTGCTAGTACTCCACCTGGCCTCTGAGAATTCCTGAACAGCAGTGGTGGAGGAACATTCTTATTAAAGCAGAATTTTAAGCAGTGTAATTGGCTCATGTCACCTGCAAAGAGATGGGCAGAGGTTCCTAATTCATGGGCTGTGACTCAGGGTCTTGGAAGATGGTCAACGATGTTCAGGGACTTGAGAGAGACACAATAAGAATACTGACCACAAATATGTCAGGGGAAGAGATGTGTGAGTAGACCTCCTCCAGTGGGCAGAAAATATGAGAATTTTTTCCGTATGTCAATACTCACCAAGTCTTCTGTGAAAATGAAGTGATTTTGCTAATCAACTGAGTAGGGTGACTTGTTCTGTGAACATCAGGCAGCCTTCCTCAACCACTCTTGTCAATGCCCAATGGGCTCCATAAAAAAAAGTGCCCATGGTAGCAGGGATGGAGGCTGTCCATGGGCTCATCAATGTGGATTTCCACTAACTGGAGCTGGCCTGGCTGTAGCCACTGCTGAGTGACCATCTGCCAACAGCAGAGACTAACACAGAGATCCCTATAGGATGACTTTCTCTGTGGAAAACAGCCAGGGGCCTGCTTAATATTAATTTCATTTGCACTCTTCCATCATGGCAGGAATAGCTCTTTTTTCTTACTAGAATTGACATTTATTCTACAGAGGATTTGCTTTCATTGACAGCAATGCTTCTGCCAAAACTGTTGTCTCTGGATTACAGAATGATGCACCCATCACGATGGTATTCCACAGGAGGTTCTGACCAAGGAATTCATTTCACCGCAAATAAAGGGCTATGGGCCTTTTCTTCTGGCAATCAAGATTCTTACTCTTGTCCCAAACATTCTGAGACATATGGCTTATATGAATGGTTTAATGACTGCTTGGAGACACCGTTACTGCACCAGGCAAGTGGCAAGTATGTGTAGGGTTGGGCAATATCTTCCAGGATGGGGAACGTGCTGTGTATCAGTGCCCAATTGATGGTGCTCTTTCTCCCACAGTCAGGATCCGTGAGTCCAGAATCAAGGAGTAAATTGTAGTGGCTCCACTCAAATATGTCTTTAGTGATCCGTTAGCAAAAATTTAACATCCTCTCCTCCTGATCTCAGGCTCTGTGGGTCTGGAGGTCTTAGGTGCACTGGAGGAATGTTTTCCCAGAGGATACAACAATGACTGCAATGAACTGAGACCTGAGAGTTCCCCACATCCCTCTGGACATGCCTGCATGGATGTCTCCCTGTGTCTGTCTTTCCAGTCAGACCCTCTATCAACAACTCAAACCCCAGGCAAAGAAACACAGGACTGCCTGGACTGCCAGGCACAAATCCACTCCAGACTGACTCCTCTGCAGCGCCTGCCTGGAGGGCTAGAGGGAAGGGCAGCCTGGGGGTCTCAGATTTTGGGGAATTGGGCCAAGCCTGCTTATGGCTTTGTCCACAGTCCTCCTGGAGCAGGAGGAAGAGGATGAAATAGAGGGGAAGGGGTTTATGTCTCACTTCCCTGTCTGCTTGTGTCACTGTGGGATGATTACCACTGCTGTCTGCTGATAGACAGTAATAGTCAGCCTCGTCTTCTGCCTGGGCCCCACTGATGGTCAAGGTGACTGTGGTCCCTGAGCTGGAGCCAGAGAATCGCTCAGGGATCCCTGAGGGCCGCTCACTGTCTTTATATATCACCAGCACAGGGGCCTGGCCTGGCTTCTGCTGGTACCAACCAGCATAATTTTTTGCCAGTACATCTCCAGAGCAGGTGATCCTGGCTGTCTGTCCCGGAGACACTGACACTGAGGATGGCTGTGTCAGCTCATAGGAGGCCACAGAGACTGCAAGAAAAGACAGGAGAGGGGGCTTGAGGACAAAGGACCCATTTCCAGGAATCCCCCCCAGAGGCAGTGGCAGGGCTTTGCTCAGGATTCAGGTCAGGCTCAACTTGGGGTCTGTGGAGACTGAGCCTAGGGGCAGCACCTGTGCAGAGAGTGAGGAGGGGGAGCAGGAGAGGGATCCAGGCCATGGTGAGACATTCAGAGCTCTGCCTCCTGAGCCTACAGCACAGCTGGGCTCCCCAGGCCTCTCTTATTCCCTCTCCAGCTTTTGGGGGCAGTCAGTGTTTGGTGTTTATGCAAATTTACATCCTCTGCGACTCCTCCTGGAGAGATGTCACTCAAACCAGCTGTGAGGGCAGCACAGGCAACAGGAGGAAGAAGGAGGGTCTCAGATTAGAAAATCAGCTGCAGCCTTCAAGCCCTGTGATCACAGTCACCTTTCTGGGAATTAATCTCATGACCACTGTCCCAAACCTCGCTGAGCTGGGGTCTGTCCTGGGCCAGGCTCAGCAGAGCTGTGGACCTTCCAGGAGGTTGGCCATGGGCTGAGCTGGGCCCTGCTGAGAGATCATGCTGACACCTGACTCAGCAGCAGGTGGCCCAGGGACCCATCATCTTCCTCCTCCTGGTCCCTCAGACTCAGTCCCCTCTTGTTCATTTCATCTAAATGCTGTGCTGTGTCATTAGGACACTTGCTAATTATTCAGTGGGAACAGTTGGGTCATTTAAGCAACCACACACCCCTGTGGAGTCAACAGGGCCTCTGGTCTCATTTCAGCCATGGTGCTGCTCCTGCTACATCACCCCTCATTGCCACAAGAGATTAGCAATTGGCACTATCAGCTCGTCTGTTATTTATGTATGTTTTTCTCATCAATGTTTAATGTAAACTTGCAAAAAGCAGCAGAAAACCACACTGGACTGAAAATCTAACTTCAGGCCCCATGGTCTCTGAAGGGGTCCCAGGGTCATGGTCTCTGCACAGCATGTGAGCTCCAGAGGGTGGGTGGTCCCTGGTTACCCCAGCCAGGTTCCTGGTCACTCCAGTCAGATCCCTTGTCAGTGTCCTGTCACTGAGTGTGGACAGCCCCATGGTCAGAGCTGAGGCAGGTGAGAAGCCCTGTCCCTGTGAAGAGTGTCTCCTTAAGGAGGCTGGGGATGCCCCATGAAGGGATCAAGATCCCAAATGCTTCACCCCACCTACCCGAGACTCACCTGAGCACAGGAGCTGCCCCCTGAGTCAGAGTCCGCCTGGAGCTGGAAGGTGAGGCAGAAGGAAGTGAGGTATGGTGTATCTGGAAGTGCCCAGGACAGAGGGCTCAGCTCCCCAGGTTGCTGCTGGACTGAGAGGGACAAGGCCCTGAGAGTGGCAAGAGGCTCAGACAGCCATCCTGGGTGAAGAACCCGGGCCCTGGGAGCCCCGTCACCTCACGCTGTGCCCCCTCGTAGAGCACCTCAACCTTGGGATGTCTCCAAAGAAATCCCCTTCCTAAGCTGCCCAAGTTGACACCTGGTCCCAGCCTCCTCCAGCTGCATTTCCCAGGTGAGGCCTTCACTGTGCCGGGCTTCTGTCAGTGTCCTGGGGTGACACTGTATGAGTCTGACCCTCAGAGCATGGTCACTGCAGCCTGAGGGGATAGGATGAACTGCACTCACTTTCAGTCTGAAGACCGATTCTTGGACACCTGTTGAACCCCAGGCTGGCCTTCCTCTTTTCCCTAGCTGGGCAGCCCCAGCCTTAATCCTGACTGCTCCTGGCTGCAGCTCTGCTGCCCCCAGCTGGTGGAGGAGACTCAGCCCAGGAGCTTTTTTCTTCCACGTGCCTCCACAGCACCTGTCGCCTCAGAAGCTGAGGACCAGACAGTCCAGCCCCATTCTGCGCAGGGTGATCCAATCTGCCCTGCCCAGCCCAGCACAGAGAGTTTGCACACGCAGTGGAGGAAGGTGGGGCTATGGAAGTGTCTCAGGGTTGAAATGCCCTCCTCTAGTGGTTTTGTTCAGTCCGGACTAATTAGAGTGAGTCAACTGAAGCTCTTCTGCAAAGCTTTCAAAGTCCAGAGAGATGCGTGTGCCATCCTACAGGGACCCAGGCTTTCTATGTACTTAGGCATCAAACTGGTGCACCTCCCACCCAATAAGAGCAGCTGTGATTCACTGTGATTTCCTGATGTTCCAGGCACTGCAGCTTAGTTGTGAGCTAACATCACCATCATCGGCACCATGAAAACGTGAAATTATGTTTATCTTTATTTTATTCAACACCTCTCAGAGTTTGTACCGAGAGGATTTCTACACTAGCCTAGTCTGCCTTCCTGATGAAACTGGGACTCTCCTGCTTATTCTCAGCTGGGGACCACTGTTCCCACCATACAGAAAGCAAGCTCTTTTGAGCCCCTGTCTTGGAATCCCTGCAGAGGAAAGACAAGAAGTTCCACGTCTGAAACCCACTGAAGCCCATTAAATGACATCCCCTCAGCAGGCTTTAATTCACATGACTTTCATTGTTTTTCTGTCTTTTAGTTTTGAATGAAGAAAAGAGCTGCCTCAGTTCAGTATAAGCCTCCTCACTTCACAGCAGGTAACACTGAGGCCAAAAGAGACTAAGTGGCTCAGGAGAACAGAAAGCAGTGGGGGCAAGTCCAGGAGCTGATCCAAGTGTCCTGAGTTCTGAACCTGGGCCCTTTCTGGTGGAGATTAACCAGGGTGGGGAAGGAGGGGGCATGAGGGTCAGGCAGGCAACAGGGCTGTGTCCCGTGGACACACTGCCATCCCCCATCATGGCCTGCCCATCCTGAGAAGTCCATTTCAGCCTGCAGAAAGTGGGGGCTGTACCCCAGGCTAGAGCTGGAGAATCTGTGGGGATTGGGGCCTGCTTTGGATGCAGGGCCTGGCCTGGCTCCTGCTGGTTCTCTCTGCACTGTTGCCTGCTCCACTGTCTCCTGAGCAGGTGGGGGACAGGTGTCTTATGGCCAACAGGTGTCTCATGACCTCACACCTCAGGTTAAAGAGATGTTGGGGCTCATTCTCAGGATCCCATCTCCTGAAGCATCACCTGGGCTGAGCTCAGGGTCAGGAATAGGCTTAGGGTCCTGTGGGGGCTTAGCCTGGGGCAGCGTCTGTGGAAAGAGTGAGGAGAGGTAGCAGGTGATGGACCAAGGCCGGGAGAAACATCCAGGAGCTTTGTCTCTGGAACCCATAGCTGAGCCTGGTTCCCTTCATATTCCCAAAAGTTCCCACAAAAATGCTCCCTTCATCGCGCTGGACTGCAGAGAACTTGGCAGGCTTCAGTGTAGGCTTCGTGGATTTGGTTCATATGGAATTATTATTCTTCTCATATCTCACATGGAAGTGACTGTCACTGCTTATTTGAACAATCTTGAAGGAAAGACAGGAATCCCAACAGCCCTGGTGTCAGGACACAAGTCAGGAATCTCAGGAGGGTTTTGGTCTTACTTCCTCATCACTTGGGATGTGTGGGACAGCAGTAGTGATCAGTGTCACTGCTGGGATCCCAGGGAGTCTCAAAGAAGCTCACTGGCCAGACTTGGAGCCTGAGAATCAACCTTATGTCCACTGTGGAAAATGTTGCTGCTTGTATATGAACTGCAGTAATAATCAGCCTTGTCCTCAGCCTGGAGCCCAGAGATGGTCATGGAGGCCATGTTGTCAGAGCTGGGAGCCAGAGAAGTGATCAGAGACTCCAGAGAGCCAATAATTGACATCATAAATCATGTGCCTGGGTGCTGCTGGCACCAGGAGACATAGTTATAATGCCCAACGTCACTGCTGGTTCCAGTGCAGGAGATGGTGACCGACTGTCCAGGAGACCCGGGTACTGAGTGAGGCTGAGTCAGGGCAGACTGAGCCCGAGAGCCCGGAAAAAGGAAAAAACACACTCTAGTGAGTCAGTGCTGGGCCCAGGTGAGCCTGAGGAGCAGGAGACCAAGAATCAGCCCAGAGGTCCCTGAGGCCCCTTTCCTGGAGGCATCACCTGTGCCCTGAGTGAGGAGGGTGAGGAGGAGCAGAGCCCAGGCCATGGTGGAGACGTCCCGAGAGCGCTGCCTCCTGAGACCCAAGCACTGGGTATGCCCCCAGCCCTGTCTTATCCCCTCTGCCTCAGAGGAGGGCGGGGCCTCCATGAAAATCTGTGTCCTGGCTCCTCTCCTCATCCCACCCTCACCTGGGCCTGGGCTCAGAGACTTCTTCCCTGGACAGTGGGGCTCAGCTGAGGAGATTAAAGTCCTTGTTTGTCTATTCTGATGGTAGGAAGTTGATCTCTTTGTACCTGATTTGCTCAGGAGAGAAAGATCTGCTGAAGTCCCTCACCTGAGTGAGCTCCTGGCCCTCAGTGTCTCTGCTGTGTGGTGCCTGTGTCTCTGTGACCCTCCAGGCCTGGGCCACCCCACAGATACCACTGCCTGGCACCTATCTTTAGGCTCGCTCTACTGTCAGGAAATGAGGCTGCTCACCCCGTGGAAACCCCTGCTGTGTGTGGTTGATCCTTGGTCTCCCCAGCTGCAGCCTTGTCCCATTCCCACCCCCACCCTTGGTGCTGAGGCATCTGCAGCATCGAATCCCTGGAGCACATCAGCCACCCCAGGCGATGCACCCACATCCACACAGGGCACATGTTTTGGGGAGCCCTGTGGAGGGAACACAGAGCACTGACCGGAGCCACTCTGCCCACAGGTGATCCATGGAGACATGACCCAGCAGGGGGAAGGGAAAGTTTGCTAAAAGGCATTTCTGTGTGCACCAGAGTGATATTTATTGTGAATGACTTATTGAAAGATTTAAGTCCATTTTACTTTGATTTATTTGTTGAGTCACAGCGGTACATACTTCCTTCTTTCTTGATTTTCCCCATCTCAGCACATCCATGGGGCACCATAAAGCTGATCTCTCTCAACCCTGCAACACTGAAGACACATAGACATTCTATAAGTTCGTTTTTGTTTTTTTTCTCAAAAAGCTTTTATCTTTTGTACCTTTTCCCATTGCCTATTACAAAACTCTTTTAATGTTCCATATTAAAATAAATATTAATGGATTTGGGTTCCATTTAAATATTATAACATACGCTATCCTGTCTTCCCACCCAGATTCATCTCTGAAACCACGACAAGTGCGTGGAGCAGCTATATGAGCACCAGGAAAGGAAATTGTACGCAGTGGTTTGGGATGGCCCCAGCAGATGAAATACAACAGTCAGTGTGAGACTCCTATTTTTTCTCGGTGTCCCCTGGCAGGATTCCAGACAGCCCCAAATCTGAAGGGGCACAAACTTGAAAACAAAAAGAAGTCCAGAAGTCCCTCTTGTTCAGGATTGAGGATAGGAAAGGAAACTTCTTTGGCTCAAAGTGAAGGCTCAGTCCCCTACTCCACACCCCTGTTCTCATCTCTCTTGCACCAGTGCCTCTCCCTGGGTTCACACTGATATCCTATGGATGGGGATGATATTTCCTGCACCAGGTCACTCCACAGCCCCTGTTAACCTGAAGAGGTGCAGACCAGCACTGTTCAATCACAATATGATGTGCCTCATGGGAATCCCACTGTCTAGTCACCACATTAGACATATAAAGAGAAGAAGGTAAATGACTTCAAATAATATATTTTATTTACCTAGCATATAAAAAATAGTGCCATTTTCATATGTAATCTAAGTATAATTGTCATGCAATATTTTAGATACTTTTTCACAGCTATTATTACTATTTTTTGAAGCATCTTTATGTGGAGATTATGTGGCTGATGGAGATGTGGATGGGTTTCCTGTTCACAGGATGAGATGTAGTGGCTTTTTAAGTGACAACTTTGATAGGCTGAAGAAGGGGTGAAAACAATGATTTTTTTGCACAGGATATAGAGATTGGAGGTGGGCAGTGTCCATCCTGCAGCTCACCCTCTGGGTGCATCTGTGGTCCCTGCATGGGGCGAGGCTGCTCCTGCTGCCCCTGGATTCCTGCAGGAGGATCTGACTCCAACTCTCCCTCAGAACCCAGAGCACCTGGCGTGTCAGTCTCCCTTTTCATTTCACACAAATGAAAAAAAAAAACACTCAGGTCTCGCTGGGCATTTGCAGACTCGCAGTGGTAATTTAAGAGTAAACTGATGCTTTCTAGTGTACAGTGGCCTCTTCAGCTCCCTCATGGCCCGTGTTGGGGATGGCTGGTGATCTTAGTTTGGGTTCCCTGGAAGCAGACTCTGAGATGGAGAATATCATACACAGATGATTAAGAAAGTGATGGAGGCAACACCAGGCAGAAGGAGGCCCTGACACATATTGAGGCTTCAGTCAGCCCTACAAGGAGCTATGGATCTTGGAGGATTTTCAGGTCCTGTTATACTGAGGAAGAGTCTTGAGACCTTGGCCACAGGCAGTCATGAAACCAAACCTCCCTGAGAAGAGACATAAACCTGGGGTAGGCAGATTTCTGCACCGAACAGCTCTGAGCTGCCAGAAGTTCCCAGGAGTGTTGTGTGGGTGAGCTCATAAGAGGGGATCTGGGAGGATCCTACAGTGTCCACTCCACTAGTTTTTCTGTAGAGAATGACAGGAGCCTCAGCTGGGCAGTTCTGGGGACTGATTCAGGACATTTCGGCCAAGGACTGGCCTATCACCACCTATGGAAATCCAGAGATAACTGAGGATATTGACCTTGGTCTGCTTGGAAGATCTAATTTCCCTGAATCACAGTGGAGTCCACAAAACCCCAATACATCCTGGTCACCTCAGCCCTAAATCCATTCTGGATGCCCCCTCTGCACAGCCTGCCTGGAGGGCTGAAGGAAGTAAAGACTGGGGGTCTCAGATCCAGGTGAACTGGGTCATGCATGCTCATGGCTTTGTCCACAGTGTTCCCGGGCTGGAGGATGACAGCAGCACAGATGGGGAAGGGGTCTGTGTCTTACTTCCTTGTCTGCCTCTGTCACTGTGTGCAGTGCCACTGCCCCACACCTGAGAGGAAAGCCTCGTCCCCAGCCTGGGCTCCACTGATGGTCAGGGTGACCATGTTCCCCGAGTTGGAGCTGGAGAATCACTTAGAGATCCCTGAAGGCCATCTGCTGTCCCCATAGATGACCTGCACAAGGGCCTGGCCTGGTTTCTGCTGGTACCATTAAGCAGGTTTACTTCCAATATTATTTCCCCTGCAGGTGATCCTGGGTGTCTGTTCTGGGGCCACTGACACTGAGGGTGGCTGTGTCAGCACACATGAGGCCACAGAGCCTGCAAGGAGAGAAAAGAGGAGCGAAAAGGCTTGAAACTCTGGGGATTAACCAAAGAATATCTTGCCACTTGCCTGAACTGACCTGAGCCCCAGGAATAAAAGTGCCCTTAGGGCACCAAGAGAACAGGAGCACAGTGTGGGGGGATTTCTGCCCCACCAGCCCCCTGCCCTGCGGCAGGGTCATGAGCATCCTGCCCACCACAGGTAGGGCCCTACTGAGCTCAGTGTTAGGGCCAGGCTGGACCCAGAGGCTTGGGGCTGGGCAAGTGAGTGAGACCCTGGGGGCAGCACCTGTGCAGTGAGGGAGGAGGCCGAGGAGGAAAGGGGTCCAGGCCATGGCTGAGGCACCCCTGATGCTGCTTCCCAAGACTCAGGCTGAGCAGGTTCCTCCCAGGCCTCTCTTATCCCCTTGCTGGATAAAGCGACCATGATGCAAATCAGCAGAGTCAGGGGCTGCTGCTGGAGTAGCTCTGTGGTTTTTAGAGAAGGGCTCAGCCCCAAAGGGCCCAGGAAGGAGAGGAGTGGTCCCAGTAGACCCCCTCTCAGCACACGGGATTCTTCTTCCTCTCCTGGTTCTATTCTGGGCCGACGTCTTCGCCCCAAATTGTGTCTCAAACTGGCTTTACTCCTGGGCTGTCCTGGCCCTATAGAGCTCCGAGGTAAGTCTGTCTGCGTTTTTGGGCTCCATTCTACAGGTGCCAAAACCGGGCTTTCAGAAGTTCTGGGTCTTGCTCTCGAGCACAGCTCCTGAGCTGCAGAACTTGAATAAAATTTCTCCCTTGCTAAGTGAACATGGAGGTTTTTAATATCCATGAAGCTTATATAAGTTTTTGCCCTTGGTGGAGCTTCAGGGGAAGGCCCTAGGAGCTGTGCCTCAGTATCCCCACTATGCGTTTAGGGCCAGGTACAAATCTGCTGCTCTGAAAGTGTTTGACAGATCCAGAGTTTTAGCATAATTGGGTGGGCTGGGATGCAATGTAGTATAAGACTTGAACTTGTTGCCGTGAAATAAGCAAATTCTAAAAGAGCCAGATGTAAGAGACGTGGGGCAAAAGAATTTCTACATCAATGTCAACGATGATACTCTAGAAAAAGAAGGACATTTTTCCCCCCAGTGTTAGGTCATGGTCACTGACCCTCCCTGCATGTCAGCATCTCCCTGACACGCAGGTCCAGCCCAGCTCCAGGCGGCTTTGCCATGTGACTCTCTGTTGACCACTGCTGGTTGCTCTTCACTGACTGCTGGAGGCTCAGACACCACCTTGGTCTAGGTGTAGATTCAGAAATTACTCCTCAGGTCTAGGATTTCTTGATCCCTGAACTGCTGGCCCAAAGGGAGGAATTATTCTTCTCTGTGTGGCCTGTCTGCCTTACGACCAAGCAGGAGGTGCTCAGTTCCCAAGAAAATGCAAACATGCTTCACCAGGGGCGGAATATGCAGGAGCCACCTGAGGCATCTCTGCACATTTCATTCAGAAATGTCTTGACATTTTCAGTGTACAAGAAGTTCATCTTCTTGGATAAATTTATTTTTATTCTTTTTGGTGGTCTTGTAAATAGCGTTACTTTTAAAATTTCGTTTTCAGATGTTCATTGCTGGTGCGTATAAAATATGAATGAGTTGCTGGGCACGGTGGCTCTGCCTGTAATCCCAGCACTTTGGGAGGCTGAGGCAGGTGTATCATGACGTCAGGAGATTGAGACCATCCTGGCTAACATGGTGAAACCCCGTCTCTACTAAAAAATACAAAAAATTAGCTGGGCTTGGTGGCAGGCACCTGTAGTTCCAGCTATTCGGGAGGCTGAGGCAGGAGAATGGTGTGAACCCGGGAGGCGGAGCTTGAGGTGAGCCGAAATTGAGCCACTGCACTCCAGCCTGGGCGACAGAGCAAGATTCCATCCCCCCCCCCAAAAAAAAATATGAATGGGTTTTGCATGGTGATCTTGCATCTTGCAACTTTGCTGAACTCACTTAAATAAGGTTAGGCATCCGGAGATCTCAGAGGGATAGCTTTCGGTCTTCCATTATTGAGTATGAAGTTTGTTGTGGGATTTTTACAAATGCCTTTTATCACACAGAGGCTGTTTCCTTCTACTTCTAGTTTTCTGGGTGCTTTTTTTTTTTTTTTCATTTAGAGAAGGTGTTGGATTTTGTTGTTCTATGTTATTTGGAATATGTATTTTCCCTCTTGAGCTATTAATGTTGTATATTCCATTGATTCATTTTCTTATATTGAACCCTCCTTACATTCCTGATATTAATGTCACTTAGTTATATGACATAATCTTTTGAATATGCTGTTGGATTCATGTTGCTGGCACACATTTTGAGGATGTTTGCATCTATATTCACGAGGTATATTGGTCTTTAGTTGTCACATCCTGTAGGGCCTTTAACTGACTTCGGTCAGGGTCATGTTGGGCTCATTAGGAATAGTTTCTTCCTCTTCTAGTTTTTCAGAGTTTGATAAGAATTGATGCTAATTCTTTAAATGGCTGATATAAAAACCATGGAGGCCATCTGGTCCTGGACTTTCTTTGGCTGGAAGGTTTTAATTATGGATTCAGTCTCTCTGCTTGTGATAGGTTTCCAAAGAGAAGTTACTAACCAAAAATACCATAATGCTGCCTTTTATACTAACCTATGTTGTTGCCTTTAACAGAGTTCATTATTTCACAGTGTGACCTCTAATTTCCGTCTACTGTCCTTTCATTTTAAAATGCAGGACTCACTTTATCATTGCTTGCCACACATAAACATGTTTCCACTCTGCATGATGAACATTTTTCTGCTGCACACAATGAACACTTTCCTACCTGTGGAATTTTTGCAAAATTTTTCATAAGCCCAGGGTTTGATGGAATCTTCATCGATAAATGCCAGATCGATCAAAGAGAAGTAAAACTCAAATATAAGGGTTGGAATCTTGAGGATTCTGTTAGTAAATATAATTAAATAACTACTGTAGGTATTTTGGGCAGTTGGTGAAATGGGATTATGGAGTGGACAGAAAATTATTGTTAATTTTTTAAGATGGAGTAGAGAGAGGAAGCGAGAATGCTCCCTGGATAGGACTCAATGTACCCCATTGTTGCATCCAGGGAGGGGATATACAGGGTCTCATTACTCAATTCTAACGCTTTTTTGAGTAGAATTATTTCCAAATTAAACTTGCTACTATAGTTTGAATATGTCCTCTCCAAAATTCAGATGTTGCCAGTGTGGTAGTGTTAAAAGGAATGGCCTTTAAGAGGCAATTAGGGCATGACAGCTCCTCACTCTTGATAGGATTAAGGCCCTTAGGAAAGAGGCTTCATGCAGCCTTTAGCTTTCTCCAGCCCTTCTGCCTTTGCCACATGAGAATGCAGTATAAAAGCCCTCACCAGGATCTTGGACTGCCCAGCCTCCACAACTGTGAGAAATAACTGTCTGTTCTTTGTAAATCACTCAACCTCAAGTATTCTGTTGTAGCAGCACAAACGGGCTAAGACACTGTACTTTATTTTCAGAATGTAAATTTTTTATGGTAACAAAATATACATAACATATGCCATTTTAATGATAGTAATGGTAAGTTTTATGGGTCAAATGGACTAGATCATGAGGTGCCCAGATTGAACACTATTTCTGAGTGTGTCTATGAGGGTGTTTCCAGATGAGATTCATGTTTGAATGCCTGGACTAAGTTAGTACTTTGCCCTCCTCTGTGTGGTTGGCATCATCAAATCTACTGAAGGCGTGGATACAACAAAAGGCACCAGCAGGGAGAATTCCTCCTTTGTGTGTGACTGCATGAGTGGGACCTTGATCCTCTCCTTCCCTTGGACTGAGTCTTAGACCAGTGGCTCCCCTGGTTCTCAAGCCTTGGGGCTTGGACTAATCCATAAAACCGGCCCTACTGGGTCTTCAGCTTACAACGGACAGATCAGGGGACTTCTCAGTCTCCATAAAAATGACAGCTGATTTTTTGTAACAAATGGCACATAAGAGAGGCTAACAACTTATTGGTAGAATAAAGGAATAAAAGCCAAGATAATCTGTAAGAATGCTTTTGTTTGTTTTGAGATGGAGTCTTGCTCTGTTACCCAGGCAGGAGTGCAGTGGCATGATCTCGGTTCACTGCAACCTTCGCCTCCCAGGTTCAAGTGGTTCTCCTGTTTCAGCCTCCCGAGTAGCTGGGATTACAAGCACACGCCACCATGCCCTGCTAATTTTTGTATTTTCAGTAGAGATGGGGTTTCACCATATTGATCAGGCTGGTCTCAAACTCCTGACTTCAGGTAATTCACCCTCCTCAGCCTCCCAAAGGGCTGGTATTACAGGTATGAGCCACTGCTCCCAGCTTTCAACATGAGAGTTATATTTACAATCAGGATGCTTTCTTTACCTCACACAGAGACATGCATTGATAGGTTATTACATGAATTTTTAATTGACTCAATGAATATTTATTAATACCCATGGGAAATAAGGCTGAATGAGACATCATCTCTCTGCTCATGTGAGACAATTGAACAGACAGGGAGAGGTGATAGGGATAATAGCAGAGCAAACAGGACCTGTAGCCAAGCATATAAGATGAGTGTCTTCTGTGGAGAATGGAGGTGGAGGAGGCTTCTTGGTGGAGCTAATTTTGGGGTGTCCCCATAGGAATAGGCAGGCTCTCACTAGACACGCAGGCGGTGGGTGTGGAATTAGGCAGCATCTTCCCCAGAGTGAATGGCAGCTGTCCACATCACCGGTTATCAGCCTTCAGGACAGAAGGTGTCGTGCCCCTGCTGCTGTGGGGCTGAATCACCTGAGACTTTTTGAGGAGAGGTCCTGGGCAAGAGAGAGTCAATGTAGGGCCACCTGTGTCCAATGGCCAGTCAATGCTGACTTTCAAAAAATTGGCCCCTCCCCATTATATACAGAAACTCTGATGGGAGTTCCCAGCCTCGACATCATCAAAGTCCTAAATCACCCTTTCCCAGGCTTATTTTTGTTTTCCCTTTTGCAGTCACACAAGGGAAAACAAAATGTTTCCCTGTGTTCTATGGGAGGGCCTGAAGGACATTCTGTTTAGCAAATCCCTGAAGCATATTCAGGTGACAGGGCACTAGCACCCCGGAGAAGCTCCATAGGCTAGTGCAGATGGTAGGAGCCTCTTCTAGAAGGTACTGCCTGGCATTAATGAGATAACACTATCTGGAATTAACCAGCCAGTGAATGTGCCCAACCATCTTAGGCAAGGTGGACACAGAGAGAACGAGCAATTCAGGGTGGCTGTCCTGTGGTCTGCCTTGCAGAGGGCAATGCAGAGGGTTCATCATTCTTGGCACCAGGAGCTAGGCAGCCACAAAGGGCCCTGCTCATCACAACAGTCAGAAGTCACCCAGGATGGAAGAGGGCAGTAGCCAAATGACAGCACCAGTCTCAACTTCAGCATCCAGATCCGAGCCAATTTTTCTCACCTAGAACCCACTGCAAAAAGGCATCCCAAAGAAAGTTCCATGGGGCAATGGAAAAGCTGGGGTCAGCAAACCATAGTGACTACCTACGTTTGTACATAAAGTTTCATTAAACAAACCCATATCCCTTCATTTATGTTCAGTCAATGGCTGCTTTCATGCCACAAGTGCAGATCTGAGTCGCTGCAAGACAGACCTTGTGACTCACAAACACTAAAATTTATACAACCTGCCTTTTATGTATGTGATGAATTCCGACTCTCTCCCCATTTCACCCCATCAAAAAAGGTAAATAATAATCATGCTTCACCCTTCATTGGGAGTTGCATGTAATAGTGTTACCTTTAAAGGCCTAAAGATTCTCAGGTTGTAGCAGGACTTTATTTCCATCTAATTTCTTGGACTAGCTCCTATAAACATTAAATGGATTCTGGAAGGTGAAAGTAGATTTCTACAACTCCAGTAAGGTCACGGTCCCATCTGCAATGTCGGTGCCAAGTGTAGCATCTGCTACAGCAGAATAACATGGCTGCAGGTGCATAGAATGCAACCCTGATGTGGAAACTGAGATCTCTATTCCTCCCAGAGAGTAGGCTCAGACACATGTGCCTTCATGTGGGATGGAAACAGTATATGTTCACATTTTATGCCCTCAGATTTATTAACTCTCTCTTTCCTGTCATGATATAAGTCATGGGGTCTTGGACCACCTGGATACCCAGGAGAACGTGGTTTCACCATGTTGCCCAGGCTGGTCTCCAACTCCTGACCTCAAGTGAGCCACCCCCCTCAGCCTCCCAAAGTGCTGGGATTACAGGTGTGAGCCACCACACCCAGCCAAAAATCACCTTTTTCACAAGGATCAAAACAGTCATTATGCTG
The DNA here is from genome assembly GCF_029281585.2 of Gorilla gorilla gorilla. Lineage (NCBI taxonomy): Eukaryota > Metazoa > Chordata > Mammalia > Primates > Hominidae > Gorilla > Gorilla gorilla. The sequence continues at coordinate 20,155,834 of NC_086018.1, read as the reverse complement.
GAGATAATAGACCTCACTGTCACCATGCTCCTTTTGTATGTCTACTAGGCACGGTGCTGGGTCCACACTCACAGAAACCTTAGGAACTTGCACCCAGGGGCTCCAGCTGTAGCAGAATCCCAAGAGTAAAACCCGGTGCTGAAAGAGTAGGAGATGGGGCTGGGCGCCATGACTCACTCCTTTAATTCCAGCACTTTGGGAGGCCAAGGCGGGCGAATCAAGAGATAGAGACCATCCTGGCCAACATGGTGAAACCCCGTCTCTACTAAAAATACAAAAATTAGCTGGGCGTGGTGGTTAGCACTTGTAGTCCCAGCTACTCAGGAGGCTGAGGCAGGAGAATCATTTGAACCAACGAAGCAGAGGTTGCAGTGAGCTGAGGTCGCACCACTGCACTCCAGCCTGGTGACAGAGCGAGACACCATCTCAAAAAAAAAAAAAAAGAAAAGCAGGAGACTGAACTCTGGGAGGGCCTCCTGGTGAGAGGTGAGCACAAAGGGGAGAGATGGAGGCAGGAGCATGGGCTTCTGGTGGCCCCAGCAGACCCTGTGGCAGCGTGGCCAGGGTCCTCTGCAGGGAGGACTCTGCAGGGCCTCTTCCTGAGGCCTCCAGCCAGCCCGGCCAGGGTCCCAGCGTCCAGTGACCCCTGTTCCGCAGCAGCAGCTAGGGCCAGCCCCAGGCTCTCTTCCACTCCCAGCTTCTTAAAACAGGAAGTGGAGAGAGTTGTTTGATAAAACACTGGGGCAAACCACATCCTCTCTCTTCACCAAGGGAGAGTTCGAGGGGATGCCGGCAGAGGGAGCTTTAGAGTAGAGACCCCTACCCAACCAGTGACCGTCACGCACACAGCAGGGCATGCTATGGAGACCCCCAGACAGTCACTCGGGGAGACCCAGCAGGTCCAGACTCTTCAGAGATCTGTGGCAGCAGGTCCCCACTCCCAAAAGCCACGTGCCCACAGATGGTCTCTGGTGCCTGAGACCCCAGTCTCATTTGCATCTTTGCAACTTCGAGTTTAAGTGGGTGTCGCATCCTGTATGCCCTCCTGAGCAGAGGAGGGGCACAGCCTGGGGTGGCAGCTGGCGTCAAACCCTCAAATCCCCTGAGAGCCACTGGGGAGACTAAGCAGTCCCCAGCCCCCACTTGTCCCTGAGCTGCCATTCTCAGCCCTGTGGGAGGAGACAGAAAGCCCTGAAGAGAAACCAAAGGACCAGGTCAGGAGGGGCTGGGGGGGGGCGGTGGCATGAGCAATCAGGGCAGGGAAGGATGGACAGATGGGGGAATGGAGGGAAGAAGGAATGAATGAAAAGGTGAATGAATGAACAGAGAGAACGGCCACTCCTCCCTTGCTTTAGTTTACAAAGTACTGGGATCCTCCCAACAGCCTGCAAGACAGAACTTCTGGGAAGCAGACCAGGTGGCTGGCAGGGAGGGGAGGCTTGCCCTGGCTTTTGTGGGCCCAATGGGAGGCAGGGGGCAGGAAGGGGCATCCTGTATGTGTCCTCCCTGCAGTGGCAGCAGCACCTTCCTGGAAGAGGGTCAGGAAACACCCACTGTGGCCCCTCTCCATCACGCCCTCATCCAGGACACCAAGTATCAGTCACTCAGCTCACGAGACCCAGGCCCTGACTCAGGGAGAGAGGATGTGAGGGGTGGGGCACCGGGCTCCTCAGGACTGAGAGACCTGAGATGTGGCCCTGGGCTGGGTGTTGGGGCAGACTGGCTATGGCAGCATTGTGTGTACCCCAGCAGGCCAGTACCCACGCAGGGAGCCTCCAAACCCCTTCACCCATGACCCTGGGAGAAGACCCCAGCCTTGGAGAATTGGCCTCACTGAAGGGGCCTGCACCGGCCAGCAGGGTCAGGCGGGGCCAGACAGGTTCCCACCTGGGATGTGCAAATGGGCCTCCTGAATCCTGGAGCCAGGTATGGACTCACACACCGCCATTGTCCTCAAGTCCCCATCTGCCCCACAGGCACACCCTGCCGCCTGTTCTGTGCAAGGGCCCTGAGGCTGTCTCCTTGCGCTCAAGCCCTGCAGGTGCTGAAGCCCACACACATGGCTCCTGCTTCCTGGGCACGTGCACACACACGCACACACACACACTCACACACACACATACACATACCCACACACAATCACGCACATTCACACACACCCACCCCCCATACTCACACACACTCACACCCACACATACACTCACACAATCACACACATTTACACACACCCACACTCACACACTCATAGTCACACACACCCTCACACAGCAAAACACAATCACACACGTTCACACCCACCCACACACTCACACTCACATACCCACACACACCCACACACTCACACATACAAACACAATCACACACATTCATACACACCCACACTCACACATACACACATCCAAACATGATCACACACATTCACACACATCCACACCCCACAAACACTCACACTCACACATAGACCCACACACACTGACACATAATCTCTCACACACACACATGCTCACACACACACTCTCACATACACGCCTTCTCCAGGAGGGGCTGGCTGCCAAGGGCCACCCAGCTTCCTCCCACGTCTCACTCACCGTACAATATTTGAGCAGACCTTGGAGTCAGCAGCAACAGCGGCGTGGGCAAAGGCCCGGGGTCAAATGGGGCCTGGTGTCGAGAGAGGACCACAGCCAGCACAATGACAGCCAGCGCCAGCCCCAGCCCCAGCGGGACCAGGCCAACCATGGCTCTGCAGTCCTGGGCCATGGCTCTGCGGCCCAGAAGGAGAGGGGAGGCCGGTGGGCAGACGGAGGGACAGATGGGTGGGCAGATGAATGGACAAGAAGATGCATAGATAGACTCACAGGTAATTGGACAGATGGACAAACAGGTGGGGGCTGAAGACAGACACGAAGATGGATCGACAGATAGGCCAGATAGCTAGACAAAGAGGACAGTAAGAGAAAGATGGTCAGATAGACAATGGGACAGAGATGGGCTTACAGATGGGCGGACAGACAGACGGGTCTGAACAGCGGGCTGCCAGATGGACAGATGGGTGAATGGACAGACGGCTGGCAGCTGTGGCGAGCTGCTGCCCTCACCAAGTGCACACTACGGAGTGGCCAAACTCACGCCTCAACTTCTAGTTTTCAGCTCCTGCTTGTTGTTGGCAGGAGGCCAGGCAGCAAAGCATCTGAGGGGAGTTTTCCTTGCCTAGAGAAGTCAGCTGCTGTGTTAACTCCCTCACTGCTGGTAGGTACAAAGTCCCCACCTACCGCCCGCCAGAGCCCAGGGTCACACTGTCGCAATGTGCAGGAGAACTTGGTGCCTGCTGCACTGCGGTTGCCAGGTAGGGGCAGGGCTCCCCGGAACCTCCACACCATTTTCCGGGTTCTCAGCAGCTCTGGGAAAGCAGAGCTGGGGCCGCTTAACTCTGCCCCGGATCCGGCAAGGCTGCCCCCCTCCCAGAGTGGAGCCCTGCTCCCCAGCTCCCATCTCTATCCCCTAACCCTCTCCGCATGGCCCAGCCTAGTCAGCATCAAGGTGGAGCTGAACAGAGGCAGAGGGAGGAGGACCCAAGGTGGTGTCACTCAGGACCCGGGTTCAAGTCCTTATGTTTCTGCAGCCTGGCCTGGGTCCCCCAAACCCCCAGGGTGACCAAGGGCTTCCCAGTCTGCACAGAGGACAGGGGGACTTGACAGCATCAAATGCTGGTGACTACAAGACGCCCCTGTGGGGAATGCAGACAGACCATGCATCTAGCCCTTGGCACCTGGCACCATCCATCCCTGGGACTTGCTGTCCTGGAAATGCAGCATAGACCTCCAGGGAGGGGGGCTGTGCCATGTGGGGGCTCCACCCCGCCTGCAGCTCTTTCCCACCCTGGCTGCAGGTCTACTTCCCTGAATCCAAATCTGCTACTACTGTGCTGGCAGCGCAGCCTCTCTGGGGACACTGGCCTGGCTCTGTTCTCCCCAGGCCTCAGGGTGCCTAAATGGGAGGCAGCCAGGAGATTGAGGACCCACTGAGGGCCTCTGTTGACCAGGCTCAGCAGGGGTGCAGGTGATGTGGGCTGGACTTCTTCCCACGTGGCCCCCATAGTCCTCCCTGCTCCCTCCCCAGCTGAACACTGCCTGCTCCAGATGTCTACACCTGGAGTCTGGGCCTCTCCATCTGGGCAGCAGAGAAACTGAGGCACAGAGACAGACTGTGTCCTTACAGGCCACACAGCCTGCCAGGCCCCTATGTCCGGCCAGAGCCCCTGGTCAGCCTGGGCTGCAGTGATTGTTTAGAGGTAGGCTGTTCCCACGGCTGCCTCTCACGGTAGGGGGGCCTGCGGACGCCTCCTCCCGTCCCCACCCGACTCCCAAGCCTCAGTGACATTGCTCTACCAGGAGCTGAAGTGCATTCCTGGGCTCAGGCCAGCCCACCCACCCACCCGCTGCAGTCCTGGAAGCTCAGAGGCCTGGGCAGCAGGAACAGTGGAGACAGCAGCGTGGGGGATGTCCCCCCTCCTCTCCCCACCATCCTGGTCAGGCAGAGGCCAGGGTGCAGGGACCGCCCGAGCAAAGGCCCAGGGAAATGAATGGGTGTCATTCTGGTCCTGACCCGAGGCACAGCCAGGAAGGTCCCTGTGGGGAAAAGAAAGAGATATCAGACTGTTACTGTGTCTATGTAGAAAGAAGTAGACGTAAGAGGCTCCATTTTGTTCTGTAGTAAGAAAAATTCTTTTGCCTTGAGATGCTGTTAATCTGTAACCCTAGCCCCAACCCTGTGCTCACAGAAACAAGTACTGTGTCGACTCAAGGTTTAATGGATTAAGGGCTGTGCAGGATGTGCTTTATTAAACAAATGCTTGAAGGCAGCGTGCTTGTTAAAAGTCATCACTCCCTAATCTCAAGTAAGCAGGGACACAAAACACTGCAGAAGGCCGCAGGGACCTCTGCCTAGGAAAGCCAGGTATTGTCCAAGGTTTCTCTCCATGTGACAGTCTGAAATATGGCCTCGTGGGAAGGGAAAGACCTCACCGTCCCCCAGCCCGACACCCGTAAAGGGTCTGTGCTGAGGAGGATTAGTATAAGAGGAAGGAAGGCCTCTTTGCAGTTGAGATAAGAGGAAGGCATCTGTCTCCTGATCGTCCTGGGCAAAGGAATGTGTAAAACCCAATTGTATATTCCACCTACTGAGATAGGAGAAAACTGCCTTAGGGCTGGAGGTGGGACATGCTGGTGGCAATACTGCTCTTTAATGCATTGAGATGTTTATGTATATGCACATCAAAGCACAGCACCTTTTTCTTAACCTTGTTTATGACACAGAGACATTTGTTCACATGTTTTCCTGCTGACCCTCTCCCCACTATTACCATATTGTCCTGCCACATCCCCCTCTCTGAGATGGTAGAGATAATGATCAATAAATACTAGGGAACTCAGAGACTGGGGCCAGTGTGGGGCCTCCGTATGCTGAGCGCCGGTCCCCTGGGCCCACTTTTCTTTCTCTATACTTTGTCTCTGTGTCTCTTTCTTTTCTCAGTCTCTTGTCCCACCTGATGAGAAACACCCACAGATGTGGAGGGGCAGGCCGCTCCTTCAGGTCCCTGAATGTCCTTCCTCAGGAAATGATGGGGGGAGGGGCGATGAGAATGAAGGAGAGGAGTTAAGTCCCTCACCCCCCGAGGTAGTCCTGGGCTGAGCCCCATGGGACCTGGAGAACCAGGGTGTACCCCACCAGCGTGTCGAGTCGAGGAAGCCTTGTGGCCAGCTCCCACTTCTCTTGCTGCTGTGCAACACAGAGCAAGGCCTGCCCCTCCAGCTTCAGTCTTCTCCCCTGCAAATGGGGCCACGGCCTTTCCTCTCAGGCCAAAATAAGGATTGAGGCCGGGTGCAGTGGCTCACCCCTGTAATCCTAGCACTTTGGGAGACTGAGATGGGGGGACTGCTTGAAGTCAGGAGTTAAGACCAGCCTGATCAACATAGTGAGACCCCATCTCTATTGGTTTAAATTTTTTTTAAAAAATTAAATAAATAAAATAAGGATTGAGGAGTGACTTGTACACCATTTGAGCCCACCTCCATCTCACCCCTGCACAGCCCCAGAGACACAGCCCTCCAGAGCTCAGACCCAGTGGGACTTGACTCCACAGGCAGAAAACCCTGTTTGTCTATGGGCCCTTTGGAATCACCAGGTCTTCGGGGATCCTGAAGGATAGCCCCGACCTGGCCTCACCTGGCCCCTGGCCCCAGTGCCCCTGGTGATATCCAGGTGCTGGGCTGTGGTCACCGCCTCCCACCAGCCCACCTCCACCAGCCCTTCCCAGAACCCTGCCCCAGGTGTTGGAACTGTGCACAGAGGAGGGAGCAGGCCCTGAGGGAGGCCTGGAGGGGCTGCCGATGGTGAAGGCTGCTGTGTCTAGCTGTTTCCTTCCGGACCCACTCCCTCTGGGCTGCGTCCCCGGCTGGTCCAAGCCCTGATCCCTGGGATCTGGGGACATCTTCCCGTTTGCTGTTCCCTGAGAACTAGGCCTCCCTCTGGAGAGGATCACAAGCTTGGGTTTCACTCTGGGCTTAAACTTGGAAACCCCCCAGGGGTGTGGCTCTGACCGAGATGTTTTCCTCCAGCCTGTTGCCCAGTTCCCATTCCTCGGACCTCAGCTTCACCTCCAGTGTCATCGGCAGGGTGAGCTGGACGCCTACGGGTCTGAGAAGGCGCCCGGGTTCCCAGCATCAGCTGGCCACCCTCTGCCTAAGAAAGTGCCAGGGTCGTGGCACCCCCTGGTGGCTGATCCTAGGTAGTGTCACTGCCCAGCCCCAGTAAGGGAGGGCCTGGCCCCAAAGTCCGAGGGATCAGGGTGGGAAGGGGCAGAGCTTGGTGTGAACCTTCCCCTGGCCCCCAGCCATGTGCCTGGCTCTCCCCATGCTGAAGATGCTGAGGCTAGTTCCAGTGCCCGCATTGTGAAGATCTCCGAATCCCACCTCTCTGTTCCTCCCCAGCCAGATGGCTCCATTTCACACACAATACACTCAGGCCCAGAGAGTGGGGAGACAGGCCAGGGAGGCCACCTGGAGCCTGGCACAGTGGCCTCATTTATTGTGCTGCTCTGCTGCTCACAGGAGAAGCCCGTCCCCCAAAGTCCTCTTCCTGGTCCTGGTGAGTATTTTGTCCCTGGATTGCTTGTCAGCCTTGTCCGCCTGGAGCGATCAGTAGCCAGCAGGTTCCCTGCCTTTCCTGGAGTCCAAGGCAGCTGCCCAGCCACCAGCCGTGCGGACGATGGCTTGCACCACAGCGATGAAGGTGGACGCGATCTGGGTGTGATGGTGCCGGGTCTCCAGGGCTGCAGTCACTGCCTGGGGGTGGGAGGAGAGGGGAAGCCTGAGCAGGGCTCCAGATGCCACCTGAACCACATCTGTGTGGTCACAGGCCTCAGCCCAGGTGGTGCCATTTCAGGCCAGGTCATCAGGAAGAGCAGGTTGGGGCCTGCTGGGTCTCATTGGAGCAGGGGGCTTGGCCCTCATGGCACAGGGGCTCCAGATGGCCCAGGCACTAGAGAGAGGACACCAACCATTGTCCACTCTGTGATGATCCAGGCCTCCAGCCCAGGATGCCCTGGGGCCCCACACCGTGACTCAGTTTCTCCAACCCCCGGCCCACCTGGTCAATGTTTCTCTCCACTGTCGTGACGTTGGGCAGAAGCTGGTTGTGCAGCCAGAGCTCCTCCATGGCCCGCTTCACGTCATAGTCGAATCAGAGGTTGTAGATGATGGCCTGGGGCATGGGAGTGTGATCAGCATGGCTTGGGGGCTGTGCAGGGCGGGCACGGCCAGGGAGAAAAGGTGTGACACATACCAGTGCAGTGGCCGTGGTGATCTGTGTGCCCCCAGCAGTTCCCACCACCATCCGGACCTGGCAGTCCTGGCCCACCATGATCGTCGGGCACATGGACGAGAGCGGCTGCTTCCCTGCGGCCGATGGGAGAAGACAGGGATGCCCGTCAGCTGCCTGCCTAGGATACCCGCCCCTCTCCACCCCAGTCCCCCACCCCCGGACCTCCACCCCATACCTGGCTGGATGAAATTGGCAGGTGAGGGGGGTACCCCAAACTCGTTGGTGATGCTGGGAGAGCTGAAGTCGTCCATTTCATTATTGAACAGGATCCCGCTGACCGGGGAGCGGACCTTGGAGCCAAAGCTACCGCCCAGCCAGGTCAGACAGTGCCCGACCTTGTCTGGCCCAGCCTGGTCCCTATCCACCCACTGAGGCTCAAACATACTCACTGAGAGGCCCAGGATAAGCTACCAAGGTTGGGCCTCAGTTTCCCACCAGGAAAAGAGGTGATGGAGCCACCTTACTGGATAAGTGGGCAGTCCCTGGGCCACCCGCCCCTGGCCCTTTCCCACCCAGGTGGCCCAGCAGCCCCTACTAGAGGTTGATGGTGCTGGTGGCGGACACAGCACTGCCGTCCTCTGCGACGACAGACAGGTGAGCAGTGCCCCCGTCATCCGGCGTGTAGAACTCGGGCTTGTAGTAGGAGATCGGGTGAGTGGTGTCGTCAGAGATCAGGGCCCGGAGCTGGGCAGCGAAGAACTCAGAGGTCATGTTGCGGACCACCTGCCGAGACCCCAGAGCTGGCCTGAGGAGGTGGGGAGGGAGGGTGGGGAGGGGGCACAGGTCTCAGAAGGCCCTTGACTGTGACTCTGACCGCAACCCTCTGGCAGCCACAACCTTCCGTGGCTCCCCAGGACCCAAGGGCAGGCCCAGGACCTTGCATGACCAGTCTGGCTCCCTGTCTCTGTCGCGTTCCAGCAACTCTGAATGTCTGTCTGCCTGGTCCTCAGCCTCCGGACCCTTGCTGCATTCAATCACTCATTCCTTCATGCAAAAAATATTTCTAGAGTTTGCACTGCATGCCTGGCACTGGGGAATCAACGGGGAACAGACACTTAGGTCCTGCCCTCATGCCAAGAAAAACAAACACACACAGGGAAAGTGCTGAAACCACAAGCCAGGTAAGGGGAATCAAGAGGCATGAGGTATGGGCAGAGTGGTCAGGGAGGGCTTCTCAGAGGAGGCAACGTGTGAAAAGAGCCTGGAATGTGGCCTAAATGGTCAGTGCAAAGGCCCTGAGGCAGGTGGTATAGGCTGGTGAGCGATAGGCAGAGAGTGAATGGAGTGGGGTGGGGAGAAGAGGATGAAGATGCAGGCTGGGGCCCATCCCACAGGACCTCCTAGGTCCCATAACAACCGGCTTTTGCTCTGTGCCATGCAGGCTTAGGGCAGAGGAATGAGCAGGCTGGGGAGTGTTTTCACAGGGTCCCTCTGGCAGCTATGACGGGGATAAGGATAAAGCCCAAAGGGGAGGCTGTGGGTATCAACCAGGCAAGAGATGATGGCCTGGTTGGGAGAAAGAGAAGAATCAAGGATGGCGCCGACTAGCGAGGTAAACCCTGCAGAAGGGGCAGGTTTGGGGATGGTCACGAGCTTGATTTTGGATACTTCATCAGACCTGAAGAGCATGGGTGCACGTATAAAAAAAATAAATAAATAAGCATGGGTTCACGGGCAAGGGCGGGCTGAGAGATGAACATGGAGGTATTGACATTGAGTGGCTGCTGGATGCCATGAGCCTGGCCAAGGTCCCCAAGGCAGTGGCGAGGAGATGAGGAGGTCAAGGAGGAGACAGAGAGGATGGACCCGAAGGCCGAAGAAAATGCCTCAAGAGAGTTTCAACACCGGGCGCGGTGGCTCACGCCTGTAATCCCAGCACTTTGGGAGGCCGAGGCCTGTAATCCCAGCACTTTGGGAGGGGGATCACGACGTCAGGAGATGGAGATCATCCTGGCTAACACGGTCAAACCCCGTCTCTACTAAAAATACAAAAAATTAGCCGGCTGTGGTGGCGGGCGCCTGTAGTCCCAACTACTCCAGAGGCTGAGGCAGGAGAATGGCGTGAACCCGGTAGGCGGAGCTTGAGGTGAGCCGAGATCGGGCCACTGGAATCCAGCCTGGGCGATAGAGGGAGACTCCATCTCAAAAAAAAAAAAAAGAGAGAGTGACTCTGTTGCCCAGGCTGGAGTGCAGTGGCGCGATCTCGGCGCATCACAATCCCTTCCCCGCCCCCGGGTTCAAGTGATTCTCCTGTCTCAGCCGCCGGAGTAGCTGGGACTACAGGCGCGTGCCACCATGTCTGACTAAATTTGTATTTTTACTAGAGACGGGGTTTCACTATGTTGGCCAGGCTGGTCTCCAACTCCTGATCTCGTGATCCGCCCGCCCCGACCTCCCAAAGTGCTGGGATGCGTGAGCCTCCACGCCTGGCCACTATTTTTTCTTTTTCTTTCGTGTGTGTGTGTGTGTGTGTGTGTGTGTGTGTGTGTGTGTGTGTGAGACGAAGTTTCGCTCTTGTTGCCCAGGTTGGAGTGCAACGGTGTGATCTCAGCTCACTGCAATCCCCGCCTCAGCAGGAGAGCAGGAATCTTCAGTGATCCACTGGCGGATCTGCAGCCATTGTGCGCCCCAGGTCTTCCCAAGTCTTTTGTGCTCGCGCCTCTCCTTCCAGTACCTATCCTGCGGGCGTCCCCCAGCCTCCCGCCATTGCCAGCAGGTGCTGAGATCGCGCCATTGCACTCCAGCCTGGGGGACAAGAGCAAAACTCCATGTCAAAAAAAAAAAAAAAAAAGGATGAAAATTTTGGAAACATATGGAAGAAACCAAATGGATTTCTAGCTCAACTAAATCGTAATTATTCAGTGTCTAGTTTTTGCAAGAAACCACATATTTCATGTCCACAATTAGGGCCACAGTCCCAGCTCTCAAGTGTGGTTGTTTCCTAAGCAAATTGAAGAACACAGGCATAAAAGTTCATTAAATCAATAAACCTTTTTCTCTCTGTCTCTCTCTCTCTTTTTTTTTTTTTTTTTTTTTTTTTTTGAGACGGAGGTTCGCACTGTCACCCAGGCTGGAGGGCAGTGGTGAGATCTCGGGTCACTGCAAGCTCCGCCTCCCGAGTTCACGCCATTCTCCTGCCTCAGCCTCCAGAGTAGCTGGGACTACAGGCGCCCGCCACCACGCCCGGCTAATTTTTTGTAGTTTTAGTAGAGACGGGGTTTCGCTATGTTGGCCAGGCTGGTCTCCAACTCCTGACATCGTGATCCACCCGCCTCCGCCTCCCAAAGTGCCACCGCGCCCGGCCTTTTTTTTTAAGACAGAGTCTCGGCCCGGCGCGGTGGCTGACGCCTTTAATCCCAGCACTTTGGTAGGCCGAAGCAGGCTGATCACGAGGTCAGGAGATCGAGACCATCCTGGCTAACACGGTCAAACCCCGTCTCTACTAAAAATACAAAAAATTAGCCGGGTGTGGTGGCGGGCGCCTGTAGTCCCAACTACTCCAGAGGCTGAGGCAGGAGAATGGCGTGAACCCGGTAGGCGGAGCTTGCGGTGAGCCGAGATCGGGCCACTGGAATCCAGCCTGGGCGATAGAGGGAGACTCCATCTCAAAAAAAAAAAAAAAAAAAAAAAAAAAAGAGTCTGACTCTGTTGCCCAGGCTGGAGTGCAGTGGCGCGATCTCGGCGCATCACAATCCCTTCCCCGCCCCCGGGTTCAAGTGATTCTCCTGTCTCAGCCGCCGGAGTAGCTGGGACTACAGGCGCGTGCCACCATGTCTGACTAAATTTGTATTTTTACTAGAGACGGGGTTTCACTATGTTGGCCAGGCTGGTCTCCAACTCCTGATCTCGTGATCCGCCCTCCCCGACCTCCCAAAATGCTGGGATGCGTGAGCCTCCACGCCTGGCCACTATTTTTTCTTTCTTTCTTGTGTGTGTGTATGTGTGTGTGTGTGTGTGTGTGTGTGTGTGTGACGAAGTTTCGCTCTTGTTGCCCAGGTTGGAGTGCAATGGTGTGATCTCAGCTCACTGCAATCCCCGCCTCAGCAGGAGAGCAGGAATCGTCAGTGATCCACTGGCGGATCTGCAGCCATTGTGCGCCCCAGGTCTTCCCATGTCTTTTGTGCGCGCGCCCCTTCTTCCAGTACCTATCCTGCGGGCGTCCCCTAGCCTCCCGCCATTGCCAGCAGGTGCTGAGATCGCGCCATTGCACTCCAGCCTGGGGAACAAGAGCAAAACTCCATCTCAAAAAAAAAAAAAAAAAAATAAGGATGAAAACTTTGGAAACATATGGAAGAAACCAAATGGATTTCTAGCTCAACTAAATCATAATTATTCAATGTCTATTTTATGCAAGAAACCATATATTTCATGTCCACAATCAGGGCCACAGTCCCAGCTCTCAAGTGTGGTTGTTTCCTAAGCAAATTGAAGAACACAGGCATAAAAGTTCATTAAATCAATAAACCTTTTTCTCTCTGTCTCTCTCTCTCTCTTTTTTTTTTTTTTTTTTTTTGAGACGGAGGTTCGCACTGTCACCCAGGCTGGAGTGCTGTGGTGAGATCTCGGGTCACTGCAAGCTCCGCCTCCCGAGTTCACGCCATTCTCCTGCCTCAGCCTCCGGAGTAGCTGGGACCACAGGCGCCCGCCACCACGCCCGGCTAATTTTTTGTAGTTTTAGTAGAGACGGGGTTTCGCTATGTTGGCCAGGCTGGTCTCCAACTCCTGACATCGTGATCCGCCCGCCTCCGCCTCCCAAAGTGCTACCGCGCCGGCCTTTTTTTTTAGGACAGAGTCTCGGCCCGGCGCGGTGGCTGACGCCTTTAATCCCAGCACTTTGGTAGGCCGAAGCAGGCTGATCACGAGGTCAGGAGATCGAGACCATCCTGGCTAACACGGTCAAACCCCGTCTCTACTAAAAATACAAAAAATTAGCCGGCTGTGGTGGCGGGCGCCTGTAGTCCGAGCTACTCCAGAGGCTGAGGCAGGAGAATGGCGTGAACCCGGTAGGCGGAGCTTGCGGTGAGCCGAGATCAGGCCACTGGAATCCAGCCTGGGCGACAGAGGGAGACTGCGTCTCAAAAAAAAAAAAAAAAAAAAAGAGTCGGGCTCTGTTGCTCAGGCTGGAGTGCAGTGGCGCGATCTCGGCGCATCACAATCCCTTCCCCGTCCCCGGGTTCAAGTGATTTTCCTGTCTCAGCCGCCGGAGTAGCTGGGACTACAGGCGCGTGCCACCATGTCTGACTAAATTTGTATTTTTACTAGAGACGGGGTTTCACTATGTTGGCCAGGCTGGTCTCCAACTCCTGATCTCGTGATCCGTCCGCCCCGACCTCCCAAAGTGCTAGGATTATAGGCATAAGCCACCACGCCCGGCCTCTTTTTTTTCTTTTTCTTTTTTTTATCTGGAGACTGAGTTTTGCACTTGTTGCCCAGGCTGGAGTGCAATGGTGCGATCTCAGCTCACTGCAATCTCCACCTCAGCAGGAGAGCAGGAATCTTCAGTGATCCACCGGCAGATCTGCAGCCATTGTGGGCACCTGTTCCTCCCGCGACCTTTGTGCCCGCCTCTCTCTTTCCAGTACCTATTGCATGACCCCCCACGTCCGCCTCCCGCCATTGCCAGCAAGTGCCTGGCGCGGGTACCTGGCTGCGCTTATTAATCCGTTAAGCTCGCTCTGTCACGGGCGCCATTATGTGCTCACGCGCCAGCTCCCTCAGGTTTAAAAGGCGCGTTGCCCGGCAACAGAAGAAACTGCTGGCTTAGCCTTTGGCCGAGTTGGCGGCTGGACGAGGACGCTCAGAGCCCAGCTCTCGAGAGTTCAAGCAACCGACGGTTCCCCACTGCTCCCAGGAGCGGTTACCTGGGCACTCTGTGCCCCTCCTTCCTGTTCGGGCCCAGGCCGAGGACCTGCCAGTAGGGCTCAGTTGCCTGGAGCCCGTTCAGCCCATCCCCCAGTTCACTTTGCTTGTGGGATCTCCCCGTTGCTCCTGCCCGTGGACTGAGTGGCAGGCCATCCTACAAGCACCCGGACACTTGACATCAGTGGTGTCAAGACAACTCTAAGAAGGTTTTCCGTGATCCTGCAAGCCCTGCGGTCCTTCCTGGGATCCTGCCTTCAATTTGATTGCACAGGTACCACAGCAAGCCAGTGCTGTGTGCTCCGAGTTCCAGGGCGTCCTCCAGCTCAGCCACTGCACTGAGAACATGGACTCTCTGTGGGGCCCAGGAGCCGGGAGTCACCCCTTTGGGGTCCACAACACCCGGCTGTCCCCAGACTTGTGTCCAGGGAAGATAGTGTTGAGGGCCCTCAAGGAGAGCGGGGCAGGGATGCCTGAGCAGGACAAGGACCCTAGAGTCCAAGAGAATCCTGGTGATCAGAGAAGGGTCCCCGAGGTCACCGGGGATGCATGGTCTGCATTTCGGCCCCTGCGGGACAATGGAGGCCTCTCTCCCTTTGTGCCCAGGCCCGGGCCTCTGCAGACAGACCTCCATGCCCAGAGGTCAGAAATCAGATCTAACCAGACATCCCAGACCTCCTGGACGAGCTCCTGCACCAACCGAAATGCCATCTCCAGCTCCTACAGCTCCACGGGAGGCTTGCCGGGGCTAAAGCGGAGGAGGGGGCCAGCCTCATCCCACTGCCAGCTGACCCTCAGTTCCTCAAAGACAGTGAGTGAGGACAGGCCTCAGGCTGTCTCTTCAGGTCACACCCAGTGTGAAAAGGGAGCAGATATAGCACCAGGGCAGACACTCACCCTCAGGAATGACTCCTCCACATCCGAGGCCTCTAGGCCCAGTACACACAAGTTTCCCCTGCTGCCACGCAGGCGAGGGGAGCCTTTGATGCTGCCACCTCCCTTAGAGCTGGGGTACCGGGTCCCTGTTGAAGACCTTGACCGGGAGAAGGAGGCGGCATTCCAGCGCATCAACAGTGCGCTGCAGGTTGAGGACCAGGCCATCTCAGACTGCAGACCCTCACGGCCTTCCCACACTTTGTCCTCACTTGCAACAGGGGCTTCTGGTCTGCCTGCCGTTTCTAAAGCACCCAGTATGGATGCACAGCAGGAGACACACAAGTCCCAAGACTGCCTGGGCCTACTGGCCCCCTTAGCATCTGCTGCAGGGGTCCCCTCTACAGCTCCCATGTCTGGGAAGAAGCACAGACCACCAGGCCCCCTGTTCTCCTCCTCAGATCCCCTTCCTGCCACCTCTTCCCATTCCCAGGACTCAGCCCAGGTCACCTCGCTGATTCCTGCCCCCTTCCCAGCTGCAAGCATGGATGCGGGCATGAGAAGAACAAGGCGTGGCACTTCTGCTCCTGCAGCTGCCGCAGCAGCCCCTCCCCCCTCCACATTGAACCCCACGTTGGGGTCACTACTGGAGTGGATGGAGGCCCTTCACATTTCTGGGCCTCAGCCACAGCTGCAGCAGGTGCCCAGAGGTCAGAACCAGAGATCCCAGACCTCCCGGACCAGCTCGTGCCCCAAACGAAAGGCCATCTCGAGCCCCTACAGCTCTACGGGAGGCCTCCCGGAACTAAAGCGGAGGAGGGGGCCAGCCTCATCCCACTGCCAGCTGACCCTCAGTTCCTCAAACACAGTGAGTGAGGACGGACCTCAGGCTGTCTCTTCGGGTCACACCCAGTGTGAAAAGACGGCAGATACAGCACCAGGGCAGACACTCGCCCCCAGGGGTGGCTCCCCCAGATCCCAGGCCTCTAGGCCCCGTAGACGCAAGTTTCCCCTGCTGCCACGCAGGCGAGGGGAGCCTTTCTTTGATGCTGCCACCTCCCTTAGAGATGGGGTACCGGGTCCCTGCTGAAGACCTGGACCGGGAGAAGGAGGCGGCATTCCAGTGCATCAACAGTGCACTGCAGGTTGAGGACCAGGCCATCTCGGACTACAGACCCTCACGGCCTTCCCACACTTTGTCCTCACTTGCAACAGGGGCTTCTGGTCTGCCTGCCGTTTCTAAAGCACCCAGTATGGATGCACAGCAGGAGACACACAAGTCCCAAGACTGCCTGGGCCTAGTGGCCCCCCTGCATCTGCTGCACAGGCCTGTAGTCCCAGCTACTTGGGAGGCTGAGGCAGGAGAACGGCATAAACCCGGGAGGCAGAGCTTGCAGTGAGCTGAGATCGTGCCACTGCACTCCAGCCTGGGTGACAGAGCGAGACTCCGTCTCAAAAAAAAGGAAAAGAAAAAAAGTTCTTGTGACATTTGTGTATGAAATCAGCCTTCACTACATGGATAGGACCAGCACGCTTCCGCGGCACGACTCTGCGATCTTACTACATATTTTTTATTTTGTATTTTTTTTATTCCTTTTGAGACAGTCTCACTCTGTCACCCAGGCCGAAGTGCAGCCGAGATCTCGGCTCACTGCAACCTCCACCTCTTGGGTTCAAGCAATTCTCCTGTCTCAGCCTCCCAAGTAGCTGGGACTGCAGGCACACGTCAAAACGCCTGGCTAATTTTTGTATTTTTAGTAGAGATGGAGTTTTGCCATATTGGTCAGGCTGGTCTCGAACTCCTGACCTCAGGTGATCGACCTGTCTTAGCCTCCCGAACTGCTAGAATTACAGGTGTATGTTTATTTATTTATTTATTTAAGATGGAATCTTGCTCTGTATTTATTAAGTTATTTATTTGAGATGGAGTCTTGCTCCATCGCCCAGGCTAGAGTGCAGTGGTGCAATCTCGGCTCCCTGCAACCTCTGACTTCCAGTTTCAAGTGATTCTCCTGCCTCAGTGTCCCAAGTAGCTGGGATTACAGGTGCCTGCCACCACAGCTGGCTACTTTTTGTATTTTTAGTAGAGACAGTGTTTCACCGTCTTGGCCAGGCTGGTCTCGGGCTCCTGACCTCATGAACCACCTGCCTCAGCCTCCCAAAGTGTTGGGACTACAGGCCTAAGGCACCATGCTCGGCCATATTTATTTATTTAATTATTTAGAGACAAAGTCTTGCTCTGTCACCCAGGCTGGAGTGCAGTGGCGCCATCTCAGCTCACTGCAGCCTCCGCCTCCGAGGTTTAAGCGATTCTCATGCCTCAGCCTCCTGAGTAACTGGGACTACAGGTACTCACCACCATGCAGGGATATTTTTTTCTATTTTTTTTAGAGACACGGTATCACCATGTTGGCCAGGCTGGTCTCGAACTCCTGACCTTAGGTGATCTGACAGCCTCGTCCTCTCAAAGTACTGGGATTACAGGCATGAGCCACTGTGCCCGGCCTCTCACTACATTTAAGTGACGCCATGGCTCATGCCTGTAATCCTGGCACTTTGGGAGGCCAAGGCAGGTGGATCACTTGAGGTCAGGAGTTCGACACGAGCCTGGCCAACATGGGGAAACCCCGTCTCTAGTAAAAATGTACAAATTAGTCAGGCGTGATGGTACAAGCCTGTAGGCCCAGCTACTTGGAAGGCTGAGGCAGGAGAATCACTTTAACCGGGAGGCAGAGGTTGCAGTGAGCCAATATCATGCCACTGCACTCCAGCTTGGGTGACAGAGTGAGACACCGTCTCAAAAAAAAGAAAATAGAAAAACATATGATGCCAGGGCGTCTCGGCCTCAATACCTGCATGAGCACAGTCATGTCCAGGCCAGGGCTGCTGGTCGAGGTCCGGCCCCATCTCTTTCAGCAGAAAGGGAGTAAGCTTGCAGGGAGGCTGGGGGACAAGATCCCAGGATCTCAGCCTCCGCTCATGGATCAGCTCTGAGACCCCGAGTGAGCTGGGGATGCTCTGTGCGCATTGGTTTCCCCAGCTGTCAAGTAAAGGGATTGGATGAGGAAGTCTTGTCAAGGTGGAATGATCTCAGATTTGGGGCAGCAGTGAATGATCCCGCTCCCTGGGCCATGCCAGTGGCCCGGCCTTGGCTGAACACAGCCCCACCACTCTGGAATGGGGATGAGGGGGCAGTCAGCTCTTGCTCCTAGTAAGAGAGATGCAATAGGGCTCTGTGGCTGAGCTGGGTGCCTTGCCTCACACCTGTAATCCCAACCTTTGAGAGGCCGAGGCGGGAGGATTGCTTGAGGCCGGGAATTTTGACAATAGCCTGGACAACATAGCCAGACCCCATGTCTACAAAATAATAATAAAACACACAGCTATAGTCCAAGCTACTTGGCAGGCTGAGGCAGGAAGTTCCCTTGAGTCCGGAAATTGGAGGCTGCATTGAGCTATAATCGCACCACTGCCCTCCAGCTTGGGTGACAAAGTGAGACCCTGTCTCTAAAAGAAAAAAAAATTGGCCTGTGAGCATGGGTTTGATTTTCAAACAGGACCGGGAGGGTAGGGACAGACAGTGCTGTCACCCTTAGGTGCTGAACACTCAGAAACGGGCCAGCGGCAGCCCTGTCCTCACCTGCAGACACCAGATTGGGCAGAACAGCACGTGGCACTTGCAGCTCTTGCAGTGAGGGCAGAACCCAGTGTCAACCCTTCTGCCTGTGGGAGGGGCTGCTGAGGCCTGCAGAGAGGCCAGGGTGGAGGCTCATCCCCTTGTCCAGCCCTTGGTGTGGTCTCCACCAGGTCCCCAGCCCACCAGTGTAGGGCGCCCCTGAGCCTGCTGCTGCCACGGGCCCTGTCTCTACCCAGGACGTCCCCCCACCCTCGCAGTGTCAGGGAAATGATCATGGTGGTGGTGACACTCTGCAGGCAGGGCTGCTGAGAGAAGCTGAGAAGGGTCACACTGAAGGCAGGGGCCCGTGTGACAAGCCCCTCTCACCCCGAGAGAGCTGACCAGGCAGCTCACGAGCAGAGCCACATCCCGGGAGTCCGAGAAAGGTTCTGGCTGGGCTCAGCCACCTCATTGGCCACGGGCAGCCTTTGTCGTGTGAGCCTTGCTCTCCTAGGGAAGCTCAGGCTGACGGCTGATGTGGGCATTGCCGAGGGTAACCTGTGGCCCAGTGTCTATGGCCGGCTCTCCTCAAGCTGCATTCATTCAAAGTAGGACCCAGGGTGCATGCCCATCTCCAGCCCAGGGCAGCTCCCCTGTAAGCTGGGTGAGCTACTGAAGCCAAGGTGGGAGGCAGCTGACAACACCACCCACGGCCCATGCGGAGGTGGTAGAAAGGCTGGACTCAGCAGGAACACCAAATCCCGGACCAGGCAGAAACCACCCAAGACTGAGGAGCTCGTGCCAGAGCGGTGGCCACAGGTAAGAACCCGGGCCCAGGCTGTGTGTGGCGGGAATCCTCCATGTCCCAGGGCTTAGCGTAGCAAAGGAAGACCAGCCGGGTCACCCTGGTGGCCATCTGTCCCTGTCCCACCTGCAGAGTCAGAACAGCCTCTCCGCAGTGGGGATCATCTCTCTCTGCTAAAGCAATAGCGGTCCCTGCCCCAACCAGACTACCCCACTCAGTGGGGTTACGGATGCTGCTCCAGCATCCTAACACTGCCCAGCTGGTGCCTGCCTGTGCTCACCCACACCCCCCAGGCCGGCCTTCCCTGCAGCCTGGGCTTGGCCACCTTGGCCTGATTGAGCACTGAGGACTCCTGGGCACCCAGCCCCATCACTGCACCTGCTGCTTCCAGCCCCACCCCACCGGCTCTGGGGTTCTTCCCAGCGGCGCTGATCATGAAATCAACATGCACACAAGTCGTCTCAGGAAACTTTTTAATGAAAGTGTCGGCCACGGTGGTGTGTAGGTGGCTGAGCTCAGATTTCAGCTGCTAAGACACCAGCCACTTACCAAGAGAAAGCCAGGCTGCTTCAAACCCAGGGCCCGAGGCAAAACAGCATCACTTCTGGTCAGGGAGTCTGGAAGCCATGCCTTGTGGGAGGTCACACTGGCATCTAGGCCTTTGCCTGCATTGCAGAAGGAGAGCCGGGTCCCCCTCCTAGAGAACGCTGCGTTCCCCAGCCCCACACCGGCTTTGCCACCACACAGGCTTTTGAGGCAGGAGGTGGGTAAGACGTAGCTGTAGACCCAAAGCAACCACCAGCCCTGGGACCCTGCGGGAGAGGAGCACTTTTAGAACATGGAAAAGTGTGGTCATCCCATCATTAGACAGCACACATCTTACATAAATAAAAAGTCGTATGGGGAAGGAGGTTGGGGAGGGAATAAAAAATTGGCACAGACATTGATAGACTGGTTTCCAGTTTCAAGGTAATAGATGCACATCATGAGACCAGAGGAGGCAGAGACAAGGGCTGGATTTAGCTTTTCTAAGCAATATGTGTTCCTGTGCAGGGCTGAATGGTCGCTGAGACAGAGATGGAAGCCAGGACAGGGGAGCCCACCGGGCCCAGATAGGTACAGAGAGCAGAGGCTCCTGTTCTGTCCTCACCACCCACGAGGGTGACACTGCTTGTAAATGGTGGCTGTGCTCTCCCAGCAAGAAAAAAGCACAACTAAATCCACACTGCACACAGACACAGACAGAAAGCCTTCAAGTGGCTCTGTTTTCTGCTCCCTGACTTGCCAGGTCCACAAGCAGAGAGAAGTGTCAGGCGCATGGCCCCACTGTCAGGCTCCCCAGTGAGCTGCGGGTTCAGCAGGAGCTGCCCACTGACACACAGGGGACACCCACTCCTCCCACCTTGGGAGCGGTTGCCAGACAGAGCCGCACTGGGTGCTGGTGTCATCCAGGGACCCCACACACTTCCTTAAATGTGATCCTGCTTCCCTCTGGGCAGCTGCATCCTCTCCTCCTGCAGGACCGTCTGGAAACTTGGCTCTCAGTTTGCTCTCCCTTCTCTCCTCTGCCTGCCCCAAGCCCCTCTTTCTAAAAAAGTGATGCCATGTTCAAGGGATTATTTCTTGAAAATACTTGGCGGCCTCCATGCTTCTGTTTTCTTTGAGCCAGGTGGTCAGGAGGGCTTACAAAGAATGCCTGGGCTCCCCCGCAGGTGTCGGCAGATGGGGTAGCGAATGGTCCTGTGCCTCCACCTGCTCCGGGAGGGAGTCTCCCATCTCTAGGCCTGGCCCCTTCCTAACCCTCCACGTATCCTGTTCTCCAGAGACTTCAGAACCCACTCCTGAGAACAGCGGAGCCAGGCGCTTAGAGGAAGACCAAATGCTGCCAGGACACGGATTGTCCAGGGATTACATTCCAGCATCTTATTAGGTATCTGGATCTGTTGAGGAAAAAATTAGAAACTATGTATAAAACTTAAAAATATTCAAGCATCAAAAGGTTATTTAGGAAGAAAGTTTTAAAACAAGTCATCAGCAAGCTGCTACCACCAAGTGGAGACTTATACAAAAGTTGAGCGAGTCCACTGAGCTGAGAGGACAGAAATGAAGTAACCTGTGCTGGGGCAGGGGCAGGGACACTGGGGGCAGGGAGTGTGTGGGCAGAGAAGCCAGAGAAGTCCAGGCCTGTGGAAGCCAAACAGGAGAGCGTGGGCCGGAAGGGCGGTCAGGATCGGGGGACGAGGTCGCTCTCCCTGGAGAACGAACCCTAAAGTGCGTAGCCTGGGATTCCCTCCCTGGGGGTCCTGTCCCCCGACATTTCACGGGCCTTCTGAGCTGCCTTCCAAGGAGGACTAACACGGCAACAAAAGACCCATTTCTGCACAAAAATCCTTCTGGAAAGAAAAAGAAGAAAGCCAAGAATGGAGTCAAAATGCTACCCAGTGCTGACTAAGCCTCTCAAACCCTGTTCTAAGTGGAGTGTGGTTTCTAAGTCAGGGAAATGGAAGAGGCCCCACCCACACAGGGACAGGGCCACGGCCCCCACAGGATGAAGCAGCAGCGTTTATTCAAGATACAACAGTGAGGGAATCCGGTCACGTTCCCTTCTCCCCAGAGAGGGCGCTTCTTGACAAGTGATTCAGTAGAAATCTTTTAGACTCTATAAGTTAAGTTCATAAAAACCACTGCTTTCACCCTGTCTCCCAGGGCCAGGCCTGGACTCCGAGATGAACTGGCTTGGGGCGCCCTCGGGTGGCCACATAAAAATCCCACAGTCTGAGGCCAGCCTGGGGCTTTCAGACCTGGGCGGGATCTGCCCAGGCCACCTGTCCTTCTGCTTTGGGCCGCTGTCTCTTGGCAGATGGCCTGACACCTGGGGGTGGCCCAAGGATGCCTCAGAAAATCTTGATTCCCACTCTACAGATGGCCCGATTAGCCAGAGGTTTCCAGGCCATCTGTCCGCCTCCAGGAGATGGACTGGGACCTTTAGACATCGGTGGAGAACAGGATGCTCTGTCTCTTGCTGTCCAGGGCAGGGATGGCCTCCAGCCGCAAGAAGTACGGCAGCACCTCGACCTGCCCTCGCAGAGTGGGGAAGAGGAGAGTGGCTCAGAGGGGGGCTCAAAGCTGCTGGTGGGGAGGTCTTTGGGGCCCAAGCCCCCAAGTCCACCTCAGGTGCTAGAAACCCCTGCTGGTGTCATGAACCCCTTACAGTGAGACGGGGGTGGGGTGGGGTCCTGACAAGGCATGACTTGTTGGGTGGGGGGTGGTTATTTATTTTAGAGATGCACAGGGCCTTGCTCTGTCCCCCAGGCTGGAGTACAGTGGCTCCATCATGGATCACTGCAGCCTCTAACTCCTGGGCTCAAGCAATCCTCCTGAGTCAGCCTCCCAGATACCTAGGATTACAGATGTGTGCCACAATGCCTGCCTAATTTTTCTTTGTATTTTTTCTGGAGATGGGGTTTGCTACATTGCCCAGACTGGTCTCAAACACCTGGGTTCGGTTGTCCTGCCTCGGCCTCCCAAAGTGCTGGGATTACAGGCATGAGCCACCACACCCGAACACTTGGGGTGGTTTTAAGCCCCCAGCAAGGTGCACCAGCAGGACCAGGAGGTGGCCTGGGCACCCCCTATCACTCCCATCCATGCAAACCTAGGCAAGTCCCTCTCTCTGAATCTCAGCCACCACCACATACAATGCAAGTCGGAAGATGGGCAGGACTGGGGGTGGGGCAGGCAGAGACCACCTCTGTCAGGCTGGGGTTGCATGGGCTGGAGACTGTCTTCCCATACCTGGGACATGACCTCCAAGGACCTGCTGTCAGTCATGGTGATGGGCTGGCTGGGGTTGGCAGGGAGCTTGCTCTCCTTCTCGGAGGGCCGGAGCCGCGTGGGGCCAAAGACAGTGGCGAGGTTGTGCAGGGACATCTTATTGACCACCTCCTTCTCTGCCACCCTGTAGAGGACCGAAGCAGAGGGTGCTGTTTCAACGCCACCACCAGGAGAGAGGCAGAGGGGCTGTGCCGTGCTAGAGTCCTCAGGGAGGGAGTGACCTCGACCCTGGCTGTGCTGCAAGCTGACTCCAGCCTTGGTACTTCTGGGTCTCAGTGGCCCAGGACAAGGGGCCAGCTCTGGGCTGATGGGGAGGTCTTCATGATGTGCTTGGGAGGGAAGAGGGGGGTCCAAGTGCACTGCTGGCCACGGCCAAAGCTCTGAGCTCTTTGTTAAGGCCACAGTGCAGAGGGAGGAGGGTGGCAAAGAGGAGAGGCAGGGGTGGGGGTGGCAGTGGTGCTAGTCCTTAGAAGCAGTGAGTTACTGCAGACAGGGGTCGGGGGAAAAGGTCCTTGGTGCTGGGGGTCTGGTGGGAGCAGAGGGGCACCCCAACGGCCTGGAGACCTGGAGTCCTGGGCAGCCACAAGAGAGCTGGGCTACCTTTCCAGGTGGTCTAGAAGGAAAAGGAAGGTGAGCAGGTTGGCCTCCTGCAGGGACGACAGCAGGTTGAGCATGCAGCTCTTCTTTGCAACTGGGTCTGAGAGAGCTGCAGGAGGCAGTGGGTTACTCCTCTGGGTTACGACAAGCCGGAGACCTCTCCCGAGGTGGTCACACGGAGCACCCGGGACACGAGTCCTTGCACAGTTTAGGCTTGTCATCATCGTCACACCCACAGCGCTGGCCCCCAGTGAGGACCCTGTGAGGGGCACCTGTGTGGGGTGTGAACCACCTGAACACCTTTCCTCTACCTCGCAGGGGTCAGCAGCACCCGGCGAACAGCAGCAGGAGGAGCCGCTAGAGCAGCTGCTCATGGGCAGAGCTGCCCTTGGGCAACTCCTGCCACCACCCCCTCCCCAGGGAGCCCAAGGCAGGGGAGGCTCAGCATGGAATGAAACAGGGGAGTGAGGGACACAAGGAGGTGGGAAGTGGGAGGGTCCCAGCCCCACCAAGTACGCAGAGACCCCCTCGTCGTCCTGGACACCACAGGGGCACCTGCAGGCTGGGAGACCAGGTCCTCTGCGCATGGGCCCGGGAGGCAGACCTGCCCCAAGGGTGATGCAGAGGCCACAGGTGCTGCACGCACCAGCACCCACTATAGACATCAGCCTCCAGGTTGACTAAGGGTCAGGTCATGTTTGAAACCATGCTTGGCTGGACCAGGACCCATGGCAAGAGCACCTGGGCACCAGTGTTTAGCCCTGGTCTGCAGGAAGGAGGACAGCAAACTTTAGGACCCCACAGCACGGCAGTGCTGACCATTTCACCCACTTGGCCTCCTTGAGGAATAGGGACGGGGAGCCCTCTGGGGATGGGCAAGGCCTTCCAGGACAGGCTCGGTTCTGGTCCCCCGCTTTTTGAGGTTGGGTTAAAATGCCGACCACGGCAGAGGGGTTACAACTCAGGTTCCCACACCTCACTTTTCACAGCCTCCGAGGGCAGCAGTGCACGTGGAGGAGACGTCTCCCACGAGGCCAAGGCCTCCAGTGCTCACCGATGCCCTCTGCGAAGTTGGGGTAGAACTCGTCAGTGAAGAGGGGCTCGGGCAGCTCACGGAAGTACAGCTTCAGCGTGCCTGCGATGGCGTTCACGTCCGTCTCGCTCATCATCACCGACACGTCCTTGTTATCTGGAAAGAGCAGGGAAATGCAGCGGCCTCCTTGAAGATCCTGAGTGAGTCACCCACCATCCCTGCCTTGGCTAAAGCACCGTCCCTGCCATGCTGACCACTGTGTGGGTCCCTCCTGGGCTTTGAGCAGCTCCTCTGACTCCTCCCAAGAGCTGTGCATGGTTCTGTGTCTGCAGAGTTGATAGGGGTGCATGGGCATTCCCATTCCTCTCCCCTGCTTGGCCTGATGTGATGGCCAGGAGGAGGCCAGCGTGGCAGGACACAGTGCCTGCGTGGGGATTGGGTGGCTCTGCCCTGTACATAGCAACCACCCCTGCACCAGTGTCTTCTGATAGCAGGAAGGCTGTGGGAGAATCTGATTGGTTTCAGTGTTTGAACCGGTGTCTTCCTTTGGACCCAATTGGCCATTGGTGCTTACATCCTCACCACAGGCCAGGTTCATTCTGGGCCCCCAGAGGGAGCTGAAACTACCACAGGGCCCTCCCAGGGATGCTGGGCATTCTAGGGGTCCTGGTCAGGGTGGGTGGTGTGTGCTGCAAAGAAGGGTCTGCAGGCACAAAATCCTGTTGCTTTGAAGATGCTGGGAAGGACCCTCTGGGGTCTCAGTGCCCTCCCCTGGCATTTGAGGCAGGTCTGGGTCCTTCAAAGCCTGTGAGGGTTGGTGAGATGGAGGCGGAGATGCTGCAGCCCCGGCCTGCGCTGAATTTCATCAGTGCCCTCTGCCCACCACATCCTCATACAGGGCAGTGGACAGACCGCACTGAGTCCTGGGCTTCCACCTCCTGTCCACCCCCAAGGCAGGAAGGCCAAGTCCCCACAGAAGCCCCTGGTCCACTCCACCAAGTGGCATGAGTGGGTACGATGGTGTAAAAACTGGCTTCTATGGAAGCTGTTTGTACAACTCTTGTTTTCTCTTTTTTTAAAATAATAAAACAGTAAATGAAGAAAAGACACAGAGAAGGATGTGACATGCCTGGGCCATGGAGCACTCTGAGATCTCATCGCGGACACCACTGCCCACACCTCCATCCCGTCCTGCGCAGGCCGACACTCACTGACGTCGAAGGCTGCCTTCAGTGCCTGGATGTCCGTGGCCACACCGGACACGCGGTAGATGCCCACCTCCTCCATGCCTCGGCGCTCGATCTCCTCCACGCACTGGCGCACGATGTAGGGCACCTTGGACCTCTCTCTCCTGCGGGCGGAGGGAATGTTCTCAGTGTCCTGAGAGCCCTGCTTGGGCCATAACACAGGAGACCTGCTCCCTATCTGCACACCCGGAGGTGGGGTGAGGACGGTGACGAAGGTACCCAGGTCTGGGGCTGCACACAGAGCCTTCTGCATGCCTGTCCTCCCTCTGCAAGCTCTGTCCTCATTGCATGTACTTTCTCAGGAACCTTTCAAGCGGCCAGAACCCCTGCGAATCACACATGATCTTTGCGGGAAGGTCAGGAGGCCTGTCTAAGTCAAGTCAGCACGGGAAGGGCATCTGACAGATTCCAGGCCTGGGGTTAGCAGCCTGTGCCCCCAGCTGGGAGGTCAGACCCGGTGTTGGTCCTGCCACCCACGTGCTGTGTGAGAGGAGAATCCCTGACCCCTGCCCTGGGCCTTAACACACATCTGACGAATGAATGAAGGGTTGCCTCAGCACCGGTGCTCCAAGTCCTGCGATGCGAAGTGCTTTTCTCCTCTGAGTCTTAGCAATGGACAATTCCAATACCTCCACACAGGACACTAGAGTAAGAATCCTTCACAGTTAGAACGCAGTGCTGTGCGGAGGCCTTAACTTGAGTTCTGTTTTGCACCTGGATTTACCAGCACATCAAAGCTGCTTCGCAAGCCCCCTCATTAGCAGGGCTTATCTGGGGGAGCTGCTGATGGAGTCCTTGCTGCTGATGCCCACAGCCCTCCCAGAGTGCTATGCAAGTGGCTGCCATGCAGTTGGGGGTGGGGCGTGGTGTTTAGACACAGATAGGAGTCCAGGGTATGACTGATGGAGGCCCCGGCCCACGTGACCAGCAAGGTCAGAGGCCCAGCCAGATTCCATCCTGGGGAAGCAAATGAATTCTCAGAGGAAGTGGTCTGTGTCTGCATGAACTGCTCTCAAACCAACAAACAGGCTTCTCTTGGCAACTGACTCATGACAAAGGGGCAGGGGTTACAACCATTCAACAGGAATCTGGGACCGTGACTAATTCCAAGCAAGGGCAGAAAACCCTGCACTTGGGCAGTTCCTGGAGCCAGCCTACTGCTTCCAAGCAAGGTGGCAAGGACATTCCTGAGCTGGTTTGAAGGAAACACAGGAGGTAGCTGAACACGCAGTGTTCCCTGGGGCCTGACCTCACCGTGCAGTGGCCACGCACAGAGAGGAGAGACCCACACATGCTCTTTTCTGCAGAAACAGCTGAAGGGACAGGCACCCTCAGTGCGTGAGCCCAAGCCCCTCCCCACTCACTTGGTGACCACAGCAATCTTGACTCCGAAGACCCCTGTCTGTTTTCGGGATGGCATCCTCTTCAAGCTGAACTCCCTGCTGTTGAACTTGACCGAGAGCTTTACTTCGATCTACAGTGGGGAGAAGGGGCACAGTCCTCTAATCCTTCTGGTCCTCATAGGCCAAGGTCCCAAGGACCCCTGGGAGTCTCATCAAATATTTCCACCCCCAAGGCATGCAGAGGTCTCAGCATGAGGTGGAGTCGCCCCTCGGGGAAGCCCCTAGTCTACTTCAGCAAGAGCCAGGATTGTTGAAGATGATGTAAACGACTGGTTTCTGCAGAACCATCTCCTAAAATCCCCACTGCTTCTCTTGCTTGCTTACTTTTTTTTAAGATATGGGATCTTGCAATGTTGCCCAGGCTGTAATCAAACTCTTGGGCTCCAGTGATTCTCCTGGCTCAGCCTCCAGAGTAGCTGAGATTATAGTGTACTGTGACCAGCTTTCTCTTAGTACCAATTAAAAATTAAGTAGGAAAGACAGAATAATGTAAGAAAAAGCCAAGAATCTCAAATATTAACATTTTACCATTTATACCCGGGCCTTTTTGGGTGTGTCGTTGCTTTTAAGGTCTAAACCTTTCTGGGGTACCTAAAGACAAATCAGGGGTCTCCATTTCTATGGGCAGCCCCCCAGGTCCCTGAGTGGAGGCCCCACCTGTCCTGGTGGTGCCATGAGACCTTTGTTTGAGGAGGGATGCTCAGGGCCTGGCTGGCAACTGCATTCCAGCCAATGAATGACGATTCCCGTGCATGGTGATTCTGCTCTTGGGGGCCCTCCCTCCTCCAACCAGGCTCCCTCTCAGATGCCGCCTCAGGCTCAGCCACCTCTGACTGATTTGAAATGAACAGAGGCCACCCTATCGTTCTGGGGGAAGTGGGCACCAGGAGAGTCCCACGGACACGTACCCCATTCATGGCGATGACGGTGCGCTGCCAGTCTCTGTCCTGCAGGGCCTGCGGGTCCAGCTGAAAGCAAGGAGTCATGATTGGCAGAGGCCCTGCGGTCTGTTCAGAGGCCCCACGGGGCAGCAGCCCACACCCGCCACTTCCCCAACCCTTAGTCAGAGGCAGAGCCCGACTGCGGCCAGCACCTCCATCCAGAGGCCGAGAGACGTAGAGTAAGGAGGGGCCTGCCAGACACCCCTGGAACCCAGGGCCCCACTGTTCCCAGAGCCCTGCTGCCTGGGGTCTCCACCCCCTCCTCCCTCTGCCCCTCCCAGTTGGGAGCTGAGGACAGGCAAGGGACCCTAGAGGCCACAGCCACCTGGGCCTTCTGCAGGTGAAGTGGCCAGAAAATAAGAAGCTCTGGAGCAGGTCAAGGAGCCCAGCCAGCTGCCCCTACTTCACAGGTGTGTGCACCTGGGCCTCCCTCCCTGCACCTGCTCAGCACGAAGGCTCACCACAGGCACACCTGGGGGGTGACCCCTTCTCACCTCCCCTTCTAGGTCCTACTGGTTAACGTTTCCCAAGGCTCTGAACTGTGCAGCCAGAGTGGCACAGAGAAGCAAAGGGCGGCGGGACGTCTCCCACCAGGGGCCATGTGGCCACAGGCTCTCATTCCGTACCTGGCCCTGAAGGTCGTCAGAGGCCACACTCCAGGCCTCAGGGACCCCACCCTGAGAAGCAGCATCTGTGAGCAGGGAGCGGTCAGTCAGAACCGCACACAAAAAGGAAACTCTCAAGTGGCACTTTCCCCCGGAGTGAACCCTAAGCAGAGGCGGGAGAGGACAACATGAGGGATGCGGACAGAGTGCGCTTTCTCTGGAAAGGAGGAGTTTCATACCACTGCTGGGAGCTTTAAAAAATGGAAACCCTGCCTGTGATATCAGCACTTTGAAAGGCCGAGGCAGGAGGATCACTTGAGCCCATGAGTTTAAGACCAGCCTGGGCAATATAGTGAGACCCTGTCTGTATTAAAAAAAAAAAAAAAATTAAAAAGGCAGCCAAGCATGGTGGCACATACCTGCAGTCCCAGCTGCTTGAGAGGCTGAGGTGGGAGCATTGCTCGAGCCTGGAAGGTGGAGGCTGCTGTGAGCCACGATCATGCCATTGCACTCCAGCCTGCGCAACAGAGCGAGAGACCCTGGCTCTAACTAACTAACCAAGTAACTGGAAACATAGAAACATGTTAAACAGGAGACATTCTTCCCTTTCCTTCAAAGAACAGCCATCACTGGGCCCCTCTCCCCTTGAAAACTCAGAACTGGCAGAAGCAGCTAACAAGCAACCCAGAGTCCAGGTAAGAAAAGACAGAAAGAGAAGCTGTCCAGACATCAGGCAGCTGCCCCTCTGAGCCTGCCTGGAACCACGGCCCACATGCCAGCCCATTAATAAAATAATAATGAAAACTACTCACATCTAACAAGAGATTAGACATCTAGATAGAGGAGGCTCAAATATCCCCAAACAATGCAATGCAAAGGGTCTTTGCCGTGGCAAACTATAATCAGACTATTTAAGGTCAATGTGAAAATGCGAATTCTAAAACCACCAAGAGAAAAGGATCTAGTCACCTATAAAGCAAACCCCATCAGATGAAGAGCAGATTTCACAGCCCAGCAAATAGAAAACATGTGCTTAAAGGCATAGGAGGCAGAGAGGTACAGGGCTGGAGACAGGCAAGGCCAGTATTCCCCTCAAGGCGACGGCCAATCCTGGAAGAGGAGGCTGAGAGACAGAGCAGTGATTCTTTTTTTTTTTTTTTTTTTTGAGACGGAGTCTCACTCTGTCACCCAGGCTGGAGTGCAGTGGCATGATCTCGGCTCACTGCAAGCTCCACCTCCTGGGTTCATGCCATTCTCCTGCCTCAGCCTCCTGAGTAGCTGGGACTACAGGCGCCTGCCACCACGCCCGGCTAATTTTTTGTATTTTTAGTAGAAACGGGGTTTCACCGTGTTAGCCAGGATGGTCTCGATCTCCTGATCTCATGATCTGCCCGCCTTGGCCTCCCAAAGGGCTGGGATTAGAGGCGTGAGCCACCATGCCCGGTTGATTCTTTTTTTAATTCTTTCTTTTTTTTTTTTTTTGCTTTTTATTTTGCTGAAACAGGGTTGCCATTACTTTTAATGGCAAAAACTGCAATTACTTTTGTACCAACCTAATAATATATTGCTCTGGCTGGTCTCAAATTCCTGGCCTGAAGCAATCCTCCTGCCTCAGTCTCCCGAGTAGCTGGGACTATAGGCGTGAGCCACCACACCTGGTCTAGAGCAGTGCTGTTGACTTACTCATGTGGCTGAGGGAGGGGATGCCATAATGCCCCACACGTGGGGTGCAGGTTTCTTACTCTAGGAGTCACAGTCAACCAGAAATAAAGCAGCCCTCAGGAGCACTGGATCCAGCTTCAGATCATCTCAGTCACTCAAATGCATAAAGGAGATCTCAGAATTTCAGACCCTTAGGCCTCAAATTATTTTATTTTTATTTATTTATTTATTTATTTATTTGAGACAGCATCTCACTCTGTTGCCCAGGCTGGAGTGCAGTCTCAGGATCATGGCTCACTGCAGCCTCGATCACCCAGGCTCAAGTGAGCCTCCCACCTCAGCGTCCCAAACAGCTGGGACTACAGGCACACACCACCACCACACCCAGCTAATTTTTTATTTTTTGTAGAGATGGGGTTTCACCATGTTGCACAGGCTGATCTTGAACTCCTAGGCTCAAGCAATCTGCCCGCCTCAGCCTCCCAAAGTGATGGGATGACAAGCATGAGCCATCATGCTGGGGCTCAAAATTATTTTTAAAAATTATTTCTGGCTGGGCGCAGTGGCTCACGCCTGTAATCCCAGCACTTTGGGAGGCTGAGGTGGGCAGATCACGAGGTCAGGAGTCTGAGAACAGCCTGACCAACATGGTGAAAACCCATCTCTACTAAAAATGCGAAAATTAGCCAGGCGTGCTGGCACCTGCCTGCAATCCCAGCTACTCGGGAGGCTGAGGTAGGAGAATTGAACGCTGGGATGCAGAGGCTGCAGTGAGCCGAGATCACGTCATTGCACTCCAGCTTGGGCAACAAAGCGAGACTCCATCTCAAAAAAAAAAATTATTTGTAACGATTTTTATACACAACTTCCATTGCCAAATTAAAAACAACTAGCAAACAAGGAAATAAGACAGCAGGAACAAAACTCAAGAGAAAGCACAGACAACTTTTAAAAAGGCCCATAGGATCTCCAGATTATAAAATCATCAGACCATGTACTTTAAAATAAGTTCTTTACATGTGTATCAAGGATAAAAAGAAACAATTAAGAATTTCATCAGAAAACTGGCAACTACAAAAAACGGATGCATTAGGCATGGTGACTCACGCCTGTAATCCCAAAACTTTGGGAGGCTGAGGTGGGTGGATCACCTGAGGTCAGAAGTTCAAGACCAGCCTGACCAATATGGTGACTCCCCATCTCTACTAAAATTACAAAAATTAGCCAGGCATGGTGGCATGCTCCTATAGTCCCAGCTACTTGGGAGGCTGAGGCAGGAGAATCACTTGAACTGGGAGGGGGAGGTTGCAGTGAGCCGAGATCGCACCACTCTACTCCAGCCTGGGCGACAGAGCGAGACTCCATCTCAAAAAAAAAAAAAAAAGGAGGCTGGGAGTGGTGGCTTAGGCCTATAATCCCAGCATTTGGGAGGCTGAGGCGGGCGGATCACCTGAAATGAGGAGTTTGGGATCAGCCTGATCAACATGGCAAAAGTTCATCTCTATTAAAAATACAACAATTAGCCAGGTGTGATGGTGGACACCTGTAATCCCAGCTACTTGGAGGCTGAGGCAGAAGAATCACTTGAACCTAGGAGGCAGAGGTTGCAGTGAGCTGAGATTGCACCACTGCAGTCCAGCCTGGGTGACAGAGTGAGACTCCATCTCAGAAAACACAACAACATAAAAAGCCATTGCCTTCAAATGAGCAAAATTAGATTGAGAATTGGCTTCCCAATAAAAGCAGGAGAAATCAGATACAAGGGAATCATGTTTTCAAACTGAGGAAAGAAAATATCTGCCAACCTAGAATTCTATGCTCACTAACAATATCCTTCAAAAGTGAAAATGGCTGGGCATGGTGGCTCATGCCTGTAATCCCAGCACTTTGGAAGGCCGAGGCAGGTGGATCACCTGAGGTCAGAAGTTCGGGACCAGCCTGGCCAACATGGTGAAACTCCATCTCTACCAAAAATACACAAATTAGCCAGATGTGGTGGTGGATGCCTGTAATCCCAGCTACTCAGGAGGCTGAGGCACAAGAATTGCTTGAACCTGAGAGGTGGAGGTTGCAGTGAGACAAGATCTTGCCACTGCACTCCAGCCTGGGTGACAGAGCAAAACTCCATCTCAAAAAAAAAAAAAAAAGCAGGCCAGGCACGGTGGCTCACGCCTATAATCCCAGCACTTTGAGAGACCGAGGTGGGCGGATTGCCTGAAGTCAGAAGTTCAAGACCAGTCTGACCATCATAGGGAAACCCGGTTTCTACTACAAATACAAAAAAATTGTCCGGGCATGGTGGCGTGCACCTGTAATCCCAGCTACTTGGGAGACTGAGGCAGGGGAATTGCTTGAACCAGGGAGATGGAGGTTGCAGTGAGCCGAGATCACGCCACTGCACTCCAGCCTGGGCAACAGAGCCATACTCCGTCTCAAAAAAAAAAAAACAAACAAAAATTAGCCAGATGTGATGGCTAACACCTGTAATCCCAGCTACTCAGGAGGCTGAGACAGGAGAATCACCTGAACCCAGGAGGTAGAAGTTGCAGTGAGCTGAGATCCCACCACCGCACTCCAGCCTGGGCCACAGAGCAAGACACGGTCTCAAAAAACAAACAAACAAAAAAGTGAAAGTGGAATATATATATGTGTGTGTGTATATGTGTGTATATGTGTGTGTGTGTGTATATGTGTGTATATATATGGAATATATATGTATATTTTGCCCATGACATAGCCCTCAGGAGATCCTTGACCATGTGCTGAAAGATATTTCTTCCCAAAGATATTTTTATAAATAAAAATAAAGGGTAACAGAAGAGGTAAACGTGTGGGTAAATCTAAATGAATGTTATTGGTATGAAATTACAGTAGTATAGAAAATGATATCTTGTGGGGTTTAAAATAAATAAAACATACTGAAATATGTGTGGGTAAAGTTATATATCTGGGATTTGCACTGAAATAATGTGGGGTAGAGGGAAGCAGGAAAGAGGATACATGAAATTAGCTTGGCCATAAGATTGTTGTTGAAATTGAATGGATACTCGGGGCTTCATTACACAGTTCTCTTTACTCTTACATAGCTCTACACTCTCAACATAAATAAGAATAAAAACACAAAAAACACACAGATACATCTATGCACACACACATATTTAAAATACACAAAAATATTAGCATATAAGTCACTGGGGGTAAATTTAGTTCCTGTTCCAAGGTTCTTGTACTGACTAGGAAGAGGATAGAAGTACTAACTCATAGGCTGGGCACGGTAGCTCATGCCTGTAATGCCAACACTTTAGGACGCCGAGGTAGGCAGATCTCTTAAGGTCAGGAGTTCAAGACCAGCCTGGCCAACATGGTGAAACCCTGTCTCTACTAAAAAAGAATACAAAAATTGGCCGGGCATAGTGGTGCACACCTGTGGTCCCAGCTACTCAGGTGACTGAGGCAGGAGAATTGCTTGAACCCAAGAAGTGGAGGTTGCAGTGAACCAAGATTGCTCCACTGCACTCCAGCCTGGGCAGCAGAGGAAGACTCTCTCTATCTCAACAACAACAAAAAGTACTAGCTCATGTTAGACTTTGATAAGTGAAGGATGCATGTTGTAAGCTCTAAAATAATCCACTGTCATCTTTTAAAATAACTCTAAGACTGCACAGCTATGAAACTAATAGAGAAAGAGGAAATTAAATAATAAAAATAATAAATCCAAAACAAGATGTGAGAGGAGATAAGAAGAAATAGAATAGGCATGGAAAACAAATTGGTGGTGTGTTTCAACCCAAATAAATCATTAGTTACATTTAAAAGGACAATAAAAATTAAAATAATTGAAAATAAAGTAAAACCCAACTAATGCCTTTTATATAAGGATACAGAGAGGTGGAAAATAATGAAAAATATGGCATGCATGCACTAACCAAGAAAGCTGTACAACTTTTTTTTTTTTTTTTGGAGATAGAGCCTCACTCTGTCTCCCAGGCTGGAGTGCAGTGATGTGATCTTGGCTTACAGCAATCTCTCCCTTCTAGGCTGAAGCGATTCTCCCACCTCAGCATCCCAAGTAGCTGGGACTACAAGTGTGCCAACTTAGAATTATATTAGCTACACCCAGCTAATTTTTGTATTTTTTGTAGAGGCAGGGTCTCGCCATGTTGCCCAGGCTGGTCTTGAACTCCTGGGCTTCAGTGATCCACCCACCTCGACCTCCAACAAAGTGCCGAGATTACAGCCATGAGCCACCATGCCCAGCATAACTATTTTTAATGAAGTAGACTTTAAGAAGAAAAGTATTATTAGAGGTAAGAGACACATCACGGAAAAGAAGAATTTACTAGGAGCCAGGTGCGGTGGCTCATGCCTGTAATTCCAGCACTTTGTGAGGCCAAGGCGGCGGATCACCTGAGGTTGGGAGTTCAACACCAGCCTGACCAACATGGAGAAGCCATGTCTCTATTAAAAATACAAAAATTAGCCAAGCATGGTGGCACATGCCTGTAATCCCAGCTACTCAGGAGGCTGAGGGAAGAGAATTGCTTGGACCCAGGAAGTGGAGGTTGAGGTGAGCTGAGATTGTGCCATTGCATTCCAGCCTGGGCATCAAGACCAAAACTCTGTCTCAAAAAAAAAAAAAAAAAAAAAAAAGGAAGTTACTAGCTAGTTTCAGTAATTCTTAACATCCAGGAAACTGGATGTGAAAGCTTTTCAGAGAAGCTAAACCAATAGGTTATACATAGAGAGAGATTTATTTAGGAATTGGCTTACATGATTGTGGGGACTAGCAAGTTTAAAATCTGTAGGGCAAGCCAGCAGGCTATAAATTCAGGTAAGAGTTGATCTCGAAGTCTGGAACCTAAAATCTGTAGAGCAGTCAGCAGGCCAGAAACTCAGGCAGGGTTTGTGTGTTACAGTCTTGAAGCAGAATTCCTGCTTCTCTGGGAAACCTCAGTTTTTGTTCTTAAGGCCTTCAAGTGATTGGAGGTGGCCCACCCATATTATGGTGGGTAATCTGTTTTACTTAAAGTCAACTGACTGTCAGTGTTAATCACATCTATGAAATAACCTCCCAGCAAGATATTGACAAGTATTTGACCAAACAACGGGGCACCATAGCTTAGCCAAGTTGACACATAAATTAACCATCAGGAGCAAGTAGAATATCCAAAAAACAACATACTAGGGGTATTATATCTTATATAGCTATTATAATTATATAAAACATATAATTATAGAATAAAGATATTAAGATAACCATTAGAACAAAAATATAAACTTTTCTTTCTTTTTTTTTTTTTTTGAGACCAAGTCTTGCTCTGTCACCCAGGCTGGAGTGCAGTGGTGCAATCTTGGCTTACTGCAACCTTTGCCTCCTGGGTTCAAGTGATTCTCCTGTCTCAGCCTCCCAAGTAGCTGGGATTACAGGCACCTGCTACCATGCCCAAGCATCCACCATGTGGTGGTATTTGGATGAGATGTGCATGCAGTGAAAGGTCATTGGAAGATTTGGGGAGACCCATGCATTCAGAGAATAGGAAAGCAAACCTAGGGAGTCATCCTTCATATGAGCAGAAATGTTTAGGGTCTTCTTGTTTGGAACAGCTGAGCACCTCCCATAGAAAAAAAGGACACATTATTACATCCTAACTTCGCATCAAGAAGAAGTATATATGGTCATGATGGATTCTGGAAGAAGCATTATTCACTCTTGGGATGTTGCTCCAACCCAAATAACAAAAACAAAGAAAAGTTGCATGTCTGTGGGTCCTAGAGCAGGAAGGCTCTGCAGCAGGTCCACACAGTGGTGGGAGTGCCCTGCTGGTTGAGCCCTAGAACCCAGCTGGGTCTACTGCAATGCAGGAATTTATGATGGGAGAAGAAACCTTGCATTTATGGCAAGATCCAATAGGAGATCCCAGTGCAGACATGTGGGGTTGTGTAACAAGGCCCTGTCATCTTAATGAAATTTGCCCCTTCTGGAAAGGTTTGTTCTGTCTTTGCTGCTCACACCTGAGAGTCGTGTGTGCACTTCTTTCTCATGTGCACGTGCAAGACAACTCCTGTTCTCAGACACCCAGAGAAGAAAAGGCTTGAAACTGAGGAGCTGATCCCTAGGATTCCATTGCACCTGCCTGGCCCAGACAGAGCTCCTGAAATGAAAGGAGCTGGGCTGGGCCAGAGTAGCACATCTCATTCTGCGGGCACAATCCTACTGGTTCAAAATGCTTTCTTTTTCTCAAGCCCAAGTTCTCAGGGTTAGCTCAGAGAACTGGTTCCTTTCCTGCCACACTCTGTGTTGAAAGGGAGGGAAACGACCGTCTCTAGTGCAGAAACCAAGCTCTCTGGAGACATTTCTTATCCCATGAACCTGTGCACTGGTCTCTGTAGGGCCCAGGTAATAAAGGGACAAGATGTTTGGATTTACAATGAATGTAATTGTAAAATTCATGGTTAAATAGAAATCCGACAATTTCTCCTGCTGCTTTGGCTACCATGAGAAACCACCTGAGTGAACTGAGACCAAAGTCATGGTCACTGCTTAGAGCAAGCTTGTCCAGCCTGCAGCCTGCAGGCCACATGCAGCCTAGGATGGCTTTGAACGTGGCCCCACATAAATTTGTAAACTTTCTTAAAACATTATGAGATTTTTTTGCAATTTTTTAAGCTCATCAGCTATTGTTAGTGTTAATGTATTTATGTGTGGCCCAAGACAATTTTTCTTCTTCCAATGTGGCCCAGGGAAGCCAAAATGTTCGACACCCTGGCTTAGAGGGGATGTGAGATATTGAGCCTAGTTATATTAGAGGTTCCTGTCCCACATCCCCATCTGTCTGTTTCACTGTGAGCCACTGCCTGCTGCTCCCTCTGCCATCATAGGTGCTACAGTAATAGCCTTGTCCCTGGCCTGGGCCCCACTGATGGTCAGAGTGGCTGTGTTCCACAAGTTGGAGCCAGAGAATCACTCAGGGGTCCTTGAGGGCCACTTGCTGTCTTTATAGATGACCGGCACAGGGGTCTGGCCTGATTTCTGCTGGTACCAATAAACATATCCACCTCCAACAGTATTTCCACAGCAGGTGATCCTGGCCATCTGTAATGGGGCCACTGACACTGAGGGTGGCTGAGACAGCTCATATGTGGCCATGAAACCTGCAGGAGATGAGGGAGAAAAGGCTTGAAGCTGAGGAGCTGATCCTCAGGATTCCTTTGCACCTGCCTGGCTGGGACAGAGCTTCTGGGATGAAAGGGAGCCTGACTGTGCCCCTCAGAGTGCCCATGAGCACAGGAGTACAGGAAGATTTCAACCTTACCAGCCCCTCACCCTGCAGCAAGGTCATGAGCATCCTTTCCACCACAGGCAGAGCCCTGCTGAGCTCACAATCAAGGCCAGGCTGGTCCCACAGCCCGGGGCTGGGTGGGTGGCTGGGACTCTGGAGGCAGCACCTGTGCAGTGAGCGAGGAGGCTGAGAAAGGTCTAGTCCATGACTGAGACATCCCTGATGCTGCTTCCTGTGGCCCAGGGTGGGTAGGTTTCTCCCAGGCCTCTCTTATCCCCTTGATGGAGAAAGCGGCCCGTGATGCAAGTCAGCAGAATCAGGGGCTGCCACTGGAGTAGCTTTGTAGTTTCCAGAGAAGGGCTCAGCCCCAAGGGACACAGAGAGGGGAGGGGAGGACCCTACAGACCCACATCAGCCCACAGAATTCTCCTTCACTTGCTGGTCCCAAAGTCTGGGCCAACATCTTTACCTTAAACTATGTCTTGGCCTCGGTTCTCAGCTAGCCAGGCCAGGTGGAGTTCACAGATCATTCTGTCTGCATTTTGTGAGCCCATTCTATAGTTCACAGCAGAAGACTTTGATAGGTTCTGGGTCCTGCCCCAGAGCAGGTGTGGATTCAGAACCTGCTGCTCAGGTCCCTGATTCCCTTGTCCATGGACTGCTGGTTCCAAGAGAGGAATTCCTCTTCTTTATTTGGCCTTATATGCCTCAATACCAGGCATAAGGGGCTCGGTTACCCATGAAATTATGAGCACGTCCTATTGGAGGAAAATGGGTAGGGCCCACCTAAGACATCCCTCTACTGTCACTGGGTTGGTAAGTGGTCCAATGCATCTTACCAAGGCTCTGCATATAGTGCCGCAGACCTCAGACACCAAGTTTCATGGCTCCAGGTGTAGAAAAACATGAGGCAGTGGTGGCTCCTGCCCCAAAAACAAAGGCAGGAGCATATCCACCCAGCCAATATTTATTGAGACCTACTCTGATCCGGCAATATTCCATCCTGGGAATTCAGCATGAGAAAGACTGTCTCTGATCCCAGGAGTTTCCTACATGGGGGTTGGGGCTGTGTAATATAGAAACAGTTTGTAGTAGAAGCACCATCTTCTACCTGTGTATTTTCTCCTCTATTTATTTACAAAAAGATCCTTGTTTTCCCTGGTCACTCTTGGCTTGGACTGACCACATGGTCCCATGCTGGCCCCAGGGCTGTAAGGGTCAGGTGGTTGGAGATCTTCTCAGGGAACATTTTCTCTTGTGATGGAAATAAACAGACTGTTTTCGTGCAGCACCTTTGCTCTTGAATATGGGTATAATAGCTGGAGCTGCAGCAGCCATCCTGAGGTCTTAAGTCCACACAAATGAAAGAAAAGCCAACTGTGTCATGATGGTGGAGCAGAAAGTTGGGTAATTGCTGGGTTTCTCATTATTTGGTGAGTATGTGGGGAACAGCAGTGAACTCCACACTTACTTTTTGAGGATAAAATAGCAAATGGTTCATGACTGTTTCTCATGAGTGTCCAAGCAGAGGAGAAGCATTTTTGATTGATTGTAGGAGTATTTAGCACTAGAAAATCAATTAATAAACATGTTAGGAAAAGAGGCATGAAGTTGAGGTGCTCTGCAGATCATTAATAGAATGCATACACAGAAAATGACAGGCAGACTGCTGTGTAATCAGAGGTTGGGGCGCCTCCCTGAAGAGGAGTCTCTGGAGCTGCTCTCAGGAAGGAAGAAACAGTGAAAGGAAGTGTGAGGAAGAAGAGTCTGTCACTGACCTGCAGGGAGGGGTAGGTGTTTTCGAGGATCTGAAAGAGCAGTGACAAACATCAAGGGGGTCTGGGATCCAAACCCATTGCAATGCAGTGTGTGATACTCTTAGCTGAGGCAGGAGTGCAGCGTATTAAGGTGTGGTTAGGGGAATTTCCAGGTGATGATGAATGACGTGACCTTGACATCTGCTTAGCACATGGTATGGCCTCCAGGACGCTGCTGCTGGGCCGGGGGCAGGAGAGACACAAGAGACACATTTATCCTTTCCCTGAGAGTTTGGGGCCTTATCAGTCCTGTTACATCTTCTCAGCATCTGGAACCACCGGAGAGGTGGTCACCATCTCCTGTGCTGACACAGCAGCGACATTGGGGGTTATAATTGTGTCTCTTGGTAACAAAAGCAACAGGGAAGAGCCCCATATGACTGAGGGGTGAGATCAGGAAAAAGCCTCAGAGATTCCAGTTCTAATCTCAGGCCGTTCTTTGTATTCTTTTATGAGCTAGTTAGTCAGCTGGTCAGTCAGCTGTGGCCACAAGAAGAAATGGAAGAGAGGTTCAGAAAACAGCCCTAGAGACCATAGACCCAGAGCTCTAGAGACAGCAGGCCCAATGTGCTACACAGGGTCACAGGGAAAGGCATCAGGTTCATTAGAAGACAGAAGACAGGAGGGCAGGGGATCCCTTAGACCATGACTTTTATCAGAATTTCCTCAGGAAAAGCAGGGCAAGGTAAAAAATTTATGATTGGCTAGCCTGAATAATGTCAGCAGGCTTTGGGCTACTAAGGTGGTCTCTAGCTGCTTGGTACCTGGCCCTGGGACGATAAAGGCAGAGGAATATTGTATCCTGGGATGCACAAACCAGACAGGGGTGGTGAGGCTCTGAACACGTTAGTTTCCATATGAAAGGCAGGCTCCTGGCTGAGCCCATTGCTCTTTCAAGGAATAGAGAACTGGGGAGACCCAGGAGGGGTGGTCTTTTCCCAGACAGAAATGTTTTTTAAGATGTCAAAATATCAAAATATATAGAAAATTATATACAGTTGACCCTTGAATAACATTGGTTTGAACTGCATGGGTCCATTGATTTTCTTCTGCCCCTGTCACCCCTGAGACAGCAAGATCAACCCCTCTTCTTGCTCTTCCTCTTCAGCTACTCAACCCGAATATAAAAAAGATAAAATCCTTTATGATGATTCAGTTCCATTTAATGACTAGTAAATATATTTTCTCTTCCTTATGATTTTTAAAATAACATTTTCTGTTCTCTGGCTTACTTCATTGTAAAAAATACTGTATATAATATACATAACATACACAATCTGTGTTAATTGACTGTCTAAGCTAGGCCTGGCTCTGACCCTGATCCTGGGAGACACTTTAGGCAGATTTCTCTGGAAATAAGTCCCTCAGTCTCTGACCATCTCTCTCTCCTCGGCGGGCTCTCTGTCCTCCCATGGGAGCTCAGTGCCCATGGTGCAGACAGCCCCTCTCAGCTGCTCAGGACCAGGTAGGGAAGCTCTGCTCTGTCTTGGTACCCGCAGAACCCAGGCTGGTGCCCATGCTGGGACTTTAATGTGGTGACAAAACTCCTCATGCAGTGCTGATTGATTCTCTGACAGTGTCTAGGAATGTAATTCCCCTGACCAGGGGACAGGTTGAGGATGAGTTTCAGGGGGGATGACAACAAGACTCCCAATGACACAGCCACAGGGAGAATTGAGATGCACAATCTGCTGTCCCCAGCCTGGATCACACGCTCCCCCTGCATTTAGGAAAGTTGCTTAGAATTAGGCTGAAGAGGTCAGGATTCAATTTGAACATTGACCTCGCTCTCATTTTCTCTTTTACTCTCTTTTCTCCTTCTCTCTTCCTCTCTCTTTCTTTCTCTTTCTCTGTGATACTGAAGCCCTTATTCACCCCCATTCTCAGCTATGAAATGGACATGGAACCCTGACATCATGAGTTTCCTCAAGGATCACAGGAGTGGAGTAAAGATCTGAGCCCTGTCTCCAGGTGTCCTCAAGGGTCTACATCACAGGCTCCTCCATCCTGCTCTTCCCTTACACAGGGGCTCCCCTCAGATCCTGCCCATGCCTAAATTTAGGCCTCATTTCTTTGAGACCTGTGGACACTTCATCCTGAGGTTCCTGAGGGTTTTTCTCCCTGCTGACGGGAGATCCCACTGATCACATGGTCTGCTTGTTGTTTCTCAATCCTGGAGCACAGCTGCAAGTGTCACCTGAGACACGGCCAATCCCCCATACAGGACAGCAGTGAAGGTGGAAGAATCCCAGAGTGATTGGGTACAGTCATTCATTCAAATTCCATGGGGCTCTTGCTGCATCACTGGGTGTCATCCTTTGGGAACCTGGACTTCTAAACTATAAGACTCAGAGTTAGAAAACAGAATCATAAATTCCCCATGTAAGCCACTACTTCCACCCCTGGTCCTGGACTCAGATATGTTACTAATGAGGAACACAGTTCCTCATAGTGGCTGCTGATTGAGGACATGGTGGGCAAACTGTGGTTGATGGACACATCTGTCTCGCATCCTGCATTGGAACACAGTCTTGCTCATGTCTTTATGAGTGACGTGTGGCTGTTTTCATGCTGCAATACAAGGCTTGGTTGTGGTGACAGAGATCCTATGGTCTGAAAACCTGAAATACTATACTAAAGGTCCCATACTGTATCATGTCATCTACATGAATTATCTACAATAGACAAATCCATGCAGGCAGAAAGAAGATGAGTGGTTGCCCAGAATTGGAGAAGGTGATGGAAGAGGAGAGGCTGCTCACTGGGTGCAGAATTTTCTTTTGGGTGATGAAAATGTAGGAGAACTACACACGCAGCTGGTGGCTGCCCAACAAAGTGAAGGTGCTAAGTGCCATTGCGTTGTACATTTTGAAGTGATTAATTCTAGGTTATATGAATTCCACACAATACAAAACTATGATTTTCAGAAATTGACTGTTATAATTGAGTTATTATATCTACAACTTTATGATGGCACTAAAGGACCATCAGTCCATGAGTCCCAGGGAGCTACTGAGCCCTGGAAACATGGGTAGTCTGAGGTAAGATGTGCTGTAGGAGTAAAACACACCAGATTTCAAAGAATTAGTACAAAAATAAAATAAATATCTCGATATTTTAATACTGAATGCATGCTGAAATAATATTTTGGATAAATCATTTAAACACAATATATTATGAACATAAATTCCACCTGTTTCTTTTACCTTTTAAATGTGGCCACTAAAAAATTGTATATTATATATATATATTCTTAAAATTAAATTTCTAATAGACCAGCACTAGAGCACTGCTGGTGCACTCAAAGTCACAATATGATACTTCTAAAAAGTAAAGGTTGGGCACAGTGGCTCATGCCTATAATTGCAGAACTTTGGGAGGCTCAGGCAGGAAGATTGGTTGAGCCCAGGGGTTTGAGAACAGCCTACGCAACATAGTGAGACCCCATCTGTACAAAAAAACTTTAAAATTATCTGGGCATGGTAGTATTCACCTGTAGTCCCAGCTACTCAGGAGGCTGAGATGAGAGGATCTCTTCAGCCCAGAAGGTTGAGACTTCAGTGACCTGTGATGGTGCCACTGCTCTCCAGCCTGGGTGACAGAGTGAGACTCTGTCTCAAAAACAAAACAAAATAAATACAAAGTAGAAAGAACTTTCTGGAGCCTTAAAGACACACCAATGCCTTACCACATTGATGCAATGACAGGTGACAGGATGGTGCCTAAGAACAGGTTTTCTGGGGCCAGAAGACCTGAGATTCTACTCCTGGGTCAGCCACTTTCTAGTTCTGACATCAGGCATGTTATTCTTCTTTTCTCTGCATTAGTTTTCCCATTTCTCAAAATCTATGTATCATAGATTTCCCAACTGTAAAATGGAGGGATAATGAACAACTCATAGAGTTGTTGAGATGAAGGGAATTAATAAATATGAAGTACTTGGAAGACTGCTTGATATGTATTAAACACATATGAATCTTTACTCCTCCTGCTAGTATTACTACCCTAATCTTCATCCTTATTCTTAGTGCAGAACAAAGGCACTAAAGATAGAAGAAGCAGGTAAGTTAGGAAAACAGAAAAGATTTGAGTTTGAAACATTTGACAGTAGGAACACTTCCTTGCAACACCAACTTGGACACGTACACATACGTACACACATGTACACAAATATACACACATGCACAGATATT
Organism: Gorilla gorilla gorilla; assembly: GCF_029281585.2. Lineage (NCBI taxonomy): Eukaryota > Metazoa > Chordata > Mammalia > Primates > Hominidae > Gorilla > Gorilla gorilla. The sequence continues at coordinate 20,112,188 of NC_086018.1, read as the reverse complement.
CACACACAGTCGGCACATGGCACTGATTTGTGTACAGGTCAAAAGGCAGCACATCCTCCTGGCTGCTTTCCTGTTCAATGGGCCTTAAGCTGTAGGGACCTGAGCCAGTTCTTACTGATATCACCATCATGTGTCCCAGCAAAAATACAGCAAAGCCACTTTGTCGTGTCCAGACTCTGTGATACATGTTATCTCCCTGGAGCTGGCCTAGCTTGTGAACTCCTAGATCTGGGATGAGGCACCCAGATCTGCAGAAACTATTAGCATGATCTGCTTAAGGCTGATTAGCATTTTGGGTTCTGTGACCATCCACGGTCGGCAGTGTGGAGGCCTAGATTGGCAGGTATAGATGAACCGTCATGAGGACCGTACTGGTACCACTGAGGGAGAGAGACGCTGGGGGTGGAAAGAGCCAGGACACCTCATATTGTTTCCTCCAGGCCAGTCCACTGAGGCACAAGGCAGAGTTGATAATGTTTTTAGGATGCAAAGTCCACAGCAGCGCTGAGCTTGGCTTAGGACAACCAGACCTGCATTTAGAAGAGAGAAGCTGACAAGCTTAATGTCCCACGGAGACTGTCAGGGAGGCAGCTGCACTGAGCCCCATGCACTGAAGGAAGGGTATTCTGGTCTCACTTACAGCCTGGCTGGGAGCCCATGGAAGAAACTCTTATCCACATGTCAGAGATTTGCTCACTCTGGTGATGGTCAGAGAGCATGGATGGATGCTGGGCATTCAGAGAATATTGACAGCTGGTGGCTAATATAACTCATAATCCACCCTGGTTTGATTTCTCTGAAACCAGCCTAGGCATCTACTCAGGATGATGAGGAGGGTAAGGAAGCTTCTACTTAAAAAGCAGAGGACAAAATCTCCTACATCAGCATGAAAAGAACAAGAACAGCATGAAAAGCTACCTTTTAAGGTGCGCAAGAGATCAGGCACTTTGCAGAGGGCCCGGAGTCCTTCTGGGCTGTCAGGTAATGCCCCACCTGAGAGCTTGGTGGTGCACATCCCACCTGCAGAGCCCCAATGGGCAGCTTAAGCCATGTCTGAGACATTGTTGGGAATTTGTTTTTTGTTTTGAGATGAAGTCTCACTCTATCGCTCAGGCTGGAGTGCAGTGGAACAATCTTGGCTCACTACAACTTCTACCTCCCAGGTTCAAGCGATTCTCCTGCCTCAGCCTCCCGAGTAGCTGGGACTACAGGCACGCACCACCACGCCCAGCTAATTTTTGTATTTTTACTAGAGACAGGGTTTCACCAGTTGGCCAGGCTGATCTTGAACTCCTGACCTCATGTGATCTGCCCACCTTGGTCTCCCAAAGTGCTGGGATTTGGGATCCTCCCAAAGAGCCACTGTGCCTGGCCCATTGCTGGGAATTTGAATTGTGTGCCCCCTGGAATTCATATGGTGAAGTGCTATCCATCAGGACCTCAGAATGGGAACTTACATAGGAAAAGGGTGGTTGCAGATGTGATTAGTTAACATCGGGTCATACTGGAATAGAGTGAGCCCCAAATCCAACAGGACTGGTCTTTTTATAAAAAGAAAAAACTTGGACACCAACATGAACGTAGAGAAAACGTCATATGAACATGGAGGCAGAGATTGGGGTGATTCACCTATAAGCCAGGGAACAGCTAATACTGCTACACCACCAAAAGCCAGGGGAGAGGCATGAAACAGACCCTCCCTCAGCCTCAGAAGGAGCCAACCCTGCCAACACCTTGATCTCAGATTCTACCATCGCCATCAGATTAGTGAGACAATAAATTTCTGTTCTTTGAGTCATGCAGTCTGTGTTACTTTTTATGGCACCCCAGGCAAAATAATACAGACAGCTCTAGGAACTCTGGGCTCAGGGAACTTCCTGCAGGGCTGGGCTTCTTGAAGATGCTTTGGTCTCTAACACCACAATCCCCTGGGGAGGGGCCTTCCTCTCCTGTGTTTTCTTCTCCCCTACAGTGTCTGAATTTCCTTTCCAGGAACCTGCCCCAACACCACAGGCAGAAAACTGTCTTCTGTGACGCCTCCCACCCATGTCTTCCCATCTGGGCTCTGGTGGGGTCTCTAATCAGAATCATAGGCCACTCTCCGGCTCTGGGCTGTCAGGTGAGGGGTGAGACCCTGGGCAGGGAGGGATGGGCCAGGACATGGGGGCCAGAAAACCTTAGACACCCTTCAGATGAGCTCAGCCACCTCTTCCCAATCCCCTGACTACACCTCCTCCTCATGGATGAAGTTGCAACCCTTGGTTCTACAAACTCCTCCGCTTCCCTCTCTGGTTGACTTCATCACCTTGAAACAGTTTCCGAGATGCTGAGAGAATTGGCAGGAGAACACCCAGGGATACTCTCCTTATCTCCTGTGCCTCAATTTTAAATTATTTAAGTCTCTCTTGTCCCAAACAGAGGGTTTGCGCTGCCTTTCCTCCATCCCAGGTCCAATTCTCATGTGCGATGACAGTAATAATTGCTGCCAACTAGGAGTACCTGGGTGTGTCAGACTCTATGTCAAACACTTTATAAATATGATTAAATTACATCCCTGCATTCTTGTTAGGAAAAGACTTGCTTCCTCTCTCCCATTGGTCTCTGTACGCACTGGCTCCCCTTCATCTTCTGCCATGAGTGGAAGCAACCTGAGGCCCTCACCAGATGCAGATGCCCACTCTTGAACTTCCGGCCATCAGAAGCTTCAGCCAAAGAAATCTTTCTTAAAATTTATAAATTTCTCTGCCTCAGATATTCCTTTATGGCAATAGAACATGGACTAAAACACCAGGGGAGGAAGGACAGAAGGTCACCTTTGCTTCTCAGACAATGCCTTCCTTGGCAGAGTCTCACCTGTGCTTGAGTGAGGAGAGCGAATAGGAGTTAAGCCACTCAAAGTGTGGTTCTTGGAGGACAAGCAGCATCAGCCTTACCTGGGAGCTGCTGGACATAGAGACTCTGGGGCCCCACGCAGACCTGCTGAGGCTGCATCTGCATCTTAAACAGACTCCACAGGGGATTTGTTTGCTCACTGGAATTTCAGAAGCTCTGGTCTAAGCCACAGTGGAAAATCTCACTTCCTCTGCTTTAGACAACAAACCCCCGTCTCCCCCAAGTATTTCACAGGCCACCAGGGTTGGGTGCTTAACTGCCCTGCCCTCATCAACCTGAGCTTGATTCCAGTGTTAGGCCCTGTCATATATGCAAGAAACGTTTCAGGAACAGACAATTTTATAATCTAGCTGGGCATAGCCCTGGAGAGAGCACAATATATCAATGAGATTTCCAGAGAGAAATAGATGGTTCATGCCATTGTTCTTTTGTTATCACTCAGCTCCAATTAGTTTGGACTTTCCTTATTTCACAGACATATTATGTTTTCCTCTATGTTCTAGCCTCTCTATTTTTCTCTTTGACTGAATCCTTTCCCGTGTGAGACCCCACTCCTGACCCCCAGAACATTTGGACACACAATATTGCAATTTTTTAGCATTTATCAGTAAGTATCTTCACAGTTGGATATGGGATATCCAGGTTTTTTGCATAGAATAACCCCCCCTCCAATATCGGCACCACAAATCTTACTTATTATGATGCTCTAGCAAGTCTGGAAAAATCACAAACAGTAATGTTTCCCTACATGAAAACATTTGATGTGACTGTTGAGATGATCACGTGGTTTTTGTCTTCTGTTTTGTCTGCATCTTCACCAGCATTTGTTATTTTTTTGTCTTTTTAATGATAGCCTTTCCAGCTGGGGTAAGATGATGTCTCGTTGTGGCTTTGATTTGCATTCGCCTGATGATTAGTGATGTTGAGCATTTTTTCATATGCTTGTTGGCCACCTGTTTATCTTCTTTTGAGAAAAGTCTATTCTGATCCTTTGCCCCCTTTTCAATGATATTACTTGGTTTTTTGGTTGTTCGCTTGCTTTTGAGGCAGTGTCTTTCTCTGTTGCCCAGGCTAGAGTGCAGTGGTAAGATCATGACTCACTGCAACCTCCACCTCCTGGGCTCAAGTGATCCTCCCAATTCAGCCTCCCAAGTAACTGGGACCACAGGCTCACTCCACCAAGGCTGGCTAATTTAAAAAAAAAAAATTTGTGGAGATGAGGGTCTCATTATATTGCCCAGGGTGGTCTCAAACTCCTGTGCTCAAGCAATCCTCCCACCTTGGCCTCCCTAACTGCTGGGATTACAGGTGTGAGCCATCACATATGGCCTATTATTTTATTTATTTATTTTTTCTTCGAGACAGAGTCTTGCTCTCTCACCCAGGCTGGAGTGCAGTGGCGCGATCTTGGCTCGCTGCCAGCTCCGCCTCCCGGGTTCACGCCGTTCTTCTGCCTCAGCCTCCAGAGTAACTGGGACCACAGGCGCCCGCCACCACGCCCAACTAATTTTTTGTATTTTTAGTAGAGATGGGGTTTCACCGTGTTAGCCAAGATGGTCTCGATCTCCTGACCTCGTGATCCACCCGCCTCAGCCTCCCAAAGTGCTGGGATTACAAGTGTGAGCCACCGCGCCCGGCCGTTTGTAGCATATTTTGAATCAGGTAATGTGATGCCTCCAGTTTTGTTTTTTGCTCAGTGTCATTTTGGCTATACTGGGTCTTTTGTGGCTCCACACAAATTGTAGAATTGTGGGGTTTTTTTTCTATTTCTGTGAGGTATGTCATTGGTATTTCTGGTAGGGATTTCAGTGAGGCTGTAGATTGCTCTGGGTTATAAGTTTTTCCTTTTCATATTTTATAAATATAGCTCCACTACTTCCTGCTTGCATTGCTTCTAATAAAAATTCTGCTCTTATCATTGTGTTCACCTGTATCTAACATGTCTTTTGCCTCTGACTTTTTTTTTTTTTTTTTTTTGAGATTGAGTCTTGCTCTGTTGCCCAGGCTGGAATGCAGTGGTGCGATCTCAGCTCACTGCAACCTCTCAGGTTCAAGCAATTCTCCCTGCCTCAGCCTCCCAAGTAGCTGGGATTATAGACGCTTGCCACCACATCCGGCTAACTTTTTTGTATTTTTAGTACAGACGGGGTTTCACCATGTTGGCCAGGCTGGTCTCAAACTCCTGACCTCAGGTGATCCACCTGCCTCGACCTCCCAAAGTGCTTGGATTACAGGCATGAGCCACCTCATCTCTCTGGCTACTTTTAAGAGCATTTCTTCACCACATTTCTTCATCATCATTTTAGCATAAAATTGCTAAAATGTTTTTTAGCAATTTGATGGTGATGAGTATTGTTCTCTTTATGTGGGGTGTGAGTGTGTGTGTGTGCGCGTGCACACACGCTCTGGAGTGTTCTCTCAAGTGTCTTTGGATGGTTCTTTTCTCTTCCAGAGGTTGTTTCCTCCCACATATGTGCTCATCGGTGCTCACGAACATTTGCAGACTCCAGAGTCCTCTCTCTGTGCAACTCTCTCCTCTTTGTTACTCTTCCCTTTGGAATGTTTTGGTTTGTTTTTAAATTTTTTAATTCCCCGGACTCCTACTCTGAGAGGGGGAATTCCATGCAGTGAGGTTTAGGGATATATTCTCAGGAAAGAAGTATGGGAGGCATGAGTGGGAATGTGTTACAATTGAGTGCTCAGCTGCAACACACTTCAAGGCCATCCTAAATTAAGGCCTGACTTTGGGATTGAGGCATCAAGCAGTCATTGCACCTGAACCACGCTCTGACATGGGCAAACTTTTGGGGGAGGCCATTCTTTGCAATCAATGGCATTTTCCGGTGGGGAACAGCTGTGAGAAGCCAGGGCCTCCCAGCAGCCTTGGGTGTATGGTGGATGGGTGAGCCCTGAAAGGGGAATCTTGATGGACACCACACTGCCCATTGTGGTGGCCCTCCCTGTTCAGAATATGAGGATGTCATGGAGCTGGGGCTTGAGGGTCTCAGTTAAACATGAGAAGTTCAGCATGATCTGGGGCATTTGGGCCACAGAAAAGAAGCACTGCCTTAGGTCCAGTCACCATACAGAAGGAAATCCAGGGACCATTACCACTCAATGGCTGTCTCCCTCTGACTATCCTTACACTCAGGTCATCTTAAGCCAAGACACAGCCACTCTGGACAATACCAGGACAGTCTGGTCCTGCCAGCCCCAAGTCCTCTCCTGACCTAACCCACTCTCTTCAGAGTCTCCCTGGAGGGCTTGGAGGTCAGGGCACCCTGGGGTCTCAGATCCAGGAAAACTGAGCCAGACCTGCCTATGGCTGTGTCCACAGTCCTGCTGGGGCCGGAGGAAGTGAGTGACACAGACAGAAAAAGGGTTTGTGTCTCACTTTTCCATTTGCCTGTGTCACTGTGAGTTGAGTAGCATGGTTATCTATCAACTGATAGTAATAATCAGCCTCATCCTCAGCCTGGGCCCCAGTGATGGTCAGGGTGGTTGTGTTGCCTGATTTGGAGCCAGAGAATCGCTCAGGGATCCTTGAGGGCCGGTCACTGCTATCATAGATGACCAGCACTGGGGCCTGGCCTGGCTTCTGCTGGTACCAGTGTTCATAAGAGCCTTCCATGCTGTCTCCCTGGCAGGTGATCCTGGCCATTTGTCCCAAGGCCACAGACACTGCAGGCACCTGAGTCGGCCCAGAGGAAATAACGGAGCCCACAAGAGAGGACAGGAGAGGTGAGTCTGAGGATGAGGGCCTCATTCCCAGAACCCCACACCCTGCATCACTCCCTATGTTGAGTTGAAGGTCAGGGCCAGGCTGATCTTGATCCCACTGGGGGCTGAGCCCTGGGAGGCAGCACCTGTGCAGAGAGTGAGGACGAGCAGGGGAGGGGTCCAGGCCATAATGGAAATGCCCCAGAGCTCTGCCTCTGAGTCCACAGCTGGGAAGGGACCTTCAGGCCTTTCTTATCATAGAAAGGGGAGTCTCTTCATGCATCTCTACTTCCTTTATTCTTAATTCTTTGTTAGTTGGTTCCCTGTTAAGCAGCGGATGTAAATCTGCTCTCCAGATTCTTTAAAATGTATGTCGAAGTTCTTGTCTGACCCTATGTCTGAGGACATTCTCTGCGTAATTTTTCAAGATTGGAAGAAGAGTCAGGTGGGTTTCAGGATTCTACTCAATAGAAGGGGCCAGAAAGGAAATGACTCAAGTACTACCAGGGACTTGGAGCCATTAGTGTCCCAAACCAGGGGCCACAGTGCCCCCTGGTGCCCACAGGACAAATGTCATCCTGTATGTATCAATAGATCCTACAGCAGAATGACTACCTTGGATTTTTGCGGGGCGGGGGTTAGTTTGTGTGTGTGTGTGTGTGTGTGTGTGTGTGTGTGTGTGTGTGTGTGTGTGTGTGTGTGTGTGGTGGAGTCTCACTCTATCGTCCAGGCTGGAGTGCAATGGCACGATCTGGGCTGCAGAATGACAACCTTTTTTTTTTCTTTGTGTGATGGAGTCTCACTCTATCATCTAGGCTGGAGTGCAATGGCACCATCTGGGCTCACCGCAACCTCCGCCTCTCAGGCTCAAGCTATTCTCCTGCCTCAGCCCCCTGAATAGCTGAGATTACAGAAGGGCACCACCATGCCTAGCTATTTTTTTTTTGTATTTTTAGTAGAGATGGAGTTTCACCATGTTGGCCTGGCTGGTCTGGAACTCCTGGACTCCAGTGATCCCCCACCTCGGCCTCCCAAAGTATTGGGATTACAGGCATAAGCCACCATGCCTGGCCTACTTTTGAGCCCTTAATATATGCCAGATGCATTGGTGAGTGTTTTACAAGCATAACTTCAAGAAAACTTGCATCATATGGAGTAGGAAGATGAGGAGCCCTATGCTCAGGGCCCAGATTTTATTAGGGAATCAATATTGGGAGGTGAAGTTTTTTCCCCAAGTTCCCCAGACAGTAGTGAGTGGAGTCCCAGTTCCATCCAGGAAACGAACCTCAGAGCATGACCTTCCAGCCCCTCCCTGCCCTGCCTCCTGCACCCTGCTCCATCTGTTCCCCCTACCCAAGGTCTTTGGGGTCCCTCTTGTTTTCATTTGCCAGTGCTGCCATCACATGATACCAAAGAACTAGTGGCCTCAACAGCAAAACTTATTTTCTCAGTGCTGAAGCTGGAAAGTCCAGGGTGAAAGTGTTGGTAGGACTGATTTTCCCTGAGGCCTCTCTCCTTGGCTTGCAGGTCGTTACCTCCTTGCTGTGTCCTCACATGGTCTTTCCTCCGCCTGCTCATCTCTGGTGTCTGATTTCTGTGTGTGCAAATTTTCTCTTCTAAGGAGAACACCAGTCAGACTGGAGAAGAACCCACCCTCATGACCTGATTTTCACTTAATCACCTCCATAAAGACCCTATCTCCAAATTTACTCACACACTGTCATTAGGGCTTCATTGCATGAATCTTGAGGGACACAAGTTAGCCAATAAGCCTCCACCCTGTGGACTCCAAAGCTTATTTCTTTCTCACTTGTAAAACACATTCACCCCATCCCAGTAGCCCAAATCATTAACTAACTCAGCACAAACTCTGAGACCCAAATACCTCCAAATAAAGTGTGGATGAGACTCCGGGTGTGATTCTTCCTGAGGCATTAAAAAATAACAGCTTTAGGAAAATTTTCCTCCTCTTTCCTGTCATCTGGGTGTTCAAAAAAGTCAAAGCTCCCACTTTATTTGCTAAGATTGAAAGAGGCTTTGTTCCTGTTTCCTTCTTTCTCCCTTCTTGAGACCGAGGGGCAGTCACAGCTGCTGGCTGGTGAGCACTTATGGAAAACGCAAATGGGTCAGTTGAAAAGATTGGCAGTTGGGCCAAGGTCCCCACAGAGAAGGGATCCCATACCACTTGCTGCTGCGTGCACGTCCAAGAGTCTCCTTTCCCCAAAGAGACTTTGGGCCTGATAGATTTAACTCTGAGTCTCTGGCTGATTTCCTCTTAAAGGAGATTTCCTCTTAAACAAACCTCAGTTCTTTCTCAAAAACTTTCAAGTAATGGAAATTGTCCATTTCAAGTCCATATTGCCCTCTCTGTTGGCTGGGCATGGTGGCACACACCTGTTGTCCCAGCAACTCAGGAGGCTGAGGTAGGAGGATGGAGCCACTACACTCCAGCCTGGGCTACAGATTGAGAACCTATTTTTTTTTTTTTTTTAGATTGCCCACTGAGTCTACTTAAACTTAGAAGTCCTAGATCCAGTTAGCACCTGTGTGTCAAATGCCATGTTTATCTCCTGGTGCATTATGACCAAGGGAGAATGCACCATTGGCAGGTGCTTCAGAAGGAAATAGGCCAGGGCTGCTGCAAGCCCTCCTGGTGAGTCAGCGAGAATATGCAGTGGGTGTGTGCTACATAGGGACCAACAGGCACAGAACACACGCTGCTGTTCCCAGCTCCAGGACAGCTCAGACAACTAAAGAACCTGCCTTCAGCTGGTGGCTGCCTACCCTGTAAGCAGTGTCCACATGGTGCTTGGGCAACACAGTTGATGGGGAATGAAAAGCAAAAGACACTTGGGATTTGAGTCTATTTCTTTATAATCTGAGATTTTCATTTCATGGCGATTTAGAGAACCAAAATAGCATCTCTCCCAGAACGGAATGATTTGTCACAAGCTATTATCAAATATGCCCTTCAAATTGTGTCCAAATTTGTCCAGATGTTTTCAAATTATGCTTAACAAGCAAATTAAGACACCATTAATATTGTGTGTATCACCAACGTGCTCTTAAACCATCACTCATGTAATGCTCCAGGGCCATGCACTTCAGTCTGAATTTGAGGACAGGGGCAGGGAGGGATCTGTGCATGAGCACAGTAGTGACCGTTGCTCATCTTCTCATCCACAGACATACGAATCTGTCCACAAGTGACAGGGACTGAATTGCTTAAACTGCAAGCTCCAGGTTACTGTAATCAGAGGCCACATTTGGTATTGCACTCCAGTAAGTATGTAGTTGTGACTTCTGATGATCTTTAGAGCTATTTTAGGTCATTCTTTATGAAAAAAAAATCCTCATCTTCTCAGAATGCAAGATGGATTGCAAACACTGCATATTTAATAGGAAAAACAGGGAAACAGCAGGAGAGACAAGTGGAGAGAAAGCACAGCTATTTTTATAGTGGCAGAAAGGATAGGCATGTTACAGATGCTATGTCAAGAGAGCAAAAACTCTCCTATTCCTGCATGGCCCAGGTGAAACAGCTGCTATAAGTCCAATGAAAACAGAGTCTAGAAAAGCATTTGGTAAAGATCCTCTACCCCATACCTAAGCTTTGACTAATTACACATAGAAAGACCAAGGAACCTGTTCAAATTTAAAATGCTCTGATAAAAGTAACTAATTGCTCAGTTTCACAGTAGCATGACATTTGGAAGCTATGTAGCTAAACTAGGCTGGGGTTAAAAAAAATTAAATCGCGGTTATTAAGAAGTCAATATGGAAAGAAAAAGTCTGAAAACACTCCTAGTTCAAATTGTACCCATTTTTAGTGGTAAAACTCAGGATAGGGTTTACCTCCGATTTGCCTGAGAACCAACGTGACTGAGCTGCCAAGACAGCTCTGGACATGGGGCAGAGGCCCTTTATCCTGTCCCTGCTGTGAATGCCCCTTCTTGCCATCCCTCCAGGTAGGTCTGAGTGCACCCCCAGGGTCCTGTGCTGGTCCCACTGCTCCATGGTGCGTTCCCTCTGACACTGGGATGCTACCCACTGTGGGGAGCTCCCCTTTTCCCTGACTTCATCTACATCTGCCAAAGAGGTTAGGGACAGTGGAAGCCCCCTCAGGCTGGGCCTGGCCACCTGCTCTGGCCTCTGAATGCAGCCCCGCCTGACAGCTTGGCTGCAATTTCATGAGGAGCCCAGAGTCAGAACCACCAAACTAAGCAGCTCTCAGATTCTTGATGCAAGAAAACTACAAGATCACAAATACATTAATATGGTTTGGCTCTGTGTCTCCACCCAAATCTCTTCTCAAATTGTAATCCCCATGTGTTGAAGGAAGGACTTGTAATCCCCATATGTTGAGGGACGGAAGGGATTGGATCATGGGGGCAGTTTTCCCCTTGCTGTTCTCGTGATGGGTAGGGAGTTACCAGGAGAGCTGATGGTTTTAAAAGTGTCTGGGGCCAGGCACAATGGCTTGCGCCTATAATCCCAGCACCTTGGGAGGCCTAGGTGTGCAAATCACTTGAGGTCAGGAGTTCGAGACCAGCCTGGTCAACATGGTAAAACCCCATCTCTACTAAAAATATAAAAACTAGTCGGTCTTGGTGACGCATGCCTGTAATAACAGCTACTCGGAGACTGAGGTAGGAGGATCACTTGAACCTGGGAGGCAGAAGCTGCAGTGAGCGGGGATCACGCCACTGCACTCTAGCCTGGGCAGCAGAGTGAGACTCCATCTCAAAAAAAAAAGTATTTGGAAGTTCACCCTCCCCAGCTCTTCTCACCTGCCACCTTGTGAACAAAGTTCTTGCTTCCCCTTTGCCTTCTACCGTGATTGTAAGTTTCCTGAGGCCTCCCCAGCCATGTGGAACTGTGAGCCAGTTAAACCTTTTTCTTTTATAAATAAGGTATTTCTTTATAAAGAAACAGTGCGAAAACAGATTAATGCATATGTGTTCTCATTAAGAATATGTTAATTTTAGGAGTAATTTTTATGCAACAATAGACACCTAAGGCACTTTATGCTTAATAGAATCTATTTAATTCAGGTTCATGAACTCTAAACTATAATAATAACTATGTTTAAAGATTGGCTCACAAAATTCCAGAGAATTTAAATACTGGACTCTGGATATGTCTGAATATTTTTTAAATTTTTAATTCTCACAGTCTGTCGATTAATCAGGATTCCAGCTAGAAATTGATGATTTCCCCAGAAAAATTAGATATATTTGATGCCCATGAGAAAGAGTGGGTGTGTTCAGCTCAACTCTTCCCTGTGGAGCCATTTTGGAAACTTCCATACTATGGGGAGATCGTCCACCTGTAGGGTGTTTCCAGGACAGGGACTCAGTGATGTGAGAGGAGGAGGATCCTGAGAGGGCACCAAGTCTGTCACTCAAATACTCCCTAGCTCGGCAACCTGAGGTATTAGGGCAAACAGGATGGACCCTACACACACACACACACACACACACACATTTCTTCCTCTTTGTTTTCGTTGCTTTAAAACATCTTTGGAGCTTTACACAGTGGTTGCTGCTTCCACAAAAGATGTACATGAATAACCCAGCAAGGTGGGCTATCTTCACTAGAGCGGGGTGTTCACAGAGCAGTGGTCCTTTATCATTGAAGAGGACGTCATTTCTGAAGAACTGAATCCAGGCTGTGCTGCACAATGTGGGAAGTGGAGGCATTCAACGTAAGGATTTACATTGACAGACTTTAGTGCATACAAAAATAAAAATAAATAATAAAGTGAGGATCATCCAGAGAAGTATGGGGACTGCACTAGGCAGGCATTTCCCTGCCGGTATGTACTTCCTGTTAAAGAGCTAGAAGTAGTTTCCAATTCAGAGAGGACATCCGTCATACGAGTAAAGAAGAAGCTGTCATATCCCAGAGAGTCAACAAGAGAGGAGGTTTCCTTTGGGAATTAATGATGGAAAAGGAGAGGAGCTGACAGAGAAGTGAATTCTCAAGGCCCTGTTGCAGGAAGCCCCTGGCACAGGGTGAGGAAGCATCTTCAGAGCAAGGAGGGGGCCTGAGAGCCCAGGGCAGGTTTTGGTCTCAGTTCTCCAGGAACTTGGACCACTATGGAAAGTGTAACTACTTGAATATAAGCTGCAGTGATAATTAGCCTCAACCTCAGACTTGAGCCCAGAGATGGTCAGGGAAGCCATGTTGCCAGACTTGGAGCCTGAGAAGAGGTCAGAGATCCCTGAAGGCTGAGTATTGACATTGTAAATCAGGAGTCTGGAGGTAGTGCTGAGACGCTTTTGGTACCAGAAGACATGATCATAATCCCCAACGTCACTGCTGGTTCCAGTGCAGGAGATGGTGACCGACTGTCCAGGAGCCCTGGACACAAAAGGAGGCTGAGTCAGGGCAGATTGGGCCCAGGACCCTGGAAAGAGGGAGAAACACACTCTACTGGGTCAGTACTGGGTCCAGTGACCCTGAGGAGCAGGAGCAGAAGACCAAGCATCAGCTCAGAGGTCCCCAAGGCCGTTTCCCTGGAGGTGTCACCTGTGCCCTGAGTGAGGAGGGTGAGGAGGAGCAGAGCCCAGGCCATGGTGGAGATGTCCCGAGAGCGCTGCCTCGAGACCCCAGCACCGGGCCTGCCTCTAGCCCTGTCTTATCCCCCCGCCTCAGAGGAGGGCAGGGCCTCCATGCAAATCTGTGTCCTGAGCTCCTCTCCTCACCCCACCCTCACCTGGGCCTGGGCTCAGAGACTTCTGCTTCCCTGTGAGGCTCAGCCGAGGGTATTAATCCAGCCTAGGCATGGATTTCCTGAGACTGAACCCATGAGAGTGCCCAGGACATCAGGCCAGTCCAGAGATATCCTAACCCTCACTAATGCAGGAGCTCCAGGCTGAGGAAACCAGGACTTCTCCTTTGTGCTGTGAGGAATGAAAGTGAGGACAGGTTGCTCCCAGGCCGGCTGGGAAAGTTCAATCACTCCTCCTCCCAGAGACTTCAGACAGTGCTGGAACTTCTCATTTCCCTCATCCCCTGCCCAGCCATCTTGGTCCTCTCAGCTAAGGTGGGTTCTAAGCACTGCTACATCCCCTACCCCTGCAGTGGTTTAAAGCTGGGGCCTGACATGTTGAACTAGGACCATTAATGGTGCTTCTAAAAAGGAATTCACTGGGCCACAACAGATTTGGAGCACTGCTTCCTAGTACCTTTAGAGATATTCAAGGGTAAGTAGCTCTTGGGATTTCTTTTTTTTTTTTAATGGCTTTTTATTAATGAGCAGTTGTTCATAGTTAATCATAAAGTCACATTCTTTTTTTTTAAGATTCAGGGACTTTTTTTTTTTTTGAGATGGAGTCTCGCGCTGTCACCAGGCTGGAACACGGTGGTGCCATCTCGGCTCACTGCAACCTCCAACTCCCTGGTTCAAGCAGTTCTCCTGCCTCAGGTTCGCGAGTAGCTGAGATTACAAGCACGAGCCACCACACCCAGCTAATTTTTGTATTTTTAGTAGAGACGGGGTTTCACCATGTTGGCCAGGATGGTCTCGATCTCCTGACCTTATGATCCACCCTCCTTGGTCTCCCAAAGTGCTGGGATTACAGGTGTGAGCCACCGCACCCGGCCAATTCAGGGACTTCTTAAAGGTCAGGATAAACTTTACCAGTCATCTTCTCCAACCTAGTCCCCTGCTGTCCCCTGGTGGCCTCAGATGGTTCATCTCAAGCACCAAGACACAATTCTAAGTGAGAGATAGAAATACCTGGTTTGGTCGCACTCCAACCTGCCTTTTTCTCCTCCCAGCTCAGGACCAGGCCCTCGATCCATGCTAATCTTGACCCTTTTCCTCTGACTTTTTCCATGATGAATGTGTCCTCTGCCATACCAGGTGGCTAAGATACTCGTTCTCAGGACCGTTTTGCTTGTGCTAGAATGGCTTTGTCAAAGGTACATGAGGTGTCTTAGCTCCAGGCTGAGAAAATGTTAGATGTAAAATGAACTAACCTCAGTATAAGCACTGGGTGAGAAAAATGGTATGAGAAAAGACCACCTGGGTTCTCAAAATGTCTTCTTACATGCACAGGGTATATTCTCCAGGAGAGAGCTCATGTTTGGTCACAAAACAAGTCTTAAGAAACTTAAGGAGAATTAAATCATTCCAAAAATCTTTTTTTACAAGAAGAAATGAATCTGGAAATTAATAACAGTAAAAAAATGGAAAAATTCACAAATAGGCAGAAATCAAACATCACATGTTGAACAAGCATTGGGTCAAAGAGGAAAACCAAAGGGAATTTTAAAAATATCTTCAGACAAATGAAAATTAAAACACAGCACACCAAACCTATAGGATGCAGTAAAAGCAGTGCCAAGTGGGAAGTTTATGGAGATAAGCAAACATTAAAAAAGAAGAAAGATCTCAAATAAGCAACCTAAAATTATAACTCAACGAACTAGAAAAAGAGGAACAAACTAAGCCCAAACTGAGCAGAAAAAAATGAAATAATAAAGATTACAGCAGAAATAAATCAAACAGATAATAGAAAAAAACAAAACTAAGAGATGGTTTTTTGAAAAATTAAACAAAGTTGACAAATCCTTAGCTACACTGTGAAAAAAGAGAGAAGACTCAAATAAAATCCAAAATGAAAAAAGGAGCTATTACAACAGATGTCTCAGAAATAAAAAGGCTCACACCTGTAATCCCAAAACTTGGGAGGCCGAGGCAGGTGGATCTCTGGAGCCCAGGAATTCAAGACCAGCCTGGGCAACACAGTGAGGTCACATCTATACAAAAAAAAAAAAAAAAAGAAAGAAAGAAAAGAAAAGAAAAGAAAGAAAGAAAGAAAGAAAGAAGGAAATTATCCAGGCATGGCGGTGCATGCCTGTAGTCCCAGCTACTCAGAAAGCTGAGGTGGGAGGATTACTTGAGCCTGGGAGGTTGAGGATGCAGTGAGCTGTGGTCAAGCCTCTGTACTCTAGCCTGGGTGACAGAGAAAGACCCTGTCTCAAATAAATAAATAGGATCATAAGGGACTATTTTGAAAAATTATACACCAAGCTAGATAAATTAAAAGACATAAATAAATTCCTAGAAACAGTCAACCTAAAAAAAAAAAAAGCAAATCAAGAAAAAATACAAAGCCTGAACATACCAATAACAAAGAAGGAGATTGACTCAATAATCAAAAATATCTCAACAAAGAAAAGCCCAGGACCAGATGGCTTCATAGCTGAATGTTCTACCAAACATTCAAAGATGAGTTAATATTAATTCTTCTTAAAGTCTTCCAAAAAATAGAAAAGGGAACACTTCCAAAATTGTTTTATGAGGTCAGGATCACCCTGATACCAAAACAAAGCAAAGACAACACCAGAAAAGAAAAAAAACTGCAAGCCGGTCTACCTCTGATAAACATTAACAGATATTAAATGCAAAAATTCTCAGTAAAATACTAGCAAACCAAATTCAACAGTATGTTAAGAAGATCATACATCAGGAACAGGTGGGGTTTATCCCTGGATAAAAGGATGATTCCGCATGTGCAAGGATGGTATAGCACATCCACAGGCTGAAAGATTCACACACACACACACACACATGATTATATCCACAGATGTACAAAAGGCATGTGGCCAAATTCAACATCCATTCATGATTTTAAATGAAGATGAAGAAGGAGGAGGAGGAGGAAAGAAAGGAAAAGAAAAGGAAGGAAAGGAAAAAAGGAAAGGAAAAGAAAAGAACTCTCAACAAAATAGTGATAGGCCGGGCACAGTGGCTCATGCCTGTAGTCCCAGTATTTTGAGAGGCTAAGGCAGGAGGATCGCTTGAGCCCAAGAGTTCAAGACCAGCCTGGGCAACATAGCAAAATTAATCTCTATTATAAAATAAATATTAAAAAAAAACAAAAATAAAATAAAATAGGTACAGAAGAAACTTACCACAACACAATAAAAACCATATGTGAAAAGCCCACAACTAACATCATAATCAATGGGAAAAAAACAGAAGCTTTTCCCCTAAGATCCCACACAAGGCAAGATGCCCCCTCTCCACTTTTTTTAATTCAACATTGCACTGGAATCCCTAACCAGAGAAATTAGACAAGAAAAAGAAATGAAACGCATCCAAATTGGAAAAGAAGGATTAAAATCCTAATCTTTGTGTGCAGATGACATAAACATAAGTGTAGAAAAACCTAAAGACTCCACAATAACAAAAAGTCTGTTAAAACTAAATTAAGTAAATTTGAAAGATAAAAAAATCAACATACAAAAATTGATGACGTTTCTACACACAGACAGTAAATATATGAAAATAAAATTAAGAAAGCAATCACATTTACAAAAGGAATTAGTACTTAGGAATAAACTTAACGAAGGAGGTGAAAGAGTTTTACACTGGAAATTATAAAACACGGATGAAGAATGTTAAAGAAGATACAGATAAATATCAAGACATCTCGTGTTTATAAATTGGAAGAACTAATATTCTTAAATGTTCATACTACCCAAAGTGATCTCCAGATTCAATGCTAGACCTATCAATACACAAATGTCATTCTTTATAGAAATAGAAAAAATAGGCCAGGCATGGTGGCTCACACCTGTAATCCCGGCACTTTGAGAGGCCGAGGCAGTGGATCACTTGAGGTCAGGAGTTCGAAACCAGCCTGGCCAACATGGTGAAACCCCGTCTTACCAAAAATATAAAAAATTAGCCAGGTGTGTTGGCACGTGCCTGTAATTTATCAAAAAGATAAAAGATAACAAATGTTGGCAAGGATGTGGACCGAAGAAACTCTTGTACACTGTTGAAAGGAATGTAAACTAAACAGCCATTGTAGAAAATGTATGGGGATTCCTTAAAAAATTAAAAATAGAACTACCATATAATCCAGCAATACCAATTCTTGGCATATCTCAAAAGAAAATGAAATCAGAATCTTGAATAGATATCTGTTCTCCCATGTCTTTTGCAACATTATTCACAATAGCCAACACATGGAAACAACCTAAATTTCTGATGACAAATGAATGGATAAAGAAAATGTGGTGCATGCACACACATACATACATACATACACACACACACACACACACACACACAAATATTGCCAAGTTTTAAAAAATAAAGGAAATCCCGTCATTTGCAACAACATGGATAATGCTGGAGGACATTATGTTAACTGATATAAGCCAGAAACAGAAAGGCAAATACTGCATGATCTTATTTGCGTGTAGAATCTAAAATATTCAAACTCATAGAACCAGAGAGTAAAATGGTGGGTGTCAGGACTGGGGAGGGAAAAGGGAAATGGGGAGATGTTTATCAAAGGGTACAAAAGAGTACAGTTACACGAGATGAGTAAGTTCTAGATAGTTAATGCACCGCAATGTGACTATGGTTAACAATATTGCATTATTTACTTTAAATTTGCTAATTTGGTAGATTGTAAGTGTTCTCACCAAAAAAAAAAAAAAGAAAGAAGATGATAATTATGTAAGGTTATTTTATGTGAATTAGATTGTGATTTCACACAATTATTGCTGTAATTTCACAACAAATATATCAATGTACAACAAATGTATTAATATATCAAGTTGTATACCATAAATATATAGAATTTTTATTTGTCAATTATATATCAATAAAGCTGAAAATAATAGTGAAAGAAAAACATTGCATGAAGGAGACACAGCTCACTAGATTTAAGAATGACCTAATGGAATGCAGAACAGGAATTCTAGTGTTTAAGGGTCTGAAAGACGAGGACTAGAGTCAGGATTAGACTAAGGGCGCCAGCTCTGGAGACCTCTCATCAGTGCCTGTCTGTCTATCACACAGAACATGGGACTTTTCTTTGTCTTGCTCCATTGTACACATTGAGGCCACCTCAGCTCAGAGCTGTGTGCCTTCATGAGGGTCCCCCATCCACAGAGAGATGCTTAACCTAGTGTGTTTTTCTAGAAAGAGATGGATATGAGTTTAAAACACTAATCAGGGCTGACTGATCTTTGCCAGATTAAAAATGGAAATGTCCACTCAGGAAACAGGATAGGGATTCTATGGAGGTAAACGTTCTTGGAGGACTATTTGTTGTTGTTTGTAACACATGACAGACACTTGCAAGAGCACCAGAAGGTGAAGCCAAAGGAGCAATGAGCTAAGTGGTGGCACTGGGGCTTGGTGGACAAGGAGATGGGTGATTGGGGAAATGACAGTTTTGAATGTAAGACCCTTGTTTCACTATGTATGCTTTAAACATTTATGTGCTATATTATATTAAACAATAGTTGAGATAATGTTTATAATTTGAGATAATATTAAAATGGTAATGGTCAGTGACCGGCTCAGAAATCCATCTGGGTGCGTGTGTTGGAGCCAGTAGCCCAGATCACTGTAAAGAGAAATTTTCCT